>NW_026099572.1:87603220-87622711 GCF_025091365.1 Daktulosphaira vitifoliae
GCATTCGGTAGCCGTTTTCACCATGAAGACAAGTCCAGAGGTCAATTTTTTTTTTTTCAAATTAAAGTAAATTACATTAGCTTTAATTTAAGATATATATAAAAGTGTCAGACCTTCCGAAACATTTTCAAAAGTTATGTTGAAAAAGTAAATTTTTTGTGAAAAAGTTGTCATTTTAAATCCCCCCCTGTGGGCAGGTTAAGTGTCAGATTTACAAAAAAAATATACCAAATGATAGGTAAAGACATCAAGCATCTATATAAAAAAAAATTATATTGATATGTTCATTTTTGAAAAAGTTACGGCAGTTTTTAGTAAAAAAAATTGAAAAAATTTCGAAAATTAGCGATTTTTAAATTTGTAATTTTTTTGGAGGTTTCCCCCATTTACGGGGAATGAGGGAAATTTTTTCAATTTTGAAGGGTAATGTCTTCGACTAGATATGATTTGTGATCTTTTGACGTATCGTTGAAAGAAATCCGTTCGGTGAGAGCTGAGAAAAAGTGGTAACAGACACAAAAAAAAAAAAACACATCATAGTAAAACCAATACCTTCTCAGCTTCGCATCGAAGCTAATATTGTAAATCATGGCATATTAGAATTTTTTTTTGAAATTTTAAAATTTTAAAAATTATATAGTTCAAAGTGAAATATAAGTGATAGTACCAAAGAAAAATATTTTCTATCTTCAATACGATGCTAAAATATTTAACCATGATGTTTTAATTATTATTATTAATTTTATCCGTTTCCTCTTTTTTTCAACTCCTACTAACTAATTTTGCTCAACAATACATCACTTATCTCAAATTTTATCTAGTTGAAACTGACACGGCCCGTGTAGCTTCGTTATACACGATGCCCCGCGACTCGTTCCATCTTTATCAGCCGTCGCCCTACTATGAGTATTTGACTGACCATCACCGCGTATTATACGCTACGGTGCAAAGTCCAGCAAATGCCGCACGGCCGACGACGACCCGCCGCAAATAATGGGTGAGTCTTCTTCTCGTTGTGAAAGCGACAACGTCGACCAACCGATCCGCACCCGCGCACCGTCGCCTACAACACTGCTAACCATTTGGTTGTGATGTTTCTGGAGTATGTGATGTAATGGTTCTGCTAACCAACTTATTTAAATTTGTTTGCTTTTTTAGTCGTGAAAAATAGCTTTTAAATTTGAACTAACTTAAATTGCCATTTTTTCAGTTGACGAAAGCGACGTGTTTTGAAACTTGTGTTTTACACGCTTGTAGTACAAAGTTTCAACCCGTGTATGGCAAGGAATTTTTTGTATTTTTTCTTAACTCTTTTTAAATTAAAATAAATTTTCAACTGCTTTGATTTTTATCTCATTTAGATTCAATAACTTCAATAAAGATCAAGGAACCCATCACTGTAGTCGCCACTCACGAGAAGAAATTACTTAACTAATCTTTTTAACAACTTTGTTTTGATTGATTCTTTTAGTTAAAGTAGGGAACACCGGGGTCGAAAGTAATATTTTGGATTTTATTCTATTTTTTGGAATAAATATAATTTATTTTTGGCATTTAACACAACCATTCTATAGAGGTACATATTTACTATTAAGTAACACCAAATTAAGTATTTAAAAGTTAATTTAAAGTATAGATTGTAACGTGACAAAAGTATCTATTTATTGTTTTGTCTTTTTGTATATATATATATTTGTGTTGAGCCGAATGCGGACTGCGACGGCGTTTGTCGGTAAAATTATCATGATAAGGTGTTGTGATTTGTTTATGCGCGTGCGAGATAGTCAGCTGTGTACTACTTCAGACCGGTTCATGGACGGCATTTGTGTGTACATTCACCCCGCTCCTTTCCTATCTTGAACGTCATTTGCACTGCTCACCGCATACATTGTCGCCATATGATTTAAATTGTTTTTAATAATTTCCGGCACTGGGTATTTAGTTATTTTTTGACCCCTACTCTAAAGGCTAGCCGTTTGGTCGCCAACGGACCGCCGGGTCAAACGTCGGACGGGTTGTCGGAAATTAGCCATCGTCGGAACTGGTACGCTAATTTTCGTCCGTAGCGGTAGTTATTTTTGTTGTGTGCATTACAACTTTTTTATATATATATACATTTTTTTTTATACGTGAGTGTCCGCTGTTTATTATGTAAATATTTTGTTTAATGGCGTCGGCTAAACCTGCCTCCAGCTTCTTGAGCCCTTAGGGGCTGGTAACGTATAGGTTTAGTAGTTAATGTTTTGAGCCAGTTTTATTTTATAAGCACGTGTGGCGAATTTTTTTTATATTTTTTGATATAGTTTTTTTTTGTGTAGGTGCCCCCATTTTTTTTTATTTTAGTCCCTCAACATGGCAGGCGTGTTCCAATACCACCTGTCATGTTATATATATATTTTTATAGGTTATATGTTATATTTTATTGGGTGATGTATATATTATAGGTACAATGTGGTGACGTAGTGTATTTTATTCCGGGGTGTCCCAACGTCTTGCAAGCTAAGCCTAACTGCCAGAAACCAGTCGCTTACTTGGGACGTATACCCGCCGTGCTTAGCGGCAATGCTGCGATTAATAGCCGGCGGGTACCCGAAGACGTTCATCGTATTCTCTAATAATAAAAGTGTAGGTGTAAATATTTTTTTTATTAATATTTTTTTTTTTCTCTTTATTTGTTCCCCTTTAATTTGTAGACGAGGTTTTTTGACCATTCGGTTTTTTGCCTCGTGTTAACTTAATTTTTTTTGTTTTTTTTTAATAAAGTCCCCTTAATTTAAATTAACCATCATCTATTTCTTTTTTTTTGCGTTTTCCATCTTCAATGGACTCGTGTATTTTTTTTTTCCTCTCAAAAATCAACTCCCCTAGTTTATAAGGTACGGGCAACGGCCTTGTATAAGGTCATCCCTGATCTATATGGTTATGTGACAACTGTCACGAGGTTTTGGTGTACATCTACTATCAACGACTCAACGGACATCAACTTTAATATTTATTAATTATATATTTTTTTCTAATTGTTTTAATATAAAAAAGTTAATTTTTTTTTAAAATCCTACTGTGGTCCGACAATATACTGTCTCGCCCAGTAGGTTGGCGACCCTTTACTTATAACTTTGTAAAACGCCATGAAAGTTACAAATTTTTCGTTGCGGCCAATTAATTTGATTTTTATATATTTGTAACCTTTCAAGATTTTTTTGATAAAAAAAAAATAATAAACTGTTACAAATTGACCCTATGTTAGGTTCAATTGTAACACACCTTGGGGTCAAATGTGACACATCATTTAATTTCATTTTCCACTAATAAAACTGATAAAATTATAATTTTTTTAAAAAAACATACATTTTTTACTTATATTATAGAAACAGAATTGTAAAGTATCATAAAAAAGAAATAATAATATTCTTCTTGATTTGTTTTTGTTTCTTAACTTTTTGTTTTTTAACATTCTTATTTTTAAAATCTAAGCTTCTTTTAGCACTAACTTTAGTTTTTTCTTCAATTTTTAACTTTTCTGGAGTATCATTAAGAATTGTACTTTTTCCTTTTCTTTTACTTTTCATTGTTTTCATTTTATCTTGTAATGCTATTTTTGGGTAATGTTGTACTTGCGCTAGAGATATGGTTGAAGTAGATGGCTGTGAATCAATACTGTGATTAGCTATGTTTTCTTGTGGCTTTAAATAGGGATTAATGACAGTATTATTTACTGGATTATCAGTTATATTATTCATTACCACGTCTGTTACAATTTCTGGTGCAAACTCATCCTTAGTAAAGGCGTCTCGATTGAAAGGCCAAATCGCTGACACAGAAAATCCATTTATAATGGTTTTAGGTGTGGCAGCTTTAATTAATGCACTTGATGATAGAGCAGGTACATCATATATGATTATTCTTTTTCCCGGATTGTTTGCTATCCAGGCTGTCATATTCTGATTCACAAATTTTTTGAATGACCCATATACTGATCTATCCAATAGCTGTAGTTTATGGGAACAATGGGGTGGAAATGTCAATAAAACAATTCCTACAGCCTTACAGAAATCAATGACTTTTTCTTTACAGATGGTCTGACATATTTTGCAAAATGCTTTATAAATTCTAGGAACTCATTACCCTGTATCCACCCAGATGTATTGGCAGCCCTAATACAACCAATTGGGCCACCTCTTACAAAGTAATCTTTATAATTCACCCTAGGAAATACAAACATAGGTGGAATAGAATTACCTGACGCATTGACTGCTATGCACATAGTTACTAATGTGCTACGTTCAGCAGATGTGATTACTCTTATTTGTTTTTTCCCACGAGTTGCCAAAATCTTTTCTGTTTTTTGTACGGTTGTAACACCTATTTCATCTAAGTTGTAAATATCATGTGCATCAAATTTATATTTAAGTAAAATTGACTCAAATTTATCCATAAAACTGTTTACATTGGCTTGATTAAAATTCATTGCTCTAACTAGACTAGTTGCTTCAGGACGACCAATGGACAATATTGGATTTCTTTTTAAAAATTTTATGAAACAATCAGCATTATTTTCCCAATTTTTTGGTACTTTTAAACTTAATTTTATTGCAAATTCATATGACAATTTTTGAATACTTTTAGGATTTAAACCAAAGTACATATCAGCACAATTTTTTTTATATAATCAGAGAGTTGTTTTTCTTGATCAACATTGAATATTTAATTATGTGGTTGATAACCAATAGTTGGTAAAGCATTACCTGTTTCTAGGTGGAATATTAATTTTTTTATGTACCTGTTCAACTGACATGGCAAATATTAAAATCTGCAGAAACAGATTGTGTCTGATATATGTTCTTTTATGCAAAGTTCTGCATCTTTTTTCATTGTACTTTCTGATGTGGTACCTCTGTTCGATATTTTTACACGGTTACGTGGCATCTTACACGCTATATCTTAGAAACTTAACAAAATAAAAAATCAACATGTAACAACAAATAATTTAAATATCACGGGTGTCTCTAATTGTTTTAACATTTTTTCAAATTGCGCATCGGTCCCTCAACCTATAATAATTGGGAAATTAAATTGTATTAAGTCAAAGTTTCTCATTGATACGGGGGCATCGATTAGCATAATAAGTAGCGCTAAACTTCCCAAAAATCATGATATTATTCCAGCCCAGAACGCGACCCTTACTACAGCAAATGGGTCCCCTTTAGATTTATTAGGTACAACCTCAATTGAAGTAAATTTCTGTGAGCATAGTTTTATTATTGAATGCACGGTCGTTAAAAACTTAAATGGGAATAATCTTTTAGGTAATAGTTTTCTACACAAAAATAAGGCTAATATTGATATGTATGATTCGAAAATTATTTTATTTGACGTACTACACAGGGTGACCGTGCTCTTCGAAAAATTCAGTTCTAGCAATGTTGTAAATCATATTCTTTCACACAAAGATTCTACCAATGTTTCCATTAAGTCCACAGCGGCGAGTATGCAGGTTTCAAAAAATATCCCACGAGACGGCTTTTGCGGCGTAAATACATTAATAGAGGTGTTGAAAAATAAAAATATTAATGTTAATTTTCATGATATTCAAGTATTATTAGGCGTAGATTCTGCAAGTCAGCCTGTCTGGCTTGAGGCAGAAGATCTAGCAGCCGTCGCGTCATATTACAATAAAAATTTAATTGTNCAGCCGTCGCGTCATACTACAATAAAAATTTAATTGTACTATCCCAAGATAACAATCGTTCGGACGTAAATGTTATCGCATTCATAGAATTCGATCGAGATAACGTGTTTGTTTTATTTTCCCACTGTCATTGGTCTCCATTAGAATACGTAAAAAATTCTAGTGTTAATTTTAATATTAAAACAATTGTGCATATTAATGACAATATTTCAGTCGCCGACAGGCGTAAAATTCTAAACTCCAGACAAAAAAATTATGATTTTACCGAACACTTCAAACAAAATGATGCGTCAACACCAGACGTACACTTTGAATCTCAGGTTAACAAAACATGTTTCGCGGAAAAAGAAACAACATCTTCTCTAGCAGACTATTCACAAAAGGTCTAATTCGATATTAACCCGTCTTTATCTCGCGATAAAAAACAAAAACTTGAAACGTTGCTGAATAATTATAATGAAATTTTTTCAAAGACTAAATTCGACTTGGGCGAGGTAAAATTACCTGATATTGAATTAAAATTAAATCGCGATCAAATAATAAATTTACCGAATTTCAAGTTAAGCGTTAAAGAACGGGCCGAGGTAGAAAAACAAACTAACGAGTTATTAAAGGCCGGCATAATAGAACCGTCAAATAGTCCATATAGTAATCCGGTATTTTTAGTAGGTATTAATTTCATCGATAACGTTCCCATCGGAAGGGGGAATTAGTGCAATATCAAACATGCTCTTAGATTTATAGCCATGAACTACATAAAATGGCGTATAGTTTGTAACCGAATGTATTGAAGTATTATAGGCGTATACAACGTACGGTAAATAATCTACCCACTTATTGTTATCCTGAACGTAATGTGATATCATGTCTATGACTGTTTGATTTTGACTCTCCACCTGACCTTGTGAAGTAGGCTTGTATGGAATTCCGAATTTTTTGTCTACCCCAAAAGCGTCCATTAGGTCTAAAACTGTCTTTGACGTAAAATGAGTTCCATTATCTGACCTAATTATCCTAGCTGGACCAAATCTTAAGAATAAGTCTAAAAGAAATTTGTTGGTACTACGCGCATTGGCATTTGTAAATGGTTGAGCTACGCAAAATTTTGATAAACGATCAGTAGCTACTAAAATATACTTATAGGATCTCGACTGGTTCAATTTTGATGAAAAATGTCAAAAGATCACAAATTATATCTAGTTGATGACATTATCCTTAAAAATTTTAAAAATTTCCCTCATTGTATTATCATCATATAGATGTAAAAAGAATAAAATTCTTATGATTTAAATATAATTTTGATTATATTTAAAAAAAAGTATTTCACATGTAAGTAAAATGTCAAAATTATAGTTATTAAAATATACAGGGTGTTCAGTAAGTCAAGAAACGGGTTTCTATTGTTCTCATTGTTACAAACAATGAGAACAATAGAAACCCGTTTCCTGACTTACTGAACACCCTGTATAGCATCAAATATTAAGACAGTTTATTTAAAAATAATATATATAGTCAACTTATATGATTATAATAAAAATATATAATTGAATACTAATTAGGACAACCATTTTCTGTAGCATATTTTACTATATCATGTTGATATTTTCGAGTAGCTTCATATATGGTATTTTTACTCCATGGACAGTTATTTTCATGGGCGTATTTTATGCAGTTAAATTTACCATTTGCAGCAGCAAGTCTTGTCGTGGCTTCGTCCCACTTGCATCCATTTTTATAAAGATATTTTAGGCAGTCTAAATGGCCATTTGCAGCTGCTGCACTCATTGTTCCTTCATCCCACTTATATTTATTTTCATATGCAAATTTCAAACACTCAATACAACCAATAGCAGCAGCTTCTCTCGTTGTGCCTTCGTCCCATTCACAACCATTTTCTTTAGCAAATTTTATGCAGTCTAAATGTCCATTTGCAGCAGCTCCTCTTATCGTACCTTCAACCCAATTATATCCATGTTCATAAGCATATTTTAATAAATATAAATAACCAAGCATTGCAGTTCTAACCGTTGTACCTCCATCCCACTTACATCCATTTTCAAGAGCATATTCTAAACAATCATAGTTAGAATAAAAAAAAGCTACCTCTGTTATCTTTTCATTCCACTGATACCCATTTTGATGTGCATATTTTAAACAATCTAACTCCCCATACATAGCCGCAACTTTAGTTATATCTTTACTACAATCACATCCATTTTCGTGGCAATATTTTAAACAGTGGACCATACCACCTTGAATAGCAGCTTTACATGTGCCAACGTTCCATTCGCATCCATGTTCATGAGCATATTTTAAACAGTCGAGATGACCCATTAAAGCAGCAACTCTTGTTGTACCATCATTCCACTTACAGCCATTTTCATGAGCATATTTTAAGCATTCTAATTTACCAAAATATGCAGCTTCTTCTGTTGTGCTTTCATCCCATGGACAACCATTTTCGTAAGCGTATTTTAAACAATCTAAATGTCCATTCCTAGCAGCAACTCTTGTTATAGTTTCATCACATTTACTTCCAATTTCAAAAGCATATTTTAAACAATCTAAATTTCCATTCTCAGCAGCAACTCTTGCTGTATCATCATCCCATTTGCATCCATTTTCATGTGCATATTTTAAGCAGTCTAAATAGCCGCCTTTTGCAGCAGCTCTAATGGTACCCTCAGACCAATCAAATCCATTTTCGTAGGAATATTTTAAAATTTCTATGTAACCTTTTGAAGCAGCTAATCTTGTTGTGTCTTTATACCATTGGTGTTCAATTTTATAAGCATATTTTAAAATTTCTAAATTACCAATAGAAGCAGCTTTAGCCGATATTGTATCATCCCATTCGCTTCCACTTTCATATGCATACTTTAAACAATCTAAATGACCACCTGCAGCAGCATTCCATGTTGAGTATTTTGCCAATTTACATCCATTTTTATGAGCATATATTAAACAATCCAGATTTCCAAACGCTGCTGCTATTGCAGTCACGCCTTTGTTCCATTTGCATCTATTTTCATGCGCATATTTTAAACATTCTAAATGCCCTTTTGCAGCAGCAGCCTTTGTTGTGTTTTCATCCCATGGACATCCACTTTCATTTGCATATTTCAAGCAATCTAAATTTCCATTTGCAGCAGCAGCCCTTGTTGTTTTTTCGTCCCATTTACATCCACTTTGTCTAACATATTTTAAGTTTTCTAAATTACCATGACTTGCAGCTGCTTCTGTTGTGCTTTCATCCCATGGACATCCATTATCATGTGCATATTTTAAACATTGTAAATGTCCATTTGCAGCAGCAGCCCTTGTTGTTTTTTCGTCCCATTTACATCCACTTTGTCTAACATATTTTAAGTTTTCTAAATTACCATGACTTGCAGCTGCTTCTGTTGTGCTTTCATCCCATGGACATCCATTATCATGTGCATATTTTAAGCATTCTAAATGTCCATTTGCAGCAGCAGCCCTTGTTGTTTTTTCGTCCCATTTACATCCACTTTGTCTAACATATATTAAGTTTTCTAAATTACCATGACTTGCAGCTGCTTCTGTTGTGCTTTCATCCCATGGACATCCATTATCATGTGCATATTTTAAACATTGTAAATGTCCATTTGCAGCAGCAGCCCTTGTTGTTTTTTCGTCCCATTTACATCCACTTTGTCTAACATATTTTAAGTTTTCTAAATTACCATATTTTGCAGCTGCTTCTGTTGTCCTTTCATCCCATCGACATCCATTATCATGTGCATATTTTATGCATTCTAAATGTCCATTTGCAGCAGCTTCAGTAGTCGTATTTTGATCCCAATTACATCCACTCTTGTGAGCTACTTTTAATTTTTCTAAGTCACCATGTGCAGCAGCATATCTCGTCGTATCTTTTTCAAATTGGCATATTTTTTCACTGACTAAATATTCTTTTTTAATTGCTAAAAAACAATAATTTATTAATTAATGTTTATGTAATGTAATTTTTGTTAGAATACTAAATAATATATAATAAAAAGAATGACAGTTCATGAACAACTTTTATTTTATCAATTTCTTGGGAATGTAAAATTATGAATTAAGGAGATGATTGAGTTACGATGTTTTTATAACATGAGTGAGATATGCTATTCACTCATGTTCCAATAACTAAATTATTCACTTTTTTTAGTTGATAAAACTATCAGTTACTATGTGTTTTTTTTTAGTGGCTGCGATTTATTTTTACAACCCTCACTTAACCTACTTTTTCAACGATATATTAAATGATTACAATTCGTATTTAGTTAAACGTAGTATTTTTTCTTATATTTTTAAAGTATTTATCGTCGAATTAGATTTGATATATAATTTTACTTTGTAATTTATTAATTTTTTGACTCTATTTTTGTGTGCTACTACCAGTCTATAAAATTCCAAATTTCTTCATAATATGTTGCTCTATAAATCATAAATTTAAAAAAAAAATTATTTTTAGTTTCAACTGAATTTAACAATGACCTTTATTATAATTATATTTTGAAGACTGTTCTTCATGGTGGTCCCTATGTTTAGTATACAATTATCGTGTGTGATAATGGTGGGATCGAGTTAGTTGCTCGTTATACGCTCCGCCGGTAACATTGCCGGACCGTTTCGCGACGTAATAATTGTTAATATAAATAATTATTCATTATAATAAAATAAAATCTTGAAATACAGTCTACTCTGTTTTTATTATTTTAATAACGAGTTACTTAAACATTGGTTCAATCGAACCGGGTGCGAACAAACATTGTTCCAAAAACTAGAATCACATTATAGTTCAAGAAACCCCTAACCCAGCCATACCAAGTGAAAGGGTTGCTAACTTGTCACAGGGTAGTTAGCCGAAAGGTAAAGTGACCATTGAGATTCTCTATGGCACCTGGCGCATCATAGAGTATACAGCCTTATCACAGTATCGAGCTCTGCTGTAACGGACCTTTATTTCTCGACTACTCGTGGGAACTATATGGACAAAAATATAGAAAAAACACAAAACAACGAACTAGAGACGATCAGGTATCCTACGGACAACCTGTCAGAACAAGATTGTGAACTGACGACTCTTCGAAGAAGAATCACCGAACTTGAAGGTCTCAATGCGAACAACGGGACACTTGGTGAACCATCTACTAGCAACGTCAACAAATATAGACCAGGTATCATAAGATCAACTAGGAGCAGTAGAGCCAGTCTGAGCAGTCAGAAGCGCAAGCTGAAGAGGAACCAAGCAATTGTGGACTTGAAAAAGTCAAAGGGAACCGAAGCTCAAAAATCTGAGGACAAGAGTCAAGAACACCCATGTAAGAAAACTCATTGGGTACGACCTACAGGGACGTGGTAACCGATGATAAAAAAGTGGCTCTGGTTCTCGCAGGCTACCCCACTAATAAATTGACCACAGAGCAGGGGCTACTCATTGAATCTTGTGTTGGAGACTTGATACTGTCGGGCACTGATGGAACCGACGTACCAAGGTTTGAAAACACCAGACTCACTGATAAAGCACTTGTGATCAGTGCAGCCCAAGAGAGCTCTCTTAAGTGGCTCACTGATCATGTCAACCTGATAAAACCTTGGAACGGTGCAGAACTCCAATTGGAATCCTACAACCCGATCAAGTACAAACGGATGGTCACTCATATACCAGGGCTGCCAAAAGAGTCCAAGAAGATCATGGAAATTTTGGCAAAACAAAACCCAGGGCTGTACACGGCGATCTGGAAAGACCACCATGAGACAGAGGTTGACCCGAAAGGACAAACTTGTTCCTAAGTGTGAACGAAAAGAGCATGGCCAAACTGGAGGAACTGAAGCGCAGTGCATATTTTGGAATGGATAGAGTTTGCTTCACAGACTATGTTGTCAAGCAACTACTAGACCGGAAGGATGTGAAAAAATTTACTCCTCAAAAATCTGGGTAGCAGAAGGCTGAGGAATCACCAGTGCTACTCGGAAAAGGAGGTAAGAAATAAATGGACACATTTCATTCCTGCCTTGAAAAGGAAGGGAGAAAGTGTGTTACGTAAGGGAAAAGGACCCAGGAAACCGCTACCCTCAATAACGGCCACAGTTGAGGGGAACCTCTCCATGGATCCAAAAGGAAATGTGGAGAGCGAACCTAAGGTACGGTCACCACTTGGGGACGGCGGGAGGAGACCACCCACTGGGAAGGCTGTATGACACAGGGACTCTTTCAGACACCTGTATCACACCCAGTATAGCGTGTTTTCTTAAGCGTCAACATCAGTTTTCTGAATGGCTGGCAATAGAATTCAATTCACGCAAATAAACCTGCATCACAGTAAAGGGGCCAGTAGTGTATTACTAAGGTCTCTAACTGAGAGGCATACAATACCCTTACAAATAGCACTTATTCAGGAATCATGGATAAATGGTGACCAGATTAAGGGGCTAAATCTAAGTAATTTTAAACTGTTTCATAAACAAGCAGATAAACCAAGAACTTGCATTTTGATTAATAATAGAGTTAAAGCCTGCTTGATACTTAATCTATCAAGTGCAGACTTGAATATCATTAAAGTAACACAAAATTATTGTAAAAATATTATAGTAGCTTCAGGGTACTTACCATACGAGGTCACAGACCCAGATAGGGACCTAACTATGCTCTTTAATTATTTCAAAAATGAAAAATTAGAACTAATCCTAGGTATGGATGCTAATGAACACCACACTATTTGGGGGAGCAGTAACATCAACCAAAGAGAAGAGATTATAATGGATCTATTACTGACTACAGAACTTAGTATACTGAAAGAGGTAGTGAACCTACTTTTGTTACAAGGAACAGGCAGGAAGTCATTGATTTGAAAGTTTGCTCAAAAGGGTTACTTCAAAAGATAAAAGGGTGAAAAGTGTCCTCCGAACCTTCTCTTTCTGATCATAGGCACTTACGATTCACTTTGGAAATTAACAAAGTTGAGACGGAGTACTATAGGAACCTGAAAAGAAAAAACTGGGACAACTACAGGGTAGATATCTCTCCTTACCTGAATAACCTACAGTTTAGATTGGGGTCGAGACAGAGTACTGAAAGGGCTGTAAATATACTACAAGACTCTATTGTCTCGGCTTACAAAGAAAACTGTCCTTTAATAGAAAATAAAAGTACAGGACAGGGTGTAGCTTGGTGGAATTCTAACCTGTCTAAATTAAGAAAGAGTTCACGTAAGCTCTTAAATAAAGCAATGAAATCAGGTTTGGAATAACACTGGGAATCCTATAAGGACGCCCAAAGGAACTACAAATCTGCATTGAAAAAGTCCAAAAGAGAAAGCTGGAAGAAGTTCTGTGGGGATATACAACAACTCCCTATAGCAACTAGACTTCTGCGATCACTAAGGAATGGACCAAACAAAACTGTCGAGGCAATACTACTGCCAGACGGCATGTTCATCAATAACGATAATGAAATATTACCACATTTGATGAACACACATTTTCCTGACTTTGGAATTAACAACAGAGAACAGTCACATGATACACAGAACAAACATGTAACCTGTGCTGATTGGAGACTAACCAGAAGAGTGATAACCCCAAGGAATAAGATAGACAATAAAAGACTTTGGCAGTTTTAAAGTTGTAAGCTGTGACGAAATTTTCCCTGCACTTCTGCAAGAAGGGTTACAGATAATAATCCCCCGTCTCTGCAAAATATTTAGGGCATACCTTGCCTATGGTTATCAACCAAAAAGTTGGCGAAAGGTCAGGGTGGTCTTTATACCCAAACCTAACCAGACTAACTATTATACATAGGGAAAGCTGTGGATAAAAAAATGTATGCAGTAGGTATATTCCTGAACATCGAACAGCACTCATTACAGCTAGGAAAGAAGTTAGTCGCTAACAGAGATTGGCTGCTATGGCCATCGCTGGAACATCAAGAACTACACTAGCGGTTGCATTAGAGGCACTAATTGGATTGCCTACTCTGCATCTAGAGGTGAAAGCTCACGCCAAAGCCACAGCACTAAGATTTCACATCTTAGGTATGTGGACTTTGGAGAGTGATACAACAGAATTTGGTAAAAGAGATACTAAAATACTAAAAGAGATAGACCAGGGCTTTTTGGAATATCCCTTGGACTATATCAAACCGATTCTTAAGAATAACATTCCCTACAAAAAGGAGATCACTACACGTAGAGAATGGAATATTAACCACCTGACTGAAAAATGAGGATTTGTGATATATACAGATTGATCCAAAAAATCAGGAGAGGTAGGTGCTGGAATTTGTGGTTTAATGGCACGAATAAAAGTCAGTATGTCATTGGGCACAACACCCTCAGTATAGGTGATGGCGATACTAGTAGGGGCTCAAAACTTGCTGATATACAAAAATAGGAAGATAACTATCTTAAGTGATAGTCAAGCGGCTTTGAAGGCACTTTGTAACAATCAGGTGAAATTAAATCGAATACAGGGAAACTTTAGAATCACTATTGAGGTTCAACAAAGTTACACTAGCGTGGTTACTGGGACACAACGGTGTCACTGGAAATGTGAATGCTGACTTTCTAGCCAAGAAAGGAGCAGAGAACACCTATGTTGGACCAGAACCAGTGGTAGGAATCACTGAACAATCGCTCCAAGCGCTACCCAAGAGTTGGTGTAGAGAACAACACAGGAAAATCTGGAAGTACTTGGTAGTAACTAGACAATCTAAAATATTTATCAAGACCCCTGGTCTACTGTTGGGTGATCTTAATAGCATGACTAGACACCAAATAAGCACCCTGACTGGTCTACTGACAAGACATGGTCACCTCCTTAAACATCTTAACGCAATGGGGGTATCGGAATCATCATTGTGCAGGAAGTGTGGAGTAGAAGAGGAAGACTCATTTCACATCATGTGCGAATGTGAAGCCTTGTCCACACTAAGATCAAACTACTCGAATAAACCTTTTCCTGAAAAAGAACATATTAAAAACCTAAAACCCAGAGAGATACTTAATTTCGCCAGAAAGACAGGACTCTTTGGTCATGATTAGAGATGACTTTATGGTTGGTAATGTATTAGCACTTTGGTGATAACACTTAGGTGGGTAAATCGAATCAAGACAATTCGGTATGTGGTGCACACAATGGACCAACAGGTCTGAGTGCATGGACATTATGTCCACCTTGATAATAACTAAAACTAAAAAAAAGTTCAAGAGAGAAGACGTCTAAAAGGTTAGTGAGTCTAGTTAAATATTAAAAGTGGCTTATTCCTTAAATTATTCTCCTGTAAATCTATATCTAATATAAAATGCAAGAAGATAATAACGAATTGGCTGCATTCATTCTACGTCGTGGACAAATAAAAGCGAAGCTCACTCGATTTCAGTCATTTCGGAGTGATCATAAGTCCAACATTATAACACAATTAAGATTAAGAGCCGAGAAAATTCGCGAAGCATGGAGCAAATTCGACGCAATTCAAAACAATTTGAAGTATTAGACGTTAAAAATGACCAGTTACAATATCGATCTACATTCGAAGATTTATATTTTGATTTAATGTCACAAGTCGATGATAGATTATCGGGAAGCATTAAAATTATGCAAAGTCGACAAGAAATAGAGGGTAATCAAAATGAAATTACAAAAAATCATAGCTTTACATTAGTAAAACTTAAACCATTAGAGATACCTGCATTTACGGGTAAATTTGGTAATTGGGTTACGTTTGAAGACATATATTGTGCAATGAAATTTTTAAATAATGCATTAACAGATATTGAAAAATTTTACTATTTAAGAAATGCACTGGAAGGTGAAACTAGTTCATTAATTAAAAATTTAGAAACGTCGTAATCGAATTATGAAATTGGATGTAAAATAATTACAACGAGATACAATGATATTCGTATGTTGATTTAAACACACACGAAACGTATATTTGACTTGGAACCAATCAATAAAGAATCAGCCATTAAATTAAAACATTTAACTGATTCACTAAACACGCATATACAAGCATTAAAAGCTTTAAATCATGATGCATACAATTGTGGTACGTTGTTATTGCATGTCATATAAAACTCGACACAAATACAATACGTCAATGAGATACGGAAGTGTCGAGAGAGGACTTACCGAGTGTAGAATTAATGATGGAGTTCTTGAGTAAAAGAAGTCAGATGTTAGAGTCGGTCGAAAACGCAAAATTATTAACATTCAAGCAAAATGAATCAAATTGGTCGTTTATATAATCAATAATCAAGTATTATTAGCGACAGCAATAATAATAATAATGAGTTCAGCCGGCAAACAAATACACGCCCAAGCGTTCTTAAATAATGGATCTCAAAGCAATTTCATTATGAGTAATCTAATTCATAAACTTGGACTCAAACGTCAGAAAGTAAATATACCAATATATGGAATAAATGAATCGAAGAATAACATTAAGTACAAATTCACTGCTATTGTGCAGTCATTAGATAGTTCGTATGCAACGACTATTGAATTTCTAGTCTTATCAAATATAACTGGTTCACTGCCACATACACCTATACGCACTGTGAGTATTCCCGACAACCTTAATGTTGAAGACCCGTCGTTCAATCAGCTGGGTAATATTGACATTCTTATCGGAGGAGAAACATATTGGGATATAATATGTGCTGAGAAGCTCAAAACAAAAGAAGGCCCATACCTACAAAAAACATTACTCGGGTGGGTAGTGGTAGGTAAATCATTAACAGATATGAATGATATCAAATTCAATTCGTATTTGTCAATAACAAAACATCAGTACGAATTATTAGATGATAAAATCGAATTATTTTGGAAAATGGAAGAATTATCTTCATATTTTCACCGATGAACAAAAATTGTGCTTAACACATTTTTCCAAAAACGTTGACCAAAATGAGGAGTAATAAAATTACCATTCAAAGTAAATCATAGCCAACAGCTGGGTGATTCATTCAACTCAGCAGTACGCAGATTTTTATCATTAGAAAAACAACTATTAAAAAATTCTGAATTATATGACAAGTAATAAATGTTTATGTTAGAATATGAACAGTTAAAACATATGGGATGTATAGGCAATGCGAGAGGTGATAATCAGTTAATCGACAACAATAAATGTATATAATTATCTCACTCGTACGTTTTAAACGATCATAGTAGAACGACCAAGCTGTGCGTTGTGTTTGACGGGTCAGCGAAAACCAGTACCGGAGTGTCATTAAATGACATATTAATTAATGGTTCCAAAGTACAACCGGATTTATTAGATATCATAATTCGATTTAGAACTCACAGATATGCATTCTCGGCGGATATAACGAAAATGTATCGACACGAAAATGATTGTGATTATCAACGTGTATTATGGATGTCGGATCCAAGTAAAGATGTCAAAATATACAGATTACGTACANTGGACAGGTATTAGTACACGAAAATGATTGTGATTATCAACGTGTATTATGGATGTCGGATCCAAGTAAAGATGTCAAAATATACAGATTACGTACAGTTACTTATGGGTTGGTACCCGCGGGATTTTTAGCGNCAGTTACTTATGGGTTGGTACCCGCGGGATTTTTAGCGATGAGCTGCGTCAACCGAGTAGTTGATAAAAACAACAAATTCAAGATTAAAAGAAATTATAAAAAACGATTTTTGTGTAGATGGTTGTCTTACCAGAACAAACACGTTGACTGAAACTATAATGTTACGTGATCAATTAATTTCAATTATGAAAAGTGCGGGATTTGAATTATCAAAATGGACGGCAAATCACGACAATTTATTTCCTAATCCAAGTAATTGCAAATCAGAGAAAATCTCAATGGTTAGAGAAAAAGTAAAAACTTTAGGTTTTTATTGGGAAGCGGAGAGAGATTACTACACATACGTCGTGCAGATAGCAAAAATAAACGCTCAGGTAACGAAAAGTCACGTTCTTGTCGGCCTGGCGACGTTGTTTGATCCATTAGGTTTAGTAGTAGGTCCTGTCATATTAGTTGGAAAAATACTACTTCAAAAATTATGGCTTGAAAAAATCGGTTGTGATAGTCCAGTTCCGTCACACATACAATCAGAATGGGAAAGTTATAATAGTTGTTTAAATGAGCTCAATTCATTTAACATACTTCTTTGGGTGGGGTATGATAAAGAAAAACACATAGAAATACATGGATTTGCGGATGCATCTACGAAAGCATACAGTGCGTGTATCTATATACATACTACAGGTATGATGGACAGAGTCGTTAACTACCAATTAGTGTGCGCAAAGTCACGTATATCACCAATAAAAGAAGTGTCAATTCCAAGGTTAGAGTTATGTGCGGCATTACTTTTATCACGTCTTATGATTGTAATTATATTGGCGCTTAAACTGAACATGTCAAAAAAATAATTTTGGACGGATTCAACTGTCACTTTAGCTTGGGTAGCTGCAGAATCAAGTAAGTGGAAAACATTTGTTGCTAATCGCGTCAGTGAAATACACACTTTGACTGAGCGTTCGGAGTGGGGACATGTGAAATCGAACGATAACCCAACTGACGTATTATAAGGATGCACGCCAAACGAATTAAAAAATAACATGCTTTGGTGGCACGATCCGGCATGGTTAATTAATAATGAGTTCAAAGGTTCAATAGCACACATAGAAGATTTGAAACATATAAACGATATTAAAAACGAAGAAAAGATTACGTCTATTATCGTGTGTGCTATTACAGTGAGCCCGGTGTTTGATATTGATAAATATTCATCTCTGAACAAGTTAGCACGCGTCGTTGCGTATTTATTGCGTTACAAAAATAATTCGTTTATCGAAATGTAATAATATTCAGCGAATTATCGGGCCATTTAGCGTAGACGAAATATCAAATGGAATTAAATTACTAATCAAATTATTACAAAGTATTTATTTTTCTTCGGAAATTAAAGATTTAAAGAATAAACGTATTGTGTCCGGAAACAGTAAAATATATAAATTAAATCCGTTCATAGACGACAATGGAATCGTGCGCGTGGGTGGTAGATTAACCAATGTGACAATTATTGATACTTATCAAAGATTTCCGCGATTATAATACCCAATGAAACAAATTTTTTCAAAATTGATCATATTACGCGACACATGAGGGACTGATGCATGCAGGGCCACGTGCTACACTTGCCACGGTGCGATTAAAATACTGGCCACTCAATGGTCGAAGGTGCGTGTGAAAAGTTATACACCAATACGTAAAATGTTTCAAGGTACGACCAAAAAATATATCACCTTTAATGGGTAATTTACCAAAATTCAGAGTTGACCGGCCAAGTAGATGTTTTGAAAACTGTGGAATAGATTATGCGGGTCCGATTCAGTTAAAGTGTAACAATCGACGAAATTCCGCGACTCAAAAGTCATATATATGCGTGTTTGTGTGTTTCGCTACAAAGGCAGTGCATTTAGAGCTCGTATGTGAATTAAGCACGGATACATTTATTGCAGCTCTAAAGCGATTCATATTTCACCGTGGTCTATGTAAAAACATATATTCAGATAACGCTACTTGTTCCGTAGGTGCAAACAATAAACTTCAAGATACAAAACAGTTAATGTCGAGTGACGATCACAAAGATCGTATTCATTAATTTATGACTAACAACGAAATAGTATGGTACTTCATTCCACCACGAGCACCACATTTCGGCGGACTATGGGAGGCTGCAGTTCACAGCATTAAAAAACATTTAAATCGCACTGTATCATCCGTAAAATTAACATATGATGA
>NW_026099572.1:87622811-87643329 GCF_025091365.1 Daktulosphaira vitifoliae
CGGACTATGGGAGGCTGCAGTTCACAGCATTAAAAAACATTTAAATCGCACTGTATCATCCGTAAAATTAACATATGATGAATTTTACATACTGTTGGTGCAGATTGAGGCGTGTTTAAATTCACGACCGCTTACCTCATTATCTAATGATCCTTTTGACTTATCCGTCCTTACTCCTGGTCATTTTTTAATAGGTGACTCACTATCATCGTTGCCGGAACCCGAAATATGTAATTTAAACAGTAATTTGTTAACACGGTGGCAAAAAGTATAACATATTACGCAACAAATTTGGAAACGTTGGAGTGTGGAATACTTAAGTCAGCTGCAGGAGCGTTCCAAATGGAATAAACCGAATAGCTCCACTTTAAAAATTGGCTCAATGGTTTTAATAAAAGATCCAAATTTGCCTCCCTTTCAATGGCAGTTGGGCCGCGTGAGTGAAACAATTCCGGGCAATGACGGTGTAGTGCGAGTCGCGACAATCAACACAACAAATGGGCTGAGAAAGAGAGCAGTGAGATTGTTATGTCCATTACCAATCCAAGATAACGACAAATCCTACTTAAAATGATTAAAATGTATTGTATATTATGTAATTTAAATTTAATGTAGTACCTATTTCTTAATATTTTTTTTTGTAATAATATGTCAGCGCAATTATTTATTTATGTTCTAGTCAATGAATTTTTATCATTTATTATTTATATTATTTTCAGTATCCCTTTTGATTGTGGGTTAAATATTTCTATTATATTCCAATTGATTGTTTAATTTATTTTGTTCTATTTGGTAACAATGACCTTTATTATAATTATATTTTGAAGACTGTTCTTCATGGTGGCCCCTATGTTTAGTATACAATTATCGTTTGTGATAATGGTGGGATTGAGTTAGTTGCTCGTTATACGCTGCGCCGGTAACATTGCCGGACCGTTTCATGAGGTAATAATTGTTAATATAAATAATTATTCATTATAATAAAATGAAATCCTGAAATACAGTCCACTATGTTTTTATTATTTAAATAACGAGTTGCTTAAACAGATGGTTTTAATTTTAAATTATACTGTCTAAATCTCTGTAATGTTAAATTTAATAAATATAAATATTGATCGAAGGTTTTTCCAAAAACTATGCAATCATCTAAATAGCAAATATTATTTTTATAAGTGAAACTTCCCATAATTTTGCACATAGCAGCCTGATAAATTTCTGGTGCATTATTAAGTCCCATTGGAAGTCTTGAATTAAAAATATCCTGTATCCATGGAAAAAGCTGTATATTGTCGTGAATTTTTATAAATTTTTCCATAATAAAGTATATTACATAAGCTTTACTTTAAGAAACATATAAAAGTATCAGTATTTCCGGAATACTTTCAAAAGTCAATTTAAAAAATTAATTTTTTGTAAAAAATATCATTTTGAATTTCTTCATATAGGCAGGTAAAGGGTCGGGTTATCTAATCAAATATCTAATTTATTTTAAAAAAGAAACTTTAAAAAGTTATGACAGTTTTAAGTAACAAATATAAAAAATGTCAAAAGTTACCAATTTTTAAAATTGTAATTTTTTTGGATGTTAACCCATTTGTGGGGAACGAACGAACTTTTTTCAAATTTTTAAGGGTAATGTCTTCAACTAGATACTATTTGTGATCTTTTGACATATTGTTAATAAATATCAGTTCAGTGAGAGCTGAGGTAGAGGTAACAGACAAAAAAAAAAATTTATCAAAGTAAAATTTATTCCTTCTCATAGAAGCTAAAATATTAGTATAGTATAAGTTTTTAACACTGTAGTAAGCAATTTTAAATTCTTAAGTAAAACAATAATGTCATACAGANAATAAATGAAATGTGTTCAGTAAAAGATAAATCCGAAGAAAGAATTACACCTAAGTCTTTGATATGAGGAACATTTATGATATTAATACTATTTATATTATATGCATATAGTTCATATGAACGCTTACGACAAAAAGTGATCTGAGCACATTTAGACACATTCAAGCATAAACCATTAACAACACACCAATTATAAAATCTGCACAAGTCTGCTTGGAGATTATGACTGTCGTGAATTGTACGAATGTTAGAATAAATTTTTACATCATCGGCAAAACACAAATAGCTTGAATGTTGAAAGACATCAGAAAGATCGTTCATGAAAATTAAGAAAAGTAATGGAGATAAATGCCCTCCTTGAGGAACCCCAGAGGGGATATGGATAATGGAAGAGATAATATTATTTATCTTTACTTGCTGCTGTCTGCCTGTGAGGTATGAAGCTAACCATTTAAGTAGTGGGTCTTTAATGCCAATATGTTTTAATTTATCAATTAATACCTTGTGATTTAATGTATCAAACGCTTTTTTCATATCAGTATAAATTGCATCTACTCGACCACCATTTGCAACAGTGGAAACAATATTAGTATAAAACACAAGCAGGTTAGTAATAGTTGATTTAGAACTACGAAAGCCGTGCTGGCAGTTATTCAGCACGTTTTTAAAACTTAATGATAACTCGGGCTCTAGAAGTTTCTCAAATATTTTCGGCAACACACTTAATTTAGAAATAGGTCTATAATTACCCACATCAGATTTGTCACCTGATTTAAAAATAGGTGTAATATAACTTGATTTCCATCGTACTGGAAAAACACCCGAAGACAATGACAAGGAAAACAAAAAATGGATTGGACGAGTAAGCGGATAACGACAAGAACTAAAAATGATACCAGGGACAAGGTCAGGACCGTAAGTAGTGCCCGTATTTCGTTGCAGTTCTTCAAACAATTTTAGAACCGGGATCTCACATGAGGCTATACTAAACGAGGAGGGTAAAATAATATTTGGATACGTTGATCGGACGGTTTGTTTCGAAACAGAATAATTAGAAGCAAAGAACTCACTAAACATTTCAGACACATTGATCATATTGTCTGACTTTATATTTCCAAAATACATAGAGTTTGGAAGTAAGTTATTATTTCTTTTATCTTTGACAAATTTCCAAAAGTATTTTGGGTTAACAATTAAATTATTTTGAATACGGTTAATATAATCTGAATAACATTTTTTTGATAGGTTTTTACATTTAGATCTAATAGCTGAGAACTCATTATATATTGATTGGTCTTTTTTAATTTTGAAAATCTTGTGAAGGGCATTTTTTTTACGTATTAATTGACAAAGTTCCTTTGAAAACCAACTTGGGAAAGGAAACTTCTTTGGATAAACTTTAGGAACGAATAACTCGATAGAATGTAAGAGTATCTCATAAAATTTATCAAGCGCACTATTAATGTCATCATAGTTATATAAAATCGACCAGTCAATTGAACTTAAATAATAAGACATTTGACAATAATTACCACGTTTAAAATTATAATACCAATTCAAGGGGCATGAATGCTGATAATTGTTACTACGTTGTAACTCAACTAACAAAGCCGATGGTATGGGTCTAATGTCACCAATATATCTGTTGAGGTATTGACAGTGATCAAATTTGTATTAGAAAATATTAAATCCAGATATGAATTGTATATATTAGGAATTGTGTTGACCTGATACAAGTTTAAAGATGAAAAGCACTCATAAATAACATCTACTTTAACTGATCGAGCGCCATCGTAAATCATGCCATGGTCATCATTATAGAATTTTGTATCACCTAAATTGTAATCTCCCATTAAAATAAAAGTAAAATTGGTTTTAACAACACTAGATAAAATAGACTGCACAGTATCAGCATGAGCTGAGTAGACACTAACTGAGCTCCCAGGTGGTATATAGCATGCACCAATAATATATTTTAAATTACCACCACTATTTACAGTTACAAACAACTGTTCAACATTATCAGTGGGGATCTTTATGATTTCTGAAAATAAACATTTATTCACACAGATTGCTACTCCACCACCTCTCAAACATGAACTGGTTTTATCACTCCGGTCAACACGATAGACTATATAGTTATCAAAGCTAAGCTCTGAATCTAAAATTGAATCATTTAGCCACGTTTCCGTTAATACAAAAAAGTCGACTTTGCATAGTGGAATATTACATTTTAATTCTGCAAGTTTTGTCCGTAAACCACGTACATTTTGATAATAACCCAAAAGAGACCGATAATTATTTACNGTTTTACATACTGTTGGTGCAGATTGAGGCGTGTTTAAATTCACGACCGCTTACCCCATTATCTAATGATCCTTTTGACTTATCCGTCTTTACTCCTGGTCATTTTTTAATAGGTGACTCACTATCATCGTTGCCGGAACCCGAAATATGTAATTTAAACAGTAATTTGTTAACACGGTGGCAAAAAGTATAACATATTACGCAACAAATTTGGAAACGTTGGAGTGTGGAATACTTAAGTCAGCTGCAGGAGCGTTCCAAATGGAATAAACCGAATAGCTCCACTTTAAAAATTGGCTCAATGGTTTTAATAAAAGATCCAAATTTGCCTCCCTTTCAATGGCAGTTGGGCCGCGTGAGTGAAACATTTCCGGGCAATGACGGTGTAGTGCGAGTCGCGACAATCAACACAACAAATGGGCTGAGAAAGAGAGCAGTGAGATTGTTATGTCCATTACCAATCCAAGATAACGACAAATCCTACTTAAAATGATTAAAATGTATTGTATATTATGTAATTTAAATTTAATGTAGTACCTATTTCTTAATATTTTTTTTTGTAATAATATGTCAGCGCAATTATTTATTTATGTTCTAGTCAANAGTGTTCTATACGACAGATACAACTGAACTGAAAAATATTATTTTCAGTATCCCTTTTGATTGTGGGTTAAATATTTCTATTATATTCCAATTGATTGTTTAATTTATTTTGTTCTATTTGGTAACAATGACCTTTATTATAATTATATTTTGAAGACTGTTCTTCATGGTGGCCCCTATGTTTAGTATACAATTATCGTTTGTGATAATGGTGGGATTGAGTTAGTTGCTCGTTATACGCTGCGCCGGTAACATTGCCGGACCGTTTCATGAGGTAATAATTGTTAATATAAATAATTATTCATTATAATAAAATGAAATCCTGAAATACAGTCCACTATGTTTTTATTATTTAAATAACGAGTTGCTTAAACAGATGGTTTTAATTTTAAATTATACTGTCTAAATCTCTGTAATGTTAAATTTAATAAATATAAATATTGATCGAAGGTTTTTCCAAAAACTGTGCAATCATCTAAATAGCAAATATTATTTTTATAAGTGAAACTTCCCATAATTTTGCACATAGCAGCCTGATAAATTTCTGGTGCATTATTAAGTCCCATTGGAAGTCTTGAATTAAAAATATCCTGTATCCATGGAAAAAGCTGTATATTGTCGTGAATTTTTATAAATTTTTCCATAATAAAGTATATTACATAAGCTTTACTTTAAGAAACATATAAAAGTATCAGTATTTCCGGAATACTTTCAAAAGTCAATTTAAAAAATTAATTTTTTGTAAAAAATATCATTTTGAATTTCTTCATATAGGCAGGTAAAGGGTCGGGTTATCTAATCAAATATCTAATTTATTTTAAAAAAGAAACTTTAAAAAGTTATGACAGTTTTAAGTAACAAATATAAAAAATGTCAAAAGTTACCAATTTTTAAAATTGTAATTTTTTTGGATGTTAACCCATTTGTGGGGAACGAACGAACTTTTTTCAAATTTTTAAGGGTAATGTCTTCAACTAGATACTATTTGTGATCTTTTGACATATTGTTAATAAATATCAGTTCAGTGAGAGCTGAGGTAGAGGTAACAGACAAAAAAAAAAATTTATCAAAGTAAAATTTATTCCTTCTCATAGAAGCTAAAATATTAGTATAGTATAAGTTTTTAACACTGTAGTAAGCAATTTTAAATTCTTAAGTAAAACAATAATGTCATACAGAAAAAAAATGCAGGACAAGTAAGTTAACAATGATGGAACACATGAATGTATAAAAGGAAACGAAAAAAGTAAAAGGGGATTATCGATTTGATTAAGAAACGTCTTGTTACGAGTCAGGACGTCTAGCGCGTGAAACTTTGTATTTCGAATTGATTAATTTAATTATGTTACATTGTATTTTGATTTTGTGTTTCTTATGTTCCGCAAATAAATGATAACTGTTCGAAACTTGTACTAAGTGTAAATACTTTATATTCACTGTGTTATTAAAATTGTGTGTGTGTGTGTGGGCGGCTAAAGTCAAGGTTAGACTGCTGGTCCNGGCGGCTAAAATCAAGGTTAGACTGCTGGTCCTTTAGTCGATCTTAACAATTAGTGTGCGTGCTGGCTAGTTTTTAGGCTTAACCGTCTTTTTGTAGGTATAGTGAAAAGGTAGTTCTGCTATTGACTGACAAGTAGTCATCCTTCAGTCTGCTACTTTTAAGCTAGACCATGTTAACGGATCTAAAAACTACCCCTTTAATGGCTCACTAATCGGAGGAATTGAAACTGACCAGTGTACCCCAAAAAATTCGGGAAGAGCCAAAACTACGAACTTGACTTTAAAAAGTACTAATTAATTTGTGTACTTTTTTGTCTACGTCTTTTATGATACATTGATCTCTCATTACAATTATTATCTAAGCAATAAACTGTAATATCATAACTATTTTGTCAAGTAAATTTATTGTCATATTGTTACATATGGGCAACATCATCACTATTATTTGTTAAACAATAAACTATATTATTTTAAAACTTTTATGTAAATAATAAAATACATATAAATAATAATATAAACTGTCACAGATACGTCAATATTGTAATGAAATAATTAATCATTGTTCAACATTGTGTATCAATTTTTAAGGTAATATGTAATAAATAATATTTTTTTTAATGCTTAATAAACCCATTAAGGGCCATAGCGGCCTATTCCAAAGGAAAAGGTTTCTAAAACATTGATACTCCGGGACGATTGATTAGTCCGTCGCCGGAGAAAGGAACGGCGACTGCAATTACCAAACTGATTTCTTGTTCGGCAAATGAAGCCGCCCGTGACCAAGTTTAGAAACCACGAGGCAGTGCGCGTCAAGTTCTGCCCTGTTACCGACTCGGCCCTACCGCCCCTCTCGAATAATAATATCAATTTAATAAAGGGATAACAATAGCGTTTGTGAAACTTCATGCATATTTATAAAGCTATAAAAATTAACAAAATAGGAATATATAAGAGGGATAAAAAAAGTAAGAACAAGTTAAAGTAAAAACATAGAAAGATTAAGTGATCACTAAAAGATCACTGTGTCTTTCTATTACTTTTCATTATTCTCATAAACCTTCGTACTCATACCCGAAAAATATCATTATTAAAAATATATAGTAACTCACCTCACCCGCAACCTAATCTATTTTTACTTCTATTCTTTTTATTTGAGTTACTATACGTCACGGTACTACCAACGTACGACATCACTTTATTCCAGTTACCAAGTAGTAATAAAAAACGTCTTCGTTAAAACATCTCGATTGTTACCAATATTGAAAATAAACCATTTATAGCAAACACATTAAAAATATAATTAATCTTTATGTAGTTTTATATAAACATAAATGATCTTGCATTTGACTTTTGAAAAAGACTAATATAGAATTTTTCTATATTCTCTTGCAAGCAAGTTGATTCTTGGACAAAATATCTCTTTGGATTTAAAAAAATATAGTAATATTGCGAACTAGTATTTTAAAATATATTAAACAAAAAATGTCAAATTTTCCGAAAATAATTAAAATGAACACATGTATTTGTTTTAAATAGTATTTACAGTTTTTTTGTAAGAATGATATAATTTTTTACGACGTAATAAAACAAATGAATTTTAGCTTCGATGCAAAGCTGAGATGATATTAATTTTACTATAATTTTTTTTTTTNTAATACAAGGGGATTCAAAACTTACCAATGCATATAGAAAGTAGAACTTTCTCAACTTAATTTTGGAAAGCGTTCCGGAAATACTGACACTATTATATATATCTTAAATTAAATATTATATAATATACTTTATAAAATAAATTAGAATTTTGGACTTTATTTTGTTTTTATGGTGAAAACAGACATCAAGATTAATAAAAAAAAACCTAGCACAGTGGGACGTGGCATAGTGGGGTCCAGTATAGATGATATCTGACAGTGATAAAAATCTGTAGATAGTGTTTAATTTTAAATAATTTTTAATTTTAATAAAGTATATTACATTAGCTTTAATTTAAGGTATATATAAAAGTGTCAGTCAAAAGTCAAAAACCACACTGTACACAAGCTATCTTAGGCCAATAGTAACCTATGTATGTGAGACTTGATCCACGACAAAAGATGACAATAGAAAACTTGCTATACGATGGGAAAGGAAAATATTAAGAAATATATATGGACTGGTGTACAATGACAACCTGGGAATTTATGAAAAGAGACACAATGAGGAGCTGTATGACCTGTATGGAAAACCAAATATACTAACATATATAATGTGTAAACGTCTAGAGTGGCTTGGACATGTTTGGAAAGCTAATGGAGATGTATTAAAAAATGTTCTGATAGAGAAAATAAATAAGAAGCGTCTACTTGGGAGACCAAGAACACGATGGAAAGACTCCGTAGAAAAGGATATGAGACTGATAAATGAGCATGCAACGTTGAACTGGACTTAATAGTGGTAGCGCAGGTCCTTAATAGACCGTTGAGCTGTTGAAGGAGAAGATAAAAGTGTCAGTATTTCCGGAACACTTTAACAAGTTCAATTGAAAGAGTAAATGTTTTGTGAATAAGTTATCATTTTTAATCCCCCCTGTGGGCAGGTAAAGGTTCAAATTTACAAAAAATTAGGAAAAATTTTTCAATTTTTGAGGGTAATGTCTTCTACTAGATACGTTTTGTGATCTTTTGCGTATCGTTGAAAGAAATAGGTTCCATGAGAGATGAGAAAAAGTGGTAAGACACAAAAATAAAATTAAAAACATCATTGCAAAATCAATAAGAATAAGTAAAAAAAATTCATCATTTTTTTAAAATTATATACTATCTACAGATTTACATCGAAGCGTTTTTTACTATAGTGATTTTAATCTCTGTCAGATATCATCTATAGTAGACCCAACTATGCTACGATTCTACTGTGCCACGACCCCACTGTGCTGGGTTTTCTTTTTTTTTATTGTAATAGCTAAAGAAAAACATTAAGAATTAAAAGTATTTAAAATTACAAGTCTCATTCAAATTTTGGGGGTACTTGTGAGAATTTTTAAATAAAAATGAACCCGGATAAGTTGAATTTTTTCGTTACTAAACAAAATAAATCTATCACACCTTAGAGAGTAATCAGATCAATTGCCAATTTTAAATATTTTTATAGTTCATTTTTGTTTTTTTCAATTTCTTAGTTGACCATATAGAAATTGTATAATTCTTCCAAAATTTCTTAAGGAGGTGGGAGGTTTCTTAATACACTTTTTAATTTTTGGTATCGTAAAAATAAATATTACAAATTCATATTATCAAAAATTTTTAAATGCCGCAAAAAATTTAGTACTGATAATTAATAAGATATTTTTTACCAAATTATTTCTTTAATAATCTACTTTATGAAAAGGCTATTTTAAAATTTTAGCTTCGATACGAAGCTGAGAGGTATTAATTTTATTATATGTTTTTTTTTGCGACTGTAACCACTCATTCTCAGCTTTTACGGGACGTATTTTGTTGAACAACAAAATACGGCAAAAAAACATAAATTGTATCTAGTCGAAGACATTACCCTAAAAATTTTTAAAAAATTCCCTCATTCCCCTTAAATAGAGGAAATCACATTTTAAACTTGCGTACAGAAACTAGGACTACTNTTAAAAAATTCCCTCATTCCCCTTAAATAGAGGAAATCACATTTTAAACTTGCGTACAGAAACTAGGACTACTTCAATTTAATTTTTGAAAAAGTTTCGGTAATACTGTCACTTTGATATATATCTTAAATTAATGGTTATATAATGTTCGAGTCAGGTAATTAGGCGTGGTGGAGACAACTGGTTTTATCGGCCGTTTCCACCACCAACCTATTTCGGCATCGAGTAGTGACGGCACCTGCTAGAAACCCAGTTGTTATCTCGACGGTATGTATGCTATGTTCGGTTTTGCTCAAAGTTTTTTTTGCTGTTACGAGATTTATGTGCAGCACATATAGAGTGGCCCATTATTGGTTCCTTATTTTTGGTATTTTGGGTCTTATGGTCTTCGGTTCAGTCTTATTACAGTTATATTACGGCACACAGTTGGTGAAGTCAAGGATGAGCTGAGACGGAAGAAGACGGGTCGGATCTGATTAGACTATTTTTGTATATATATATAATATTGAAAGATTGCTTATATAATATTAATTAAGTACGGTGATGTCCGCCTAATAAGAACAGCTAATAATTTATTATATTATTAGTATAGTCTGATATTAACAGCGAACAATTATTGTTTAATTTCTGGGTAATCGTANTAATTAGAACAGCTAATAATTTATTATATTATTAGTATAGTCTGATATTAACAGCGAACAATTATTGTTTAATTTCTGGGTAATCGTAACAAATAATATACTTTATAGTAAAAAAAAAATTGTTCACTGGTCCAATTTTGATGATAATACGTCAAAAATACCGATTAGAATCTAGTTGAACTAATAGTTATAAAATATTAGAAAAAATCCCTTAATTTTAGAAATTTAGACAAATACCAGTAAAAAATGGTAACTTCAAAAAAAAACATTTTTTAAATAAATATTTGCACAAATAATAAAAGTATAAAATTTGTTTTTATACTAAATTACACAGTAAAATTATATTACTAAAATGAAACATTTTTTAATCAGCATAAACCAAAGTATACTTTGGTTAACCACGTTTTACGCTGATTTCAAATAGATTAATTTCCATTGCTTTTTTTTAAAGATTATTACTAATTTATAAAAACAAATATTATACTCGTTATATTATAACGAGTATAATGTAAAATAAATTTACATTTAAACATTGATTTTGAATATGTTAAAAATAATCTATGCAAAACTTCGATTCAACATTTCATATTTAACCTATTTTTTTTGGTCTTTTAAAGTTGATTCTTATGAAAGTTTATAATTTAAAAATGAACTTTTAACCTTTGCAAGTTTGAAATTAATATCATTAAATAGAAAATTTTCAGTAAGATTTAATAAATGATTTTGATCGATAAGGAACACAATCTACAGATTTGCTTCGAAATATTTCTTATAACAATGATTTTAATCAATGTCAGATATTATCTATAATTGTTTCAACAATGCCATGTCACACTGTGCCGTGACCTCACTGTGCTTTCGAATTTTTTTATGTAATTATTAAGGAAAAAATATTTTCCAGCAAATTAAGAAAGTATTATTTATTATAAAACTTTGATAGCTCCAATGTATAACCTTATACATTAATTAAAAATTAATGTAAAATTTCATTTAGATCTAAAGTTTTCATGTTCGAATATGCTGCAACACTTGTATAACTAGATGGATATATGCATAGCGAATCTTAAGTAATTCCTAAATGAAAAAAACTTCAGACTAATACATAAAAATTGTAAAATAGAATTTACCTTCATTAAATATCAAAAAGGATATTATCAACAAAAAATTCATCAATTGCCAATTCTAGAATAAAATGATAAATTTTTAGATTTTAAACAAGCATATTGTGTATAGTGTATTACTCACTTCCATTTTTACTTTTAATGTAGTATTAATAATAATATGTTTTTATATTCTAAATAACTAATTACAATTTTTCGATTAATTTGGAGTATATATATAAAATCACTGACATAATTTATTATTATTATTTTTCAATTTAAAAAGAGCAACCCTTAAGTAAATAACAAAGTTTACATATAAAAATAAGTATTATTTTTAAACAACCTAAACGTGTAAAAAAATTTGGCCATATCGAGAATAGCATAAAATTTATTGATTTAAAATGGCAAATTATTAATACAATATTAAAATTTTAAATAAATTTTAAAATTAAAATTTTTTTTCTATCGTTAAAATAATAAAAAAATATGCTTTTAACATAGACCAAAACTGAAAAAATATTTTAAAAAAAAATAACGTAAAATAATAAAAGAATATTAAAAATTATTAGATTTGTTAAAACTTGTGGACATTTATTGTTTTGTAGATATATTTTTATTAAAGTATTCTCGGGGGGCTATATAAATACGAATAAAATATTATTGGAATGTATAATAACGGAAAATAATATTTCTGAACAAATATTTACAGACCGTAGAAAGACGGAAAGTACAATGCCGAACCATATATTGATGGAAAGACACATAACAGACCACAGAATTACGGAACGTATAATCACGGAGAATGAAGAGCCGGATCGTAGAATTTCGGACTGTAGGGGAGAGTGTTGTACCTTGGCACCATTTTTATAAAAAAAATTCTAGTACCTTCAATTTTGAATATTAAATGTTCATTTTTAATATTCATTTAGACAATACACATAAGTATATGGTAATTTTTTTTAAAGCCAAAATATCAATTATTTTTTAAATTAAAATTTGTTTTTTAAAAACATAAAAAATTGGCCAAGGTACAACATATATTGTACCTTGGTATTTGGGGTATTGTACCTTGATTTGCATTGAAATATGCATACTTCGTTTCAAAAATAGTTTTATATTATGTACAAATGTATTTATAACATATTAGTGTATAATACATCATCGGCGAAAAGGAATAGTGGGCGAAATCCAAAGTTGACTGACAGGGACCAACGAACATTAAAACGGATTGTGACAAGAAAACATAAAACTACTGCGGCTAAAGTTACAGCAGAACTTAACGCTCACTTAGGTAATACTGTTTCGACAAAACCTGTACGACGGGAGCTTCACAAAGGTGGTATTTATGGAAGGGCTGCAATTGCAAGGTACCTAAATCAGAATCTAGGTACTAAGACAAAATAAATAAACTTCAGTTTCACATTAACTCTTAAGTCTTTATTTTTTTTATAATAAAATGAAAACAAAATAAAATAACAATATAGACAATAACAATATTAATAACAATGACAATATAATAACAATTTTTAGTCTTAAAAAACAGTCTTCTTAAAACTTAATAGGTAATAATTTAAATCTTTCAGTCTTACAAATAAACTTATAGAAACAGTCTTCTTGTTATTATAATTATTTGGTAATTTCATTAATTTTCACAATCTTCTTCACTGCTTTCATCAATGGTCACAAACTTTAATTTTTTTCTAATAGATTTTTTTTTAACTAATTTAATTTTTGGCTTTGTCAGTGTTTTTTGTTTTTTATTTAATTCTACTTCATTTTTTTCTGGAGTGTCTGTTAGAATACGGGTTCTACCCTTTTTTCTACCTTTCTGAGTCACATTCAGTTTCCTTTCAGGTGCTTTGGGAAATGGTCGTATGTCTTCTGGACTAACAATTGATTTTACTATGCCTAGATTATGTCTTGAAGTAATTAGGGTAGGCAGTGGATGTGTTTCATCAGATTCATTAGACAAGCCAGTTTTTGATTCAGTTTCAATTGTCATCAAACTATTAGATGGGCCAGATCGTGGTTCTGTTTGAATTGCATCTTGAGTAGTGTCATCAGTTATATTATTGTTGTAGATTGGGCGATCAGTCACATAGGATGGTAGAAATTCATCATCGCCAAATATCCCTTCATTCAAAGGAAAAATTCCTGTCACTTGAAATCCTTTTGTTATATTATGAACAGAAAATGCTCGGCCATATGCTTTTGTTATACATTCACCTATATTATATATAGTGATCGGACGCTTATTTTCCACCATCCACTCCTTTACAGCCTGATTATAGAAAGTTTTATAAGGGCCAAATACTGTTCGGTCAAGAGGCTGGAGTTTGTGGGACGTATGAGGTGGAAGTGTTAAAAAAATGATATGGTTTTCTCTAGCCAACTTAATAGCTCCTACTGTTATGTGAGATTCATGATTGTCCATTATTAATAAGATTTTATTTTCAACAGATGGCTTTGTATGTTTAATAAAATGATGCAAGTACTGTACAAATATTAAATCATTTGACCATCCAGATGGATTTGCACCTCCAATTGTACCCGGTGGTACTTGTAACAACATAGGATCTGTACATTTTTTCCTTGGAAATATAATCATGGGTGGAACATGGTTCCCAGCAGCATTTATAGCACAAATCATGGTAACATTTATGCCCCGTTCACCTGAGGTCATACAGCCAACTTGTTTACTCCCCTTAGTGGCAATGATTTTTGGAGGTACATGGACTGTAGAATTCCCTGTTTCATCCAAATTATAAATACGATCAGGAGTAAAATGACTTCGGGATAAACAATTAATAAGATTGTTGAAAAAAGCAGAAACATTAAATTTATTAAAGCTGGTGGCTCGTGACATACTAGTAGGCTCAGGTTTCCTGAGGGATAGTGTATTATTGCGGCTAAAAAAACCTCTCATCCATTCCTTGCCAGCTTCTTCAGATTTATCCCATTCTTTCACATGTTTACCATTACTAACTGCAAACTGATATGCTAATTTTCTAGTATCAGTTTTGGTAAGACCGTACTGTAACCTCGCAGACATTTTTAAGTATTCAACTAATTTTTTTTCTTCATCTACTGTGAATACTTGACGATGATTAATTTTGGATGTGTACTTATAATTATCTGTATTCAAACTCTTGAACAATTTAATGTGCCGTAACAATGTGGTTTTAGATACATTATAAATACTCACAGCTTCTGATAGTGTTAGATTCTTTGCTTGAACATCATTAACAGCACTCTCTAAATGAGTTTGATTGGGTAATACTCTTTTAATACCTCGTTTGCTTCTAGGCATTTTAATTGTACTAATCTACAAGCAATTAAATAATAATTCGTAATGAAATATTAATTTATGAACAATTAATGGATGGTCCAAGGTACAATTTTTTTTTTGGTCCAAGGTACATTCAAGTTCCAATTTTAAATAATTGTTCTTTGGGCATTTTGTACATTTATATCGTAACAAAGGACCACACCATTCAATTAAATACAATATTTAACATAGGTTAACACTTACCTTATCAATTTGAGTTAAAAAATTAGAACATAACAAATCATGTTTTAAATTTTAAAAATTGTTTTTTTTTTTATAAGAAATGGTTTGCTGCTTATCAAAAAAATACGCGCATTTTTCTTATCATTATCTAAATTATTTATTGTAGTAGAACTAATGACGTAAATTTCATCCATGAGATTTTGTTTTCTCCCAATATTTTATAAAATATTTACATTAGTCCAAGGTACAAGCGGTCCAAGGTACAACACTCTCCCCTATTTTTACGGAAAAATATCATTAGTTCCAAAAATTTGAAAAATCGCAATCATTATTTATCAAACATTAAAAATCTCATGACATTTATTATTTCTTCCATGAAATTTTGGATAAAATTTATTCCTGTTATAATCAACTTTTGTGATAATAAAATGTATTATTACTACAATATATTCTATTTACTATCACTAAAATATAGTGTATATAAAATTCTTCGTGAAGTATAAAAAATCTTTAGTGAGGAATGATTATTTTTTTTTTACAAATAGAGGTTAAGAATACATTTTAGTAATTACTAGGATCCATCATAAGTTTAGTACGCAATTCTAAACATATAAGCTAACAAAATAAATTTTATAGTTAAATAAAGTCAGGTTAATTTAATTGAAAATAAACTATTTTTTACGATCATATTATAATTTTAAAATCATAAGATTTTGAAAAGAGTAATTTAAATTTCAAAATTTATGAGTTTATTTTTGTGTTATAATTTAGTTAGTAATATAAGTATAAAAAAAATTATATTATCTATTTGGTAGTGCCTAAGTACTTTTCAGTAAGCTTATAATTCAATTTTACCAATTATTCTGAAGGACAAAAACAATTAAAAAATTTCAATAATGATTGTTGCTAATCGATATTTCAATAGAGCAGAAAACTAACCTGATTGATAAAATTGATTTATAATTTTTTGGTACATGACAGACAAAAACTATTTACCAGACATATCACAATAAGACTTAACAAAAATTTCTTCAATTCCATGTTTGTTGGTTAAATTATCTTATGAAAAAATATATCAAATATATTATACAGGTTTTAATTAAGGATAAGACATTCTTTGATATTTAATCCAAGAAATTATCTTAGAAAATATTGAAAATTTTTAATTTCCGTAAAAGAAAATATTGTTTGATTCAAAAAACTCTACAATAATATGTAGTTAAATCATTTTTTTTCATCTTTTCAGAGATAAAAACCTAAAATTTTAAGTATCCACACCTATTGTGCCTTTGGTCTTAAAAAAAATTGTTTAATTAATTTATATGCATTCCAAAAACATTTAAATGAAATTATTTAACTAGTATTTAAAATATTTTTCATAAAAGTATTTGTTTAGTATCTTAAACTCTTTAAAAAAGTATTCGTTTCAAAAGAGTATCCATACTTTGACCTTCAATTAGTTCAATTTATATTTAAAATTTAAAAAAAATAGTTCAATATTTATTTGCATGAAATATTTATTAGTTTCGATGCGAAACTGAGTAGGTATTAATTTTACTATAATGTGTTTTTTTTTGTGTCTGTCGCCACTTTTTCTCAGCTCACATCGGACCGATTTCTTTCAACAATACCTTAAAAAATCACAAATCGTATCTAGTTGAATACGTTGCCCTAAAAATTGAAAAAATTTCCCTCGTTCCCTGTAAATGGGAGAAATCTCCAAAAAAAATTAAAATTTAAAAAATAGTAATTTTAGTAATTATTGAAATTTTTTTTTTTTTAATTTTCATAACTTTTTCAAAAATCAACAAATCAATATAATTTTTTTTGAAATGAAACTTCTTTATAGAGAGTCCGATAAAAATAACAAATAATAGTCGGCTACGGTCGGCATAATAGTCGGCTAGGGTCGGAGTGGAAGGTGTTAGGTTTGTTTACGTTACGAAATTTCTTGATTCGGTCGCCGCGCTCAAAGCTGCAATAAAAGCTATGCAATAGCTTAACTAGATTTCTACATCTTTTTGTCAAATTTTAACCCCTTTGAGGTACGTGAAGGTATTGACCTCAAAATTCACCAATATTTTCTGTATGCTGTTTAGAACAAAATTCCGATTACTTGACCGATTAAATTAATTTAAAAAAAAAATCACGAAGTATATATAAGGACCACTCTATATTATACATAAATATGTGTATATGAATGTTTATATTAAAGTACTCAAATAATAATAGATCAACTTCTATTTAAAGTTAAATTTGTAATATTCATAATTATATTGTATCTGTCACTCAATCGAGCGTTTGGCATTTAAATGACGTCCTTAAGAAATCAACAGACTTTTACTTCAATATCGCAAGTTGCCCCGAGACTATTGTTTTGTCTCATTAACTAATTTTTGCACACCAGGATATAAATTATTTTCATTATTTGTTCTTTTTTTTTCAAGAATAAAATCTAAAAATATGTTTGTCAATTATGTAAACTATTAGTGTTTTAAAACAATCAACTTTGTTTTATAATAATATTTAATAAAAACTACCAAACACTAAAGTCTAAAAAGATTTCACGTTTTCAAATATGAGGTAGATTGTTGTACCTTTTTGGTAGGTATGTTTCATAAATATGTTCTTTAAAATGCACAGCTGGTCAAATAGTTACAAATAGCTGTGTTCTATGTATACTATGATTTTTATAATTATATTTAAATAAAAAAATATTTTTTAAATAATTTTAAAACACAATGTTCAATCTTCTAATTAATAATAATTTTTTGTTACTGAAATTTCATTCCGAATCACTGAACTTCAGTAGATATTTATGAAATAAAACTATATGGAACGAAAGAGTACATTGAGAACCACTTATAACAATATTTTCCGAATTTCTACGGTTCGGCGTTCTACGTTCCTAATTTTAGAAGTCCGGTAATCTACAGTCAGGCATTTTATATTCCATATTTATACGGTCCGGGATTTTACAATTCTGAATTTTACAGTCCGGTTTTAAAGTTTCTATAATTATACAGTTCCAGTAATATACGTCCCGTATTTTTTCCGGATAATTCATGTTCCGCTCATTTTTTTTCCGCATAAATACGGCCTTCTGTATTTTTTATGACGAAAGAAAACACAATCAGCTATCTTAAACATGTTTTTTTAGATGCACCTAAGCCTTCATTTGAATGGGGTGGCTATTATTTGTTGCTGCTATAATCCCATCATCTACAAAAATAGCTACAATCATATTTAATTGTTTAATAATATCAACAATATCTAAGTGCCCAAAGACGTCCATGTGAATTAATTATGCACATGAATGTTCCAACAATTTTTTGTTATGTAATTGTAATCAACATTGCGGCATCAATTTTCTGCAAATTCAAAATTGATCCGAAGGGTTTCCAGTAACTTTTTATATACTAAAAAAAAGCTTATGTAATTCTACATCTTTTTATTATAATATCTAATGAATTAATTATTTTTTTCTCTATTTAGCTATTGATGTAAATATTGAAAATTTGTTGATATTTTATGTGATTGTGGTTTATTAATTTTGTGTATTATATATTTTTTACTTTTTACATATTATTGCTGTATAATATTAATGTATATTGTAATTATATTAAAATTGTGTATTTTGTTATCCATTATAGATTGTGATTCTTTGTTTAGTATTGTATGTCTTTTTTTGAAGTGCCCTCTAGTGGTGTTAATTTTAAATTGAAATTTTTTATATATTCCATGATTTAGTTCTTTATATAGTTATAAGAATTTTGGTTTAATAATTTCACTTTATATTCAGCGCTCCTAGTAGTGTAATGTAGTAACAAATATTTGGTTACTTAGTTGTTACCGCATTTTTAAATTGATAAGAAATTGCTGGCTAGAAATTGCTCACTTTACGCACGTAATATTTTTATGTCACGCATAAATCTATCTGTATTATGAACTAGAATGTGATAATCTCCATCAACTTTTAGATCGACAAATGAGAATTGTATTTTATTATTTAAGCCTAATAGTTTTCTGAACTCTTTTTTAGTTATATCTATGTGATTTTGGACAAATGAATTTCTAATTTGAGACAATTCAGACGGTTCTGAATATTTAAATATATTTTGTGGAAATCTTACTTCTAATTCATTGGAATTTTCATATATTATTCCTTTTATTAATTTAAATTGTTCTATTTGTGGATAATCATCANTCTTTTATTAATTAAAATTTTTCTATTTGTGGATAATCATCAATTAAACTAATATTTCTTAGAGCTTGATCTTTTTGTTTGTTTTTTATTTTGTCTAAATGTATTATTTTGGATTTAAGAATGATAAGAAAATAAGAGTTATAAAAGTATTAAAATGTTATATGCGTGTATTATTATAGATATCGGAAAATGCATTCAATTGTTTGGATCAAATATTATGAAGTTAAAATATCCTTGTTCTGAATTTTTTTAAATCTATAAGTAATTTAATATATAGTAGTAAAAATATTCGAGATTAATTTAGTAATTTAATAGAAATGGGCATAATTTTCTATGTATGGTATAAGTACTTATTTTTTAAAGCACAAAATATTGTATGTTTTTATATATGAACATTCAATATTAAAATTATATTTGATTTACATTATTATATTGGAATTTATATTTAACTATCCCGGTAAACTTTGTTTTGTTATATTGTTCTAGAGAATTATAGTGTGAGAAAAAAAATTAACTTATTGAAAAAGTATGTGGTGTGGTGAGTTTGAATGACATTGAAAGATATGCTAATATAATTTTATGATGTTTTTACCTATCATTTGGTATATTAGCTTCGATGCGAAGCTGAGAAGGTATTAATTTTACTATGATATGTTTTTTTTTTGTGTCTGTATACGCTCAATCTCAGCTCTCACTGAACCGATTTTGATGAAAAATATGTCAAAAGATCACAAATCGTATCTAGTTGAAGACATTATCCTCAAAAATTGAAAAAAAATCCCTCGTTCCTCGTAAACGGGGGAAATCCCCCAAAAAATTACAAATTTACAAATTACAAAAATTACAAATTAAAAATCGCTAATTTTCGATATTTTTTCATTTTTTTTTACTTAAAATTGCCATAACTTTTTTAAAAATGACCGAATCAATATAATTTTTTTTTTATAGATACCTTAGATAATTACCTATCATTTTATATATTTTTGTGAACATTTGACTCTTTAACAGCCCAAAGGATGGGGTTTCAAAATGGTAACTTTTTTACAAAAAATTAACTTTTTCAACTTAACTTTTGAAAATGTTCCGGAAAGACTGACAATTTTATATATACCTTAAATTAAAGCTAATGTAATATACTTTAATTTGAAAAAAAAAAATTTGACCTCTGGACTTGTCTTC
>NW_026099572.1:87643347-87645224 GCF_025091365.1 Daktulosphaira vitifoliae
GGAAGGTCTGACACTTTTATATATATCTTAAATTAAAGCTAATGTAATATACTTTATAATGGTAAAAAAAAATTTCGGACTTTATTTTATCTTCATGGTGAAAACAGACATCAAAGTTTATAAAAAAAATACGATTTTTGTAAAAAAATTCTTTTTTATATTTTTAACTTTTTAATGCTATAACATTTTAAAAAATGTATGGATCAATATAATTTTTTTTTTATAGATGCATGATGTCTTTACCTATCAGTTGGTATATTTTTTTTTATAAATCTGACTTTTTACCTGCCTACAGGGGGGCATTCAAAATGACAACTTTTTCACAAAAAATTTACTTTTTCAACTTAATTTTTTAAAGTGTTCCGGAAAGTCTGACACTTTTATATATATCTTTAATTAAAGCTAATGTAATGTACTTTATTATGCAAAAAAAAAAATTTCGGACTTTATTTTGTCTTCAAGGTGAAAATAGCTACCGAATGCTATTGTGTGAAAATTCTGGATTTTATTTTTTACATTTTTAACTTTATAATGATATAACTCATTGAAAAGTGTATGGATCAACATAATTTTTTTATGAGAAATAATATTTTTTAATAATCCCTTACATATATTTTTATTTTAATCAGGATATTAATAAGGAACTAGCAGATCATGTAGCTTTTGGAATAATCCACCAATTTTTTAAAATTAAACACTATCTAAAGATTTGCATCGAAGCGTTTTTTTTTTTATAGTAATTTTAATCACTGTCAGATATCATTACACTTAATCCAACTATGCCATGTCACCACTGTGCCGCAACCTCCCTGTGCTGGGTTTTTGATATTTGATCAGATAGAGCATTTAAGCGATTTTGATTATTATTGTCATTTATGTTAAATAAATTTTCCATAACTATTTTGTGTTTGATTTCATCATGAGATTGGACTCTAATAGTACACACTCAAGCATTGTGTGTAACATATGCGTTTGTGCTGTGGGTTCGAATTCTAATCGAAGTGCTTGTTCAGTGGATTGCCAGTCAGCTATAGGAAAGTCTAGTTCAAAATTATCGAAAAATAAGAGCGCGGTATCAGTTAGATAAATGGCTAAAAATGATTTTTTCTGATTATCTGACCATCCATTAATTGCACTAGCTCTATTGTATTTTGTTAAAAATGCGTGTATACTCTCATGCACAGCACCAGAAAATTTATCAGGCTTACAAAAGGGTATTCTTTCGGTCATTTTGAGTTTTTCGGTATTAATATGATCGTATATAGTCGTATAACCGTCTAAAGAACGAAGAAGTCTATCTTTTAATTCAGGCAGTGTTCCTGTACTTAACGAATTTCTATTCTGTAATTCCTCCCTAGCTGTATGTAAGGAGATTCTTTTAATGAATTCTGCTTTATTAGGGGCTTTATCAAGTGAATATAGATGTTCGTCAGTTATAGTAGCAATTGACTCGTTACTTGAATTGTTATTCGATTCGTTATTAGAATTACTACTTGATTCGTCACTAAAATATATTTCCATCAGTGATATTAAGAATGAGAGTTTGATAATATATGAAAGGGTTCAGTGTATGTTAGTTCTAAAATTTGTATTAGTTCTATTATTATTTTGATTTCTGTTTGTGGAAATAAATAACCTCTAATGGTCTTATTGAGAATGCGATTGGTTGTNCCCTCTAATGGTCTTATTGAGAATGCGATTGGTTGTATGTTGAATTAAATTTTTATCCTTAAAATAAATATTTTTAAAAGCTTTTTTACTATTGACTTTTATAATTGACTTATAGTCGTTTACGGAATTTAATTGAATAGTATATTCTACTTCTGTTATAAATATTTTTATTACTTCTTTAATTAAATCCCTAATTTGTGAAATGT
>NW_026099572.1:87645728-87656236 GCF_025091365.1 Daktulosphaira vitifoliae
TTATAGTAGCAATTGACTCGTTACTTGAATTGTTATTCGATTCGTTATTAGAATTACTACTTGATTCGTCACTAAAATATATTTCCATCAGTGATATTAAGAATGAGAGTTTGATAATATATGAAAGGGTTCAGTGTATGTTAGTTCTAAAATTTGTATTAGTTCTATTATTATTTTGATTTCTGTTTGTGGAAATAAATACCCTCTAATGGTCTTATTGAGAATGCGATTGGTTGTATGTTGAANCCTCTAATGGTCTTATTGAGAATGTGATTAGTTGTATGTTGAATTAAATTTTTATCCTTAAAATAAATATTTTTAAAAGCTTTGTTACTATTGACTTTTATAATTGACTTATAGTCGTTTACGGAATTTAATTGAATAGTATATTCTACTTCTGTTATAAATATTTTTATTACTTCTTTAATTAAATCCCTAATTTGTGAAATGTTGGGTATTGTAGTAGCGGAGTTTAAATTCATTTAAAAGAAATTTAAAGATAAGTTTGTTCAAGAATTCGCACTAGTTCTAATGCTAATTCTATAATANCGGAGTTTAAATTCATTTAAAAGAAATTTAAAGATAAGTTTGTTCTAGAATTCGCACTAGTTCTAATGCTAATTCTGTAACAGTTTCTGGGTATAGAATACCTCTTACTAATTTTGATTCGAAAAATACTAATAAACCGTATACTTTGTTAGGTGAATATTGAGAAGCTTCTACAGTGGCTTTCCACACTAACTCAGCTAGTATTTGGTTTAAAAAGGTTCTATGTTCTATTTTAAATTCTTTGGGATATTCTTTTAATAATATTTTGATCATATATCTAATAGTTGCTCTAGATATGTCAATAGTTGTTGGACACATAAATGATTATTTAAGTATGCTGATTTAATTAATTGTAGAATTTGATAATTGTATGTTATCTTGAGGATATAAGTTTGGAATTTTGTCATAAATTTGTTCATTCGTATGTTCGTAAATAAATTTTAACGCGATTGTTATTTTAAGAATGATTGCTGATTCAGCTATTGGATAGTAATTAGATTCTGTGTAAGTACTAATGAATTTCTGAATAATAATAAATTTATTAAAATCAATTCTCATGCGGAGAGAGGTTTCCCAGAGCGAGTCTATGATTATATTATATAAATTATATTTGTTGGTAATTTTTTTGTTAGAAAAATTAATTATTATATTATTAAGCAATTCTTTAGTAATGTTTATAAATTCAGTTTTAGTAGGATAATTCATGTGTGATGTAGGTATTTATCAGAATAGAATTTTTTAATGTTTAAGTTAATTTTAATGAAATAAATATATTAATATTAAACTTGTGTGTGTAAAATTATGTTTTGTTCAAGACGTTCAAAATTAGGGACGATGGCAAGTATAGTATTTATATTGTTTTCATATAAGTAATTTAATACTAGAGATACTTTTAGTAGTAGTGTAGTTTCCGTAATAGGAAAAGAATTATTGGTATTAATAAATATGAAAAGAAATTTTTGTATTAATTGTGTTTTTTGAATATCGATGTTTAAATGTAAGGTGACTTCCCAAAGAATATCAGTAATTATAGTAAGTAAATGATATTTACACCGAATAGTGTTATTACGATAATTATTAATTAATTCTTTGTATATAAATTTGACGACAGTTATGAATTCTTTTCTAGTCGGATTGTTCATTAATACAAGTTATTATATTTTAATTAGTGATTGACAATTTGTAAATGATAGATGCGTAATACATTTTTATTTTTTTTTTATTTTATAAGAATTTTTTTTTATAAGTGGAGAAATATTAATTTTACAAATTTCTGCGTGGGTGAGAGCTGTTAGTTGAGCGCCATTTGTAATAAACAAAAAAAAAAAGAAAGAATGAAAGATAGTGGGGTGAAAAAATAAGGAAGGTAAAGATGAAGTGGTATCTCGGGGTCGAACTTTATTTATTTATTAAATAATAAAATATCCCTACCTCATTTATTCCTTTGTTTATTACGTGATNATTTATTCCTATTTTTGTTTATTACGTGATTTTTTTAGAAGTAAGACATGCAAATAAATATTCGCACTTACCTTTATTTCCTTTAGTAATTGACTGAGTTGGTTTTATGGTGATTTCTTCCTTCAGTGTTAACAGTCGTTTATACTGTCTTACATTTATTTCGATTAATTAGTATCTCTGTGTATATAAGACTTAGAAAAAGGGGTTCTCTATAATGGGACCTGCGTATATTATAATTTGTCNTTCTCTATAATGGGACCTGCGTCTATTATAATTTGTCATCTTTTTTTTATTTTCTTTAAATTCCTTTTATATTATACTATGTTTTTACTAATAATATTTTCGATGAATTCCCTACAGTCGATATCGATATTCTTAAAATTTACTCTGAACTAGTCAAAATATAATTATAAGAATATGTCTATCTATATTCAAAATATAATTAACAAGACTGTGGTGGCCCAGCGTTTCTCAGCGTAAAGCCTTGGCTGGCGCGGACAATATATTTTAATATATTATTTTATTTTCGTTAATATATTTTAAATATTATTTCAATACACCTTTTACTATCCTTTACGTCAACTGCCTACACGTTACCGAAAGGTAATTGGTATAGTCCTTTATGGCTGGCGGGTACACGCGCAGAGAATATTTCCAAGGTGTAGTTTCCTATCTTACGGACTATATATTTTATGATGAACTTTACCCGGACTACTAGCTCTAGAACTGGCTTGTCGACGGATATAGCGCACTTCAAAAATACTCTTTTTATAAGTTTAGTACTACTCTGTACCTCAACTGCCTACACGTTACCGATAGGTAATTGGATAGTCCCTTAGGGCTGCCGGGTACACAGACATAAAGTACTACTACTAATACTAAAAAATTCTAATCACAAATTATGCTTCTTCATTTAGTTCGGCACATTTAAGGCTGTTCATAAATGTAGGGCACAATAAGCTTTATTATGAATATACGATAATGTATAAGGCTATTATGCCTGTATAAATAAAATTACGCTTCTTCACTCTTTTCGGCACATTTGAGGCTGTCCAGAAATGAAGGGAATAATAATATTTAAAACCTTTATATAAAAATAGAGATAATGTCTATTTGTCGTGAGAACATTAGGTGATAATAAAAATAAATAAAAATTTGTTCCTGTGTAAAATATTAATAAATCATCTAAGACAATGTTCACCACTTAGGATGATACATATAAAGAAAACTAAGTCACAGGGACAAAATATTTACTTATACTGACGCAGATTCCATGTAAGAGAATATTTAGAGGGTAATCGTCGTAGTCGCAGCACCAGAAAATTGTCAAAGAAGTCGTCGGAATCGTCAAAAGAAGTCCCTTTTTTACGAGAAAAAATGGCTTTTTATACGCCGAATGAAGTAAGCCAGCGATCTCTATTGAAATTCCTAAGATGTTGGATAATTATTTGTGATTGGTTAATTGTGATAGATACCCTGCCGTGGGCGTAGTTAATGAATTGTAGGGGACTGGTTTGAAACATGTGTTGATAAATAGTCATTTTTATTACCCTAAAAGGGAAACATTCCTTAGATGATTTATTGCTTTATTCATATATATGTGATATTTAGTACATGTGTTAATTATTATACTACACACGTTGCCTGTTCGTATGGTATTATGGTTAGTTTCACCACTTACAATCATTTTAAAGGAACTCCTCTGATTGTGGGACAAGCTATCTCTACTTCAGACATGCGCGAAATCATACATATCTATAAAACCATATCGCATAAACTATGTTGTAACGCACCTATCTCTTACGTTACGTGAAATATTAACCACACTGTATACAGGTCGCCCAGATTTACTACGCTCATACTTTCACGGGGACAAACGATAGCCGAGAGACACTCAGCTTCATAATCCTACAGCACCAAGTTAACTCGTAACCCGTGTGAGGTAGGGCCAAAAGCTCGCCATTGCGCAAAGGACTCAGATTTTTTCGCAAGTATTTTGTAATGACTTAGCAGACGATCGCATAGAAAAACTATTTATGTTTAAAAGAAAATATTTCATAAAGAAGTTAAATGTCAAAATTGTAGTTATTAAATACATAGCATCATATATTAAGACAATTTATTTTAAAATAAAGTATATAACAAATTATAGAACTATAAAAAATGATAATAATAGAATACTAATTAGGGCAACCATTTTCGTTAGCATAGTTCATTATATCATAATTATGATTTAAAGTTGCTACATAAATGGTATTTTTACTCCATGGACATTTATTTTCATGGACGTATTTTAAACAATAAAATTCATTATTTGCAGCAGCAAGTCTTGTTGTGGCTTCGTCCCACTCACATCCTATTTTATGAAGATATTTCAGACAGTCTAAATGGCCATTTGCAGCAGCTGCACTCATTGTCCCTTCATCCCATTTATATCCATTTTCATATGCAAACATCAAACAGTCAATACAACCACTAGCAGCAGCTTCTCTTGTTGTGCCTTTGTCCCATTCACAACCATTTTCTTTTGCAAATTTTAGGCAGTCTAAATGTCCATTTGCAGCAGCTCCTCTTATCGTACCTTCAACCCAATGATATCCATGTTCATAAGCATATTTTAAGCAATCTAAATAACCAATCATAGCAGCTCTAACTATCGTACCTTCATCCCAATTACATCCATTTTCAAGAGCATATTCTAAGCAATCATAGTTATAATTAAATAAAGCTACTTCTGTTATCCTTTCATCCAAATGATACCCATTTTCATGTGTATATTTTAAACAATCTAATTGCCCAAACGCAGCCGCAACTAGAGTTATATCTTTATCGCATCCACATCCATGTTCGTGGCAATATTTTAAACAATGGACCATGCCACCTTCAATTGCAGCTCTACATGTGGCAGAATTCCATTCGCATCCATGTTCATGTGCATATTTTAAACAATCCAGATGACCCATTAAAGCAGCAACTCTTGTTGTTTCATCATTCCATTTACAGCCCTTTTCGTGAGCATATTTTAAGCATTCTAATTTACCAAAATAGGCAGCTTCTTGTGTTGTGCTTTCATCCCATAGACAACCATTTTCGTGAGCGTATTTTAAACAATCTAAATGTCCATTCCTAGCAGCAAGTTTTGTAGTAATTTCATCCCATTTACTTCCATTTTCAAAAGCATATTTTAAACAATCTAAATGTCCATACTCAGCAGCAACATTTATTGTATCATTATCCCAATTACATCCATTTTCATGTGCATACTTTAAGCATTCAAAACAGCCACTTTGTGCAGCAGCTTTAGTTGTACCCTCAGACCAATCGAATCCATTTTCGTAGGAATATTTTAAAATTTCTATGTGACCTTTTAAAGCAGCTACTCTAGTTGTGTCTTTATACCATTGGCCTACAATTTCATAAGAATATTTTAAAATTTCTAAATTACTGATAGAAACAACTTCTGCAGGTATTGTATCATCCCATTTGCTTCCATTTTCATATGCATACTTTAAACAGTCTAAATTACCGCTCGCAGCAGCATTCCATGTTAAATATTTTGCCCATTTACATTTATTTTCATGAGCATATACTAAACATTCCAGATTTCCATATGCTGCTGCTATTGCAGTCACACCTTTGTTCCATTTGCATCCATTTTCATAAGCATATTTTAAAATTTCTAAGCCTCCAGTAGAGGCACCCGCTATTGTTGTTCTATCATTCCATGGACATCCATTTTCATGTGCATATTTTAAACATTCTAAATGCCCATTTGCAGCAGCAGCTCTCGTTGTGTTTTCATCCCATTTACATCCATTTTGTCTAATATATTTTAAGTTTTCTAAATTACCATATTTTGCAGCTGCTTCTGTTGTTCTTTCATCCCATGGACAACCTTTTTCGTGTGCATATTTTATGCATTCTAAATGTCCATTTGCAGCAGCTTCAGTAATTGTATGTTGATCCCAATCACATCCACTCTCGTAAGCTATTTTTAATGTTTCTAAGACACCAGTCGCAGCAGCATATCTCATCGTATCATTTTCAATTTGACATATTTTTTCTGAATATTTATTTTCAATTGCTAANGTATCTAGTCGAAGACATTACCCTTCAAAATTGAAAAAATTTCCCTCGTTCCCCGTAAATGGGGGAAACCTCCAAAAAAATTACAAATTTAAAAATCGCTAATTTTCGAAAATTTTTCAATTTTTTTTACTAAAAACTATCATAATTTTTTCAAAAATGAACATATCAATATAATTTTTTTATATAGATACTTGATGTCTTTACCTATCATTTGGTATATTTTTTTTGTAAATTTGACCTTTTTTCTGCCCACAGTAGGCAATTTAAAATGACAACTTTTTCACAAAAAATTAACTTTTTCAACTTAACTTTTGAAAATGTTCCGGAAGGTCTGACACTTTTATATATATCTTAAGTTAAAGCTAATGTAATGTACTTTATTATGCAAAAAAAAAATTTGACCTCTGGACTTGTCTTCATGGTGAAAACGGCTACCGAATGCTATTTTTGTGTGAAAATTTTCGATTTTATAATTTACATTTTTTACTTTAAAGTGCTATAACTTTTTAAAAAATGTATGGATCAATACAATTTTTTCATGAGAAGTAGTATTTATATACATCTTTCATTGAATATACTTTTTTTTTAAATCGGACCATTTTTCTTAATACAAGGGGATTCAAAACTTACCAATGCATATAGAAAGTAGAACTTTCTCAACTTAATTTTGGAAAGCGTTCCGGAAATACTGACACTATTATATATATCTTAAATTAAAGCTAATGTAATGTACTTTAATTTAAAAAAAAAAAATTTGACCTCTGGACTTGTCTTCACGGCGAAAATAGCTACCGAATGCTATTGTGTGAAAATTCTGGATTTTATTTTTTACATTTTTAACTTTATAATGATATAACTCATTGAAAAGTGTATGGATCAACATAATTTTTTTATGAGAAATAATATTTTTTAATAATCCCTTACATATATCTTTATTTTAATCAGGATATTAATAAGGAACCAGTAGATCAAGTAGCTTTTGGAATAAANTTAATCGAGATATTAATAAGGAACCAGCAGATCAAGTAGCTTTTGGAATAAAACACCAATTTTTTTAAAATTAAACACTATCTAAAGATTTGCATCGAAGCGTTTATTTTTGATAGTGATTTTAATCACTATCAGATATCACTATATTTGATCCAACTATGCCACGTCACCACTGTGCCGCGACCCCCCTGTGCTGGGTTTTTTCAGTTTTTTTTCTAAAAATTGACATAAGTTATTGAAAAATAAACAAATTAAAATAATTGTTTTTCTATATTGTAACCTCAGATATTTCCCTTTCATTTGATATAAATTTTATGATAATTTGACAATTAACTTGCTTACAGGAGGGGAATTAAAATAGCAACTTTTTTTTACAAAAGTCGACTTTTTTAACTTAACTCTGAAAATAATTTTGATATTCTGCGTTTTTAAAACATTTTAAATTAAAGCTTATGTTACTAACTATAAATTAAATATATATATACTTTACTGAACCAAATTTTTATGCTAATTTCAAGTCTGAATTTAGATTTTTTCTATCACCCATGAAAATCGCATGAAAAAATTAATTTAAAAAAAATTATTATTTCAAGTCATTACTGACGAAAATATAATAAACAACAATTAATTAAGAAATAATTGTAGCATTCTGGCTCGGATGTCATTTTGATGGTGGTTAGAATCTTTAACTCGGTCAGTAGCGCTCAGATGCAGTCAGTTATTGCTAGAGGTTCTCATTATGTTCAATTTCGATCAATCAATTTACACTCTGTTTTTCTATCGTAGTATATACAAGAAGTGATCCACTGTGTCTACATTATAATGCATAAAAAAACAACCTCTATTTATTTCAGAGTATTATTGGAAATATCAAGGTAGGAAACTAATAATTCCACTAAAAATATATAAGGTTTAGAACCAAATTTTATGAGAGTACTCATACTTATGCTAGGAAAAGTGTCAGGATTATGTTTGTGAAATTTATATTTGAGGAGAAAGTGCTGAATAAAATAAGAGCCTATGTACTACATGTGGGATGTAATGAAATAGAAAAGGATGTATTTTGGAGAGAGATGGATGAGGTGATGCAAGGGATACCTGGATATGAGGATGCGGTGATAGGTGGAGATATGAATGGACATGTAAGTAATGAGAGGAGAGGATATGAAAGAGTACATGGAGGGCATAGTTTAAGTGAGAAGAGTGAGGCTTGAGAAAGAATCCTGGACTTCGCAATATTATATGATTTTGCTGTGGTTAATAATTATTTTAGAGAAAGGGAAGAACATTTTATAACTTGTAAGAGTGGGTGGAATAGATCACAGATTGATTATTTTATGTGGAAGAGTAAAGGAATGTAAAGTTATACCAGGCAAGAGTATAACTGCATGGCATAGACTGATGGTAATGGATTTTTGGTGTACCGGGAAAAGAATATACAAATAAAGAAGGAACACGGGAGAAAAATCGAAGATCCGGTGGTGGAAACTGAAAAGGGAAAATGAAAAAGAGTTTGTCAAGACGGTAACAGAGAGGACAGTGTGGAATGTTGAAGGAGACATAAATGAGGCGTAGAAAAGATTTGTTAGTTGTGTTAAGAATATTACAAAGGAGATTGTTATTGAGAGTAGGAGTAGAATGACAGGAAACAAGTAAACCTGATGGTGGGATGAGGACGTTCAAAAAATCATAGAAAGTAAGAAAAAGCAATTTAAAATATGGCAGAAGAGCAAAATGAGAGATGATTGGATGGAGTATAAACGCTTGTTCAAAGAAACCTAGTGTGCAGTAAATAAGGCAAAGTTATAGGGGTATGATGAGTTGTATGATAGGTTAGGAACAAAGGAAGGCAAGAAAGAAATCTATAGACTTGCAAAAATAAGAGAGAAAAGGACTAAAGATTATTATTATTTAAGGTGTATAAAAAATGCTGATAATAGGGTACCTCGAGTGATGATAATGTGAAAAAAAGGTGGAAAAGAGTATCGAAAAGAGACGTTAGAGGATATTTCGTGAAATGAGGGACTAGTAGATTTCATTAGTGAGAAAGAGTTTTGAGAGGCTGTGGCGTCAATGAAAAAGAATAATGCAGTGGAGCCAGATGAAGTGCCAGTAGAAGTATGGCAAATATTAGGCAGTGTGGGTATAAGGTGGTTGAAGGAACTTTTAAATAAAATCTTCCAATTTCATTTGGAAAATTCCAAATGAATGGAGGAATAGTATAGTGGTGCCGATATTTAAAGGTAAAGGTGACATACAGGAGTGAGAAAATTATAGAGGCATAAAACTTATGAGTCATGGTATAAAAATTTGGGAAATGGTAATAGATTTAAGAATAAGAAATGAGACATCGGTATCTAAAAACCAGTTTGGATTTATGCCTGGTAAGTCAACAATGAAGCCATTATTTTGTGTGAGGCATCTAATAGAAAAGTTTAGGAAAAAAAAGAAAAAGCTTTTTATGGTATTTATAGATTTGGAGATAGCGTATGATAGAGTACCGAGAGAGGTTCTAAATTGGGCATTNTAAAAGATCGGAAATCGATTACAAACTATCAGAACGAGATAAGAGAGCGAACACAACGAACATATGTGTATACACAATGACTGTATTAGTTATTACTNAATAGAAAAGTTTAGGAAAAAAAAGAAAAAGCTTTTTATGGTATTTATAGATTTGGAGATAGCGTATGATAGAGTACCGAGAAAGGTTCTAAATTGGGCATTAANTAATAGGAGAATAGGAGTCCCGAAAAGGTACATTAATATAATAGAGGATATGATGGCACTTGTACTAGGGTAAAAAGTGTGGGAGCAGTTTTGTTTTAAGCCCTTACTTATTTTCTGTAGTGATGGATGAAATTACTAGAGAAATACAAGGAGAGGTGCCATGGTGCATGTTGTTTGCTGACGATATAGTGTACATTGGACAAAATTAATCAAAGGTTAGAGATGTGGAGATCAGCTCTTGAAGAGAAGTTTTTAATAATAAGTAGGAGTAAGACAAAGTATATAGATTACGAGTTTGATAAAGGAAAATACAAGGTAGGTGAAATAAGGAGACCAGTGACAATAGGTGAGGACGTGATTGGAGAGGTGGAAAGTTTTAAGTATTTAAGATCAGTTTTACAAATGAGCGGTGGTATTGACGAGGATGTAAGACACAGGATTAAGTTGGGGTGGTTGAAATGGAGAGAAGCGTCTGATGTCTTATGCGATAAAAGAATTCCAATGAGGCTGAATGTTAAATTCTACAAGACTGTAGTGAGACCAGGTATGATGTATGGTTCAGAGTGTTGGTTGGTTGATAAGAAAGTAGAGAAGACAATGAGTGTAGAAGAAATGAGAATGCTTAGATGGATGAGTGGAGTGACTAGAGAAGATAGGATAAGAAATGAGCATATAAGAGGGAGTATAAG
>NW_026099572.1:87656336-87725774 GCF_025091365.1 Daktulosphaira vitifoliae
GGCGTTTGAAAAGTAGCTCGCGAAGAGATTTACAATATCGGTACCATTATCGGCGGATTTTGAATCTAAAGTTAGTAGGTTCGGTAGAGTCTTATTGTTTTTACGATCATTAATGAATTTAAAGTAGTTGAAAACCAAGTGGGGAAATGATTCTTATAGATTCGTTTTCGGACGACAAAATTATTAATCGCGTCGTAAAGAATAGAGTAAAATTTATCGACTAGTTCGTCTACATTATCATAGGTGTTAAAATCGACGGTAGATAGAGAGTTACCAATAAATTTTACAATTTCTTCGTAATTACAGTTAGCGAAGTCATAAATAAAATTGTGGACAGGCAACATATTGAACTGATTATAATTTAGTATGATATTCAATGCTGGGTGGTGCTTATCGATTGGTATTAGTGGGTCCGGGTCGTTAGAGACATCAATGTGAACATTAGATAAGGCTAAATCTAAAATAACATTACTGTGGTTACGTATCAAGTTAAATTGATACAAATTAAACTGCGATAGCATACTTGTGAAATAAGAGTTAATCTGGGAATGGCAGTTGAGTGGGATAGAATAAAGAGACCAGTCTAGTGAGGGCAGGTTAAAATCACCTAAAATAATAAAATTAGCTTCAGGGTTTGCGAGATGTAGTTCATTAAGAGCCAAAAAATAATTTTCATAAGTAGTTATAGGCGAAAGAGGTGGAATATAGACACAACAAAGTATAAAAATATTAGGTCCTAAATAAAGTTGAACAAAAATATGTTCAACATTTTTAACACTGACATTTAGTATTTTACTTTTTAAAAGAGATTTAACAGCGATGAGGACACCCCCACCTCGAGTATGAATACTATTCAGAGGTGATCTGTCACAGCGGTAAATTGTATAATTATGAAAACTTAATTCGAAATTAGATATAGATGGGGAAAGCCAGGTTTCAGATAAAGCAATAATATCAAAAAAAGACGTACTTAGCGATGGTATAAGAGTGTTAAGTTTTGACATGAGACTTCTAACATTTTGATAGTATAATTGTAACCCGGCTGTTTTTATGAGTTTTTTTGATTGGTAGAAGAGACTATTGATGGAATGCCCTTGTGATATTTTATTGATAAGTTGGATTCACCATTTGAGCGACGAGTGTTTAATTCTGTACGTAGGTTTTGAAAGTATTCACGCTGCTTTGGAGTTTTGTCACTTGTGATTCTTACTTCATTGAAAGTCTGATTAGATTTTAAATGACGAGATGAACCCAGAATTTTAAAAACATCTGAAGCCGTATTGAATGTGGCTTTAAGGGGACGAGTTTTTACGTTCGACTTTCCAAGTCTATGGACTGTAACTGGTTTTATGTTAAGATTTAGATTTTGAAGGATAAGATTTACAGTTGATGTATCTGAGTTATTAGTATTGTCTGGTATTTCAGGTACATTGAACAAAATAATGTTTTTTGAACGTGCCTGGCGATCAATAAAATCGGAAAAAATGTCATCATTAAGAGTAGTACGATTTATTTCAAGAATTTCAATCCGTTTCGTTAGAGTGTTTAAATTATTTCGAAGTAGATTATTTTCTTCTTTGATAGAGATAAGTTGTAAAGATAATTCAGATAATTTTTTTTCAAAAGAGTCTAATTTCTCATTTTGTTTGTTAACGAGGTCGATAAGTTTAGATTGTCCAGAAGAGAGTGATTCAATTTTTGTTAAAATTAAATTAATATTAGTTGAGTTTGTAGAAGTAAGGGAAGGAGAGACTGGTTGAGGTGTAGTTAGTATAGGGCTCTTAGGTTTTCCTACACAGCTTTTACAAGACCAGATTTTTTTACCATTTTTTAGTTGATCAACTTCTTCTTGCTTAAGTGAAACGCATTTTTGATGGAATAGGCTATTACATGTAGTGCATGTAATACAATCGGTTTGACCACGTTTCAAGATTAGTGAACAAATAACACATGAAGCCATTATAAAAGATCGGAAATCGATTACAAACTATCAGAACGAGATAAGAGAGCGAACACAACGAACATATGTGTATACACAATGACTGTATTAGTTATTACTAATAGGAGAATAGGAGTCCCGAAAAGGTACATTAATATAATAGAGGATATGATGGCACTTGTACTAGGGTAAAAAGTGTGGGAGCAGTTTTGTTTTAAGCCCTTACTTATTTTCTGTAGTGATGGATGAAATTACTAGAGAAATACAAGGAGAGGTGCCATGGTGCATGTTGTTTGCTGACGATATAGTGTACATTGGACAAAATTAATCAAAGGTTAGAGATGTGGAGATCAGCTCTTGAAGAGAAGTTTTTAATAATAAGTAGGAGTAAGACAAAGTATATAGATTACGAGTTTGATAAAGGAAAATACAAGGTAGGTGAAATAAGGAGACCAGTGACAATAGGTGAGGACGTGATTGGAGAGGTGGAAAGTTTTAAGTATTTAAGATCAGTTTTACAAATGAGCGGTGGTATTGACGAGGATGTAAGACACAGGATTAAGTTGGGGTGGTTGAAATGGAGAGAAGCGTCTGATGTCTTATGCGATAAAAGAATTCCAATGAGGCTGAATGTTAAATTCTACAAGACTGTAGTGAGACCAGGTATGATGTATGGTTCAGAGTGTTGGTTGGTTGATAAGAAAGTAGAGAAGACAATGAGTGTAGAAGAAATGAGAATGCTTAGATGGATGAGTGGAGTGACTAGAGAAGATAGGATAAGAAATGAGCATATAAGAGGGAGTATAAGTGTAATATCAATCGTGGATAAGATGAGAGAAAATAGACTTAGATGGTTTAGTCATGTTATGAGAAGAGAATGGTCGGAAGCTGTAAGAACAGCTGTAGAAATGTATGTTGAAGGAAGGAGAGGTAGAGGAAAACCAAAAAAGAGATGGAGAGATGTTATTGAATTCGATATGAGGTTATATGATGTGAGCGTAAATGATGTGAAAAATTGTGTCAAGTGGAAGTTTAGGATTAGAGTGGCTGACTCCAAGTAGTTGTGATTAAGGCGAGGAAGAAGAAGAAGTATGCTCATACTTATACAATATATGATATATTAAGTGAATTAATGTGAGAAGCTACAAATGTTATCGATATTTCGAAATTAAACATTTAAAAATGTTCAGGTTTTTATTTAAAAAAATTAATTTTTTATAAACATTTTAACCGCCCAAATACCAAAACCTTAAAATAATCTAAAATCCAACAGTTTTTTTCATATTAAAGTATATTACATAAGTTTTAATTTAAAATATTTATAAATTTTAGTATTCTCGAATTATTTTCAAATATTAAGTTGAAAAAGTTGTAATTTTTATACACGTTTTTAAGTTTTAAATTCCCACGGTATAAATAAAATAAGGTTCGATTAAAAACAAAGTATGTCGTATGAAAGGTGTGGATATAAATTAAATATAAAAAAAAGTCCAGTGAGAGATGAGAAAAAGTAGTGACAGGCCCAAAAATTTTTATATTTATATATATATATATATAGAAAACCTAGCCCAATAGGATCGCGGAATGATTAAAATCGCTATCATAAGAAACGTATCCGATGAAAATCTGTAGATAATGTTTAATTTTATGAAATTTGTGGATTAATTAAATATATATCATAAATGACATATCAAGAAGAAGGTAATAAAACAATAAAAACACTTCATTTGCAGTTATATATAAAAAATCAGATAATTAAAAAAAAATCAATTATTCAAGCTGGTTTTGAAACCATCATTCAATTAATAAGAAACGTCTTCGTTAAAACATCTCGATTATTACAAATATCGAATATCAATAATTTATATCAAACTTATTATAAGTATAGTTAATATTTTTGTAGTTATACAGGGTGGCCCACCACTCACTGACAACTTAAATAACTTTTGNATAACATACTATTATTTACACTACACTTAGACTAATCATGGAAGTGAGTAACAAACTTTGCGCGTTATGCTTATTTGAAATCTAAAAGTTTATTATTTTATTCTAGAATTGGCGATTGATCAATTTTTTGTTGATAATATCCTTTATAATATTTATTGAAGGTAAATTTTATTTTACATTATTTTTCTACAAGTCAAAATTTTTTTGAACACAGGAATTACGTAAGATTAGATTTACAAATAATCATCTAGTTATACAGGTGTTGCAGCATTTTTTTTTAGCAAATATCTTATTAATATTCAGTAGTAAATGTTTTGTGGGATTTTAAAATTTGTGATAGAATAAACTTGGAATTTTTATTTTTACGATTCCAAAAATTAAAATATGAGTTAAGAAACTTCTCATCTCCTTAAGAAATATAGGATATCTTATACAGGATGTTCAGTAAGTCAGGAAACGGGTTTCTATTGTTCTCATTGTTACAAACAATGAGAACAATAGAAATCCGTTTCCTGACTTACTGAACACCCTGTATAATTTTTATATGGTCTACCAAGAAGTTAAAATAAAATAAAAGTGATGTTGAAATTATATAAAAGGAGCAATTGATCCCTAAGGTGTATTAGTTTTTTTTTTTTCAATGGAAAAAATCAACTTCGCCTAAATCAAAAATGCTTTATAGTAATGCCCAAATTTGAATTAGACTTGAAACTTCAAATATTTTTAATTCTTGATGTTTTATATATTGCAATTTAAAATCCATTTACTTCTTTACTTTCAAGTTAAAGCCTTACGTTGAAAAACATTATAATGTTCTTACAAAAAAAATTATAATTATAATTTAAAACAAACATATGTGTTCATTTAAATTATTTTCGAAAAATTTGACATTTATGGTTAATATATTTTAAAAAACTAGTTCAAAATTGTTACTATATTTTTTTTAAATCGTCATATTGCCCTACATTGGTTTTCTAAACAATTATAAGATCATTTATGTTTTTATATACAGAGTGGCCCACCACTCACTGACAACTTAAATAACTTTTGATCCAGTTAATATTTTTTTTTTAAAGAATAGTTATACGTTAGGTCTATAGCTATATCTCAATAATTAATTTTTTTACATTTTATTAAAAATATTAATTATTTTTAAATTTTAAATAAAAAGTAAAAAAAAAATCTAAGATAGCTATTTTGTAGAGTAGAATTTAAGAAAAATTTTAGTAAAAAAATATCTTATTAATATTCAGTAGTAAATATTCTGTAGCGTTTTGAAGTTTGTGAAAATTTGAATTTTCATGTATTATTTTACGGTATTAAACATTGAAATACGTATTGAGAAAAGGACAGAAGAAAACGCTATCTTTTCATGATTACTGTGTATACATATGATGATAATGTGTATACATTACAAACTTGGCATTAATACCATGATAAGAAATTAGATAAGGCAATTATTACTTATCACTCTCATTCAAAAGTATATTGAAAAGATAGCGTTTTCTTCTGTCCTTTTCTCAATACGTATTTCAATGTTTAATACCGTAAAATAGTACATGAAAATTCAAATTTTCACAAACTTCAAAACGCTACATTTACTGCTGAATATTAATAAGATATTTTTTTACTAAAATTTTTCTTAAATTCTACTCTACAAAATAGCTATCTTAGATTTTTTTTTTNAATATAAACAATTATGAAATCATTTTCTATTAATATTTTTAAATTTAAAAAGAACATTTCTTAAGTATATAATAAATTATACATATAAATATAAGTATTACTTTTAAACAAACCATTCATACACGTATAAAAAATTTGACTATATTAAGATTAATAATATAAAATTTATTGATACGAAGTAGCGAATTATTAATGAAAACTTTATACTTATGTGTTATTAAGATAAAATTTTATTCATTTTATTTTATTTTTTATTATACTAATGTACTTTTTTTTGAGACAAACATAAATCTTAATACTAATACTTGAATAACTTGAATGTGATTTACACTTCCATTGAAGTGGTCCCTAACTTAGTCTAATAATAATAAATAATATTTAAATTGTGAAATAAGTATTTATCAATTTAAACCAAGTCATATGGCTTCACGCGTTTTAAACGTCTTAGGTCATTGTAATTGTCCAATAATTGAATTGCCACTATATGTTCATGGTTTTCCAACCTTGTTATATGCTTACGTACAAACCGAGTGACTTCGTCTGCAACGGTTGGCAACATCATATCACAATATATTACATCATTTCTGTCGAATCTGTAAGACGCGTCGATTGTGCGAATTGCGATATTTGACAACGTTGATTAATCTCTATGTTGAACTAACAAACACAACCCCATAAGTTTAAACTGTTTTTACAGGTATAACAAACGTTTATTCTCTAGTGATAGCTTAGAATGTTTACCAACTAATCAATAGAGTCCGCGCATTTTATCATTTCTTTGCAGTCGTTTATGGCGTACATGATGTTTCAAGTGGAGGCGACAGTCAACGTTCTTTCCCAGATATCTAGCAGATTCTCTCTGTGAGATTAATTGTTGATTCAGAACTATCGGAATGTAACAGGTTTTACGTTTCAGAACAGCCATCAAAAGCCAATAGTACTATCATTTTTAATGTCACTGAACTACCAGATACATTGTGTTCTGTAGATAATATTCTTATAAACATTGTGTTATTTTACAACAGGATATATATTACCTTTCTAATTGGAGTATAATTAAACTATTTATTTCTTAATATAAATTTATTTCAAATAACCGCACACATACCAATATTCTGTTTAATTATATTATAGAGGATTATAGTTTGAAAAATTAAATGAAGTAAAAGATTTAGGTGTTATTTTTGATTGCAAATTAACATACAATAATAATATAAAATTATCAAAAATAAATCAATGAAATTTTTAGATGTTATTAAAAATTATTTTAAAAATGTTTATATTTTACGCTATATATACTGTGCATATATTCAGTAAAAATTTAGAATATTGATCACTAATACGGTCATCTTATTTAGTTGGACAGATAATAGTTTTAGAAAGTGTTCAACAAGCGTTTTTACGTTATTTGTGTAATAATTGTAAAATTCTTCGAGTTCCATTAATTTTACTATCCTATCCTTATTACATTAAATGCATTTAGTCAGAGAAGAATTAAATTAGACTTTTTGTATAATATTTTTATAAATAACATTGATTGTCCTGAATTTTTACGAAAACTAACTATTATTGTTATTAACTGTAACACAAGATTAAAAACAACTTTTAGCTTCGATGCGAAGCTGAAAAGGTATTGGTTTTACTATGATGTGTTTTTTTTTTGTGTCTGTTACCACTTTTAAATATGTCTTAATGCTAATATAATGTAATTTATTATGGCAAAAAAAATTTCGGACTTGCTATAACTTTTTGAAAAATATATGGATCATTACAATTTTTTAATGATGAATACTATTTATAAACCTCTTACATTCGACATACTTTTTTTTTTTTAATAAAATCATTTCCCTTTTTATATTTACATATTATAAATATATTACACTTATAAATCATTAAACTTGTAATCAGGATATAAATAAGGAAATAGCAGATCATATAGCTTTTAGAATAATCCACTAATTTTTTAAATTAAACACTAACTACAGATTTGCATCAAAGCATTTTTTATGTAACGATTTTAATTAAATAAAAATGTTTTCCAGATTATGACATCCCAGAATAAGATTATACGTAATTTTTTTAGTTGAGTTGAAGCAGTGTTGAGTATATGTATATAACTGACGCCTACAATTCTAAGTCTCCAATTATAGTTAATCTAAGGTACTTTAATGACTTTAATAAACATTTTTTATATATTCTATATTTCATTAAGATTGTCTTCCCTTAATTTATAATTTAATTAAATATTTTTTTGATAATACACTTCCATTGAATTTTCTTATGGAATAGCGCCATCTATTTTTTTTTTTTATAAAGACGGGAATATAAGATAACTATTTATAAAGTAGATAGCGTTAATAGTATGCATCCATTTTAATGATTGATTATAAATTTAAATGTTTATTTTATGTTAATATCGATACCAACTTTATTAAATGTACTAATTATATAAACCTCTACTGTTATTATTTATTTAATTAATTAATGATAAATTGTTAAAATAAATAAGTAGAATCCATAATGAGCGCATTCTTTCTTGATTTATCGTTGTCTACTAAAAAAATGTGAGACCTAATGTTTAATCTGTAGGTTAAACATTATAAATTCATAACGTAATAATTATTTATAAAATCAATAACATAATAATACCGATAACGATTTAGTTTTCATAACATAAAACCATATAAATAATTTTGATTCGAGTCTGAAATAGAACCATATTGAAGATAATTGTTTTCTATTAATTCATTTTTTATACAAATTAATAGAATTAATTACATCAGCTAAAAATAGTTTTCCTCGTTGCACATACAACTATTTATTAAAAATAATTATAAACTACACATTAAAACACAATTATAATGATAAAAATATTCATACACCAAAAATAGAAAGTTTTTTAAAAATCAAATTTCACCTAACAACATAGTAAGTAATAAATGTTATTATCATCACAAATTAGTACAAAAGTTTGTCATTATGTTTGTGTTATCTGTTATAGTATGTTCAATGCTCTGCCTACCTTACATTTATCAATGAAAACTTAATAATTTGTATTTTATATTACTTGTATACAAAAAAATTATTTATTTATCTATCATCACATTTATACTGTTATACACTGCTTATTAATATGTACATAAGTGTTAGATTGTTTATTATAAACTGTGTATCTTATCATGTTATGTTCAATTGTATACAATAAACTGAAAATCATTAAAAGCGCTGAAGAAAAAATCCCAAAATAGGGGCAATTAAATATAATATAGAAAAGCTTTGATCTGCTTGCACATACGCAAACGAGCAAAATTGGAGTTCTGGAATACAAAATTCAATTTGTCTCTCGTTGAATTCATTTTTTCAACTTTTATTAGCAGCTGTCCCATGTTGTGGTCTGTATGAATTAATAAGATATTTATATGCAATTGTTTTGCATCGAAACATTATTTATTTATTAAAAAAGAAACATTATTTAATTTTCTTGTGAGCGAAATAGCACAACTCAAGTAAAATATTTTAACTGTCAACAATTTTTTTTAAGGAAAAAATAATTAAATTTATATTAACCCAATTGTTTAAAATTAGTAATCTGGAGTAAAGATAAAGCAATAAATCAATTTAAAATACAAATCATATAATTTAATTATTAATAACTAGTTATTGCTTGATCATATTTTTCGACTAGGTGTCACTAAAGGAGGCCTTCACTACTTCAAGAATACCTCAGACTCTAACACTTCTAACACGAGGAACTTAATCACTTCTTTTTATACTATTTATTTATTGTTCTAATATCTCAGACTCTACAACACCACTAGAACCTCGATGGTAACCAATTGACCAAAACATCGAAACTTGATCAATAAGATTACATACATTTTCATATTATATCATATTTTTTTTTCTATCAATACATTTCATATAATTAAGACAAAAATCTAGAAGTCAAGGTGTTATATATATATGTAAACCGGGTTATTGTTAGATGGGATACACTAAAAGGCTAATGCAATAGTAGGTTAATTTATTTAATTATTTTATTTTTTACAAATAATTAATGAAGAATAATTTATAAAAAATTTACTAAATACATTTTTGATAAAGAACGTTGTATTTGTTTTTAATTTTGTTTTGTTTTTACCGTAAATGCAATAAAACATCACCTATTATTGTGAAACATTAACCCTTTTGAGGCAAGTAAAAGGAATGACCTATATTCTCAAACTTTACCAAAAAAAATTTTTAACTAGTCAAACAAAACGAGTAACGTATTTGATCAATTCTTTTAACTTCGAAAAATAAAGACTACTGTTATTGGCTTGGTGGTAGTTGAGGATCTTGGTCAAAACCAAGAATCGGAAGGTACCCGACGTCTGCCCAAATATCGTCCCTATCTCCTTAAATGAGTTTTAATTGCCTGAAGGAGACACAGACAATCGTGTACCTTAGTTACAGGGGATAGATTATTAAATAAAATTAGACTATTGTTTTATGTCAACGAGAATGTAAAGTTATATTTTAGATGTTTAGTAAATATAAGTTATATGTAATGTACAATACGTCTGACCTGAATCCTAGTACAGTTGGTTAGTAGGTATATCCAAGTGAGACGTAGTTGGTTGGCTCTGATGACAATTGGCGATAGACGGGTCGTTGAATAAAACAAGTAAGGTTATAAATAATATAAATAAGACGAAAGTAATAATATTGAAAACTATGTCTATAACGGCCACTCAAACACAACTGCCCTTTGTTAGTTCGACATTAGTAGCTCCGGGCTACAGACGAGTAGAATAGTCACATCAGCATCTCCCTCTATGCTAATTAATATGTATTACGAATTAAATAAATAGAAATAAAACGTGTGTAATATAAGTGGTAAGAACATAGTAATAAATGTTCATACACTACCTATTTCGCCCATGAATGAATAATAGGTATTAGAAGTTAAAATCTTAGGTGGATTCCCGTTCATTGAAAATATTATTATATTTATTATATAATATACTTAGAGAACTGGATTAAGAAATATATACAGAGTGTAATAGATATAGCTTACTACTATTATTACATTTGATATAATTAATATTATGTTATAAATATATATATATTTATATTCGTTTTATTTATATCCGTTCTTAGACTCATATATTTCAGATAAAATTATGTATATTAAATTATTTATTGTTAACAATAATAAAATATTTTTATGATAGTCAATTTTTATCACTCTTCCTACAAAAATGATTAATAAGTCGATAACAATTGTAGGACGATTAATTATTAAGTTACAGGAATTTTAATAAATAGTAAATTGATAAATAAAATATTTTAAGCGGGTGGAGAAGATATAAAACCTATGACATTCCGGTTCTATAGGGGGTGTCAAAAAGCCGTTGTTATAAGAAGTTCAAAAGAGTAACTCCAACGTAAACAGTGCAGACAAAGTGTAAGATACAAGTATTTAAGTTAGGCAAAAAGAGAAAACAAGACAAGTAAAGGCGTCAAGAATGAACAAGCTAACACATGACGTAAAGTTGAAAGACAGACAACGACAACCGAGTGTACTGAGACTAACGTTTTGAGATTAAATTTTGATTACTGCTAACTAAAGTCGACTGACCACAATGACCAGTTCCAATTGGTTTAAATTGTGTGTAATGAATGTGCACTTGCATATATTTATCAGTAGCCAGTGCCGAAAGTGTTGCTTTTATTTATTACTATATTTTCTACAATTATTAAAAATATTGATAACGTGACACCATGATAAAACATACACCTGCAAGAGTTATATCCAAACGCGCTATATACCCACTCATATATTAAATTGCTTATCACTTAATAACTAAAAATAGCCCTAAAATTGTTATCAACCCATTAATCATTTTTGTAAAAAGAGTGCTAAAAATTGGCCATTTGAAAATTTGTTTATTATTAAAAACAAATAATAAAAAAATTATTTTAACGTAATAAAGAATGGATAAAATATTTAAATCAAATTGAAATATTAATTGAATCAAAAGTTGTATCAGCTAGATCTAATACACTCTATACAGACATTTTTTTATATATTGTTTAAATCACTACGCATAGCAAAATTCGTCCTGTGGATTTGTTTAAAATTGAAAAAAATTATATTAATGCTTTATAATTTTTTTATAAGAAAAATATAAATTTCTAAATAATCATTGTATTAGAAATATTATGCTTCTGAAATTTACTTTTTTAAAAGTAATTCTGCAAAAGAAAACATAGCAGACAGCACCGAAACGACATCTTATCATTTACGAATTCACAATTGCACTTCAAAAGTATCTGCAGCTGCTACTGATGTTGTTTGAAAATGCTCTCTTGAAATATCTGCGGGGTCTGAGATACAAATATTACAACGGTAGAAATGTGTAAGCTGTCTTGTTAATAACAATAGACTAAAAAATCTCTGTACAAGTTAAAAATGCCAATTAAATCTGTACGTGGCAGTAATAAAAAAGCCAATATAAGAACGGAACTCGTCGAGTGTAACCACTTGTATTAGTGACGATTGGTGCAGAAGTATACTTTGGGTTATGCAGCTGGTTAAGATATTTTTTTTTTGCTTCACTATACTGTGTGAGACCACAGACATTACTTAAATTTTTTCACGAATATTCCGGTGCATACTTTTTGTATAATGTGTTAAATCGAATTTCCGTAAAGAAAATCATAATTTGAGACTTAATCGAAGTAGAGAATAAATTTTGATTAAAAGGAAAATACTAAAAACCAATATAAATTCACCTCTAAGTTCATAATGAAATTTATTTGTAAATAGGTACACACTTTATTTTAGTTAAAACGTTCTTGCCAAACGAATAATTAAAACTCAAGGCGAAAGAATGCGACGCGTTTTCTTTTTGAAAATATTTTTGCCTTTTTTAACGATTTTCCCTTCGTACTATTCTCTTTTATTTTACCGAGGGTGTCGGTTTTCAATTGAATAATTCAGTTCATTTATTATTCATTAAAATCCTAAACGTCCCCGCTATTTGGACTATCGACACTCGCGTCTGGATCTATGTGCGTCATACGAACGATCGACAATAACTAATTTAACTATGACTGTCATTTTATCACCGTCTTGGTGATTCATTTTATTATAGTCTTAATTAAGAGCTACTGCGTCATAATTGAGTTTCTTTTAGACAAAGATGTGTTATGCTGAAATATTAGTTAAACGAAGGATACCATTATTCAGACATAAATGATAAACAGTTGTGTTTCCGTAAAATAACAACAACGTATAAGCTAATTCATCAAATAATAAATAGATTTGCTCAGTACACTTTCCAAATTACCACCAAATATAAAATCATTTTAAGACAGTAACTAGTTTTGACAGTCTAACTTCATTATTATATCCTATAAAAGACTATATAGGAGTCTTAATATTTTTTCAATTTTATTTCAAAGTATAATAATAATTTGTTGTTAATAAATAATAATAATAGGGTATGCATAACGTATAATATGTTAATGTTATACTAACATACACTCTATAATATACTTGAGGGGTTTAACTTTGTGCAAAAATTACAGAATTACTATGCGTCCGTAGCGCATTGAGAAATTTTCTACGGACGGATCTATATCGCTTTGAGAGTGTAAAGTAATGGGACTATTTAACCCCCACTATAATTATGTTATATCTAGGGAGTTCCGAGCCCCCCCCCCCTTATAAATACTCGACTGCTATGCGTTGGTGAACTTCAATAAAGAGAAAATTAACAAAAACAACATTGAACAGTCTGATTTCCTAACATACTGATAGGAAAGGGTGCATATACTACATGATGTACAATGGACGTGTTGTGACAATGTTTTTATGCCAACAGGAACCTTATTAATAAGAATATGTTTTTCCATAGATACTACAATAGTAATATATGCACTACAATAACGTACAACATATTGTACGTATATGTATTATTACAAAAATACTACTAGAGTAGCTATGCACTATGCAATGGCTATAAAAGCACAAATATTATATCTCTAGAGGTAATGCCGAGGAAAATAAAGTAGAATCAAATTAGTTTCCACAACACAAGTTTTCACCGCAGAGAGGAGTGCTGTGGTTTGTATACAAAACGGTCAACTTCATTTTTACCTGATCGCCTTTGTAGTTATGCCGCCCACATCATTTCATTATGTTTGTTTCCTCTCCTGAAAATATATGTTACATATATTCTAGAGCCGAAATATTGAAAGCATTAATAACCTACTAGGGTTATAATCGAAATGTTTTTTAATAATCTGATAAGCACCCTAAAACAATATTATTAAATTTAATAGGAAACACCATGTTAAATTTTTTTTTAATAGTTTTCAATAAGTAACTTTTCTTTTAAGTAGTAATAATATTATTATTAATTAAACATTTTATTATTATTATTGTAAATTACAATATTATATACTCGCAAGAGTTATATGATTATTTTGATACATTTAATGAGCTTATATAGTCTCTGTTTTACTAAGTAAAATATTCTTTTTTTAGGTATGTTCAAATGTGAAACGAATTGCATTGCAACGGAGTTATTGAATGTTTATTTAAACTTAAAATTATTTTACACAGAAGATCTAGTAATGCCCGCATAATACTAGTGAATCAACTTCGGTTTGGATCTCTGTCATTGTGATTCAGTGGTGTGCGGCTTTTCCCATCTTATGTGTATTCCGCTTGCCCGGTAATGTTTTTCAAGTACTAAAGTAAATATTTCAAAACGTACGGGAGGTTTAGGGTGAGTTTTCAATTGAAACAAAAAAAAAAAAAGAAACTCGGGGGTAAAGAGCAAGAGAAGTGTATTTTACTTTTAAGTAGAAACGCCAATAAAACATCATTCGCGTATTTAGATGCAGTATTTAATATTATAATAGAGAAAAGGAAAAAGCTGTTTGGTCGTGTATTTAATCCTCGCAGTGAACGTGGGATCATGACAAAACAGCCTTTAACGCGAATTTCTCTCTCTCCCTCTCACTTTGCTACTGTGGTAAACGCATATGAAAATATATATATTTGTACAGAGAATGTACAAGTACAATGCGGAGAGGTGCTCGACACTTGCACGAGCAGCAGCGGCCGAGACCTTTGTAATTTTTAATACGTCCAACAAACAATCGTTTGGATTTTAATCGCTATGTTCGCAGCTGTTTTTTGAGGGGAAACAATTATGTATATAAAAATACATATTATTGTGAACCAACGTCGATACAATATATGCACTCGGTTGGCCCACTTGTCACTACTGACACTACACCAGTATTTCAGCTAATCGAATTGTCACCATCTTTGTTACCTTCATTTAAGTGTTCCATAAAAAAAAGTGAAAATATCCCCAGTTTAAGGAGTTATTCGTTTTACATATTGTACATCTGTCACATTCTATTAAAATTGGGATATTATCGTTTTACATGTGTAATAAGTAACTACACCATGACACTATGTAATATTATTATAACGTTTTCAATTCGAACATAAAAAATTTCTATTAAAAAATTTACGCTCATTAAATTATTTCAATACTAGACAAATTTTAGAGGAAAAAATCAAGTTGTTTATTGTAATATAATACTTAACTGTGAGTAGTAAAATCGTTTTATTTTTCAAAAAACAGTTGAGATGGAATAAGTGTTTACGCTTTTTTTTCTTGGACGTTCATAAATAAACTGTGTATTACTCATCCCTTAAATAATAACAAAAAAAAATTTTTACTTAAATCATTGTGTAGAACAGTTCACTAATTTATAATTATTTTATTTAATACAAATATAAGAAAAATTAGTGAATTCATTTAAGAGCCATAAACTTATTTGTACGTTAATATTAATTATTAATTTAAAATTTAACTGATAAATTGACATTTTTTATGTATTAGGTCATTAGACACAGTCACTTAAGGGGTAATATATAAAGGGTAATTTCCCTCTCCACGAGATAAAATTATTTTTTATCTATAATTTTTTTTAGATGGAGGAGTTAATATTGCACCATAATGTAAAGTCTCAAATACGCTCTTGTTTAGACAAAAATAATTGTTAAATTTTTCAATAAATCAACTAATGATAGTCATAAATAATAAAATCTTCAAAACTAATACCACACTTACTCTGATGTGGAAATTTATTGGAGCAGATGTGAAATCGCATTTAAAAAAAAATTATAATACTATTTAATTGTTAGTATGCTAAAATATAGATTATAGTAAATCGTTTAGTTGACATCAATCAAATAAAAAAATCTATTATATATATATATATATATATATATAATTGTCTACCTACGGTGTCGAATTTTTAAAAGCCAGTGATAACAGACTATGTTACGCGTACTTAATAATTATACTGAACAAGTATACACATTTTAGCATTTGAAAGAAGACAATATAAAAACAAATTTCCGAGCCACTAAACAGAATATTACAAAATTATATTTTTGAAAATTGTTAAGAATACTCTAATTTATTTCTTCAGGCCTTGAGTTGATATTAACGTTTTGTTGAAATAATATTTTTACGTGTATTATTCATTTATTTTGTACAGTTTTTCAATTTTTTCATCTTTTTTTAAATTAATATATATTATTTCAGAATTCATTATGCTTACTTTTAATAAAAAGTATTTCGTTTAAATTCACAAAATAATATTTTCATAACTTTTAATTTAAAAATATTTCTCCCAAGATGATTTTTTGCATTAAAAACAGCTAACAAATTATTACTGACATTATAATCATGAATTGCCTACATTTGCTTTGAATATTTAATGGAACACATCATACCCCTTACAAAAATTTCCTCTTCTTTATCGTTTATTAATGTAAAAAAAAAAAATGTCGTTAGTTTATGTGTGTATAATTGCTTAAGTTTATAAATATGCTTATTGGTTATTACTAAGTAAGATAGTACGGAGAAACGGTCAAACGATGGGCGTCCCAAAGTATCCTTGTAGCATATGGAAACACTTTGACAAAGATTTCTTCAGCATCCATCAAAGGATTTTGCCGATGCGGAATGATATTTCCTCGGCGAAGCATAATTTACAACTAACAGTTAAAATGTTTTTTTTTTGCTCCGATTATTCACTCAAAATATAATATTGTTCGCCACCATATCGTCAACGACGACGTTTTACTACTTTCTTTTTTTAACACAAAGTCACATTATTTAATGTCCCGTTTAGCTATAAAAATTACATTGTAACAGAATGACTGTTAAAATAATAAAATATGCATGTTTCCGTTGCAAGGAAATAATAATAACAACATTCATTGGCTTATGTTATAAAAAAATGAAGTGCGAACATTATGTGTATGAAAGATACAATAACAACATAGTACTTTTGGACATGCTTTGATTTTGAAATAAATAATTTTCCATTGAGCTATCCTTTTAATGTGAACTAAAAGTTTTACTATTCCAGTTTGAATGGTTATTGTAATCTTTATTGCAAAAACTTATTTTTGTATCTTTTATTAAATTATGACTAGCAATTAATTTATTAATGACGCCATTGCCTTATTCAATCGAGGTTATCTTATTTACAAATTTGATGCACAAGTTATCAAAGATTGGTCGTCTTAGTTTAGAATATAATTTTATATAAAAAAATTATAGCATAAAATGTATGCCTTATATATAGCAAAATAAATAAAATTGGGTTCATTAATATTACACGTTTTTTACTTGAAAATATTTATTATTATTGTGTTAATGATGATAACTTTTGCGTTTTTATCATAAACCAATGTATTCTTATTAATAAGTTACTACTTATGTAGATTAGGGCACGTTATTTTTTAGTGATCAGTAAACGTAAATATATTCTAATTTAATTTATGTAATTTTTTGACAACACAATTAAATACAAAATATTTGTAATATTTTTTTATGTAATAACTAATACGTTATGATCAACATGTACAAATAAGTAATATTTCACGTCATATAGTGTTTAATATGATAATTTAGTAATAAAACAAATATTTTCTTTGGCAATCTTTGATTTATTCAACATAGTTTTATATGTCATTTGAAATGAAGAATTTGGCACCATTACTAATCTATTGTAGTTTAAAATATGATTTTAAACTTGGACGCGTTCACAAATTAAATGGACTTTGTTATCGCTGTTTCGTTTAATAAATTACAACTATTTTGTGAAAACTGTTGTTTTACATGATATATAATATAAACTACTTTATTATGTTTTATAATGAACCTAAAAACTCATATGTATAAAAAAAAAAAATCAGAACGATTTTACAAATTGAAATCTACTCTAGAGATTCCATTCGACACAAGAAAATAACAAATAAGTGTTGGCACGATCTTAGTCATTAGATGCGTTTGGCAGAGCTGCTGGTAGTGTGCGATTACATTGAGTCTTACAGTCGGTAGAGAGTACATAAACGTGATGTTGACAAATGAGTAACACATTACTCTTAACGGATAGTACAGACCGAAACGTCTGATCCTGAAAAAGATTGCCATTACTATTAGCCGCGTTCATTGTATCACTTCCGTCGCCACTCTTCTGAAGACAATTCCTGACGACGACCATAGGGACAATATTAGATGCGCAGCTTTTACTTTACTAGTCAACCGAATTGTATTAAATGATAACTGATTGTAAAACTGACACGGATAATCTTATTAGGTAAAAAGGTATATATTGGTAGAGCGTTACTAATAGAATAGATATTTATAAAATTCATCAAATTTCAATACTTAAATATGTCTCAAGACGATTGAAAATTTGATAACAAATAAATTGAAAAAAAAAGAAATTGCAACTAAAATTATGAAGCTTGTAACAAATTTTTACGACCGGTAAATAAATTGTATGTTAATCTAGGTGTGAATTTGACCCATCCGTGTGAATGATGACTGTGCACTTACAAATAATAATCTTTATCTTAAATAATTATACATGTGCTTAATTAAAAATTTGCTTTAATTTCGCGTTTTAGTGTGGACGTGAGTTTTTTTGATTCTTTTTTACAAGAAACTTAAAAATCAATATTAACGCAGGTAACTCTAAAATGAATAATATATTTTTGCCATGACAATCTTTTACTACTCCGAGTTATTTAAAATACTTGAAAAAATGTCATTTAAAAGAAAAAAATATATATTTAATTAAATATTCTGATAAATTTCGTGTTCAAAACACGAGAATAACATGCCTGGCGGCTTTCGAGAAAAAAACAATGCAAGACAAAGGCATTTTGTCAAATAAACAATTATAAGTGATTGCGGTTTGTCGCCATGATACTAAATAAATAACCCGTCACATAAATAACGAGAAAACCTCGAAACTAACATATTTCATTATATGGATGACACGACTGGCCTAATCGAAAATCTTTGCTTTAGCGTTTATGAAAAAATATTAATTATGTGACCTTTGTGTTGCGCTCATTTCTTCCTCTGAAAACATATTTTTCACAATATTGTTATTATTAGTATTGTAGAATTACTGTGTGACACACGTATGAGTGACAGTTAATTAGCATCAAACGCTATGGCGGCGGTGACGATAATCCTATTAGTTTATGGCGGCTTTTCTCCCCATAAGCAGTTTTAAGTGACGAGGCTCGAGGATTTTTAATTTCGTTCCGTCAACGTTTTCCCTGGCCATCAAAAGTGACAAATTAAGTGGGGACGGCGAGGTGTCTCTCTAACCGTAACCAATACACTCGAGTTTGGTAGTTCCGGACTAGCTGAACTCAGAAATTTTAATTACACAAACCACCAAAAGACTTAAGAGGGTCTTTTCGCCCGAGTCGCAGTAACAGAATGATTAATTGACTCGACGACAAGTGAAGCGATAACTTTGTATTTTTCACTCGATAGAGTTTACATCACTGTGAAACATACGCCATGTTTTTCATTTCCTCGCGAAAGGAAATTCGTGGGCGGGTCTAGTGTTGATAAAAAGCAGCGCAAGTTAAGCTGAGCGCTTATCGAATTTCGTTTTCACTAAGAGAATAATAATTATTCATAACTAGGCAAGCGATTATTTCTCTGCTGGCAGACTATCTGAAATATTTCACGCAAACAATAATGTTTGAGTTGGTTTTTGAACAAAAGACAATTTCGGGCACTTTTACTTTTTAAAAACGTGTCAAACTGAGTTTTAAAACCGTCGTACCGTTCGCGTTTTTTGTTGACTGCATATCTGATATTCATTAATGGTAACAACATACTAAATTGTCTCAACATTGTAGAGAAACAAATCGAACCTAAACTTAAATTGAATAAACAAAAGCGATAAATTTAAATGTCTCGAGTACCATAAATATCGCCCACCCATTTTTGGAATGACTTTAATTCGTTTTTAAACTATTTGATGTCTGAACAATAACACAAAACAGTCGTTTAAAAAATATTATTGTAAGTATAATACGCTGCTACATTTTTTTAATTAAACAGAATCATTTGTATTGAACGCTATTTTCAATGTTTTCATCTATCACTGGATTGCGCCGAGTACGCCACACACATACATAGACTGTGTGTATATATATATACATCTGTTTTAAAGGCATAAACTAATATGTATACACATCGACTTGTGGGCTAGGGATTTGACGTACACGTCGTATGTTATTTACACAGATCTCCTCTTGGTGCCCAATATATCTAACATAAATAACCCGAGATTAGTTTTGACTGCACGTCTCTGTTTGTCGCACGAGGGGCCAAAAACATCCCAAAGTTGATTTCCACGAGACAGTAGTGCGTCTCTTAACATATAATTATCACAATCTCAACATTCCACACGAAAAAAATATCATAGACACTTTTTTTAACTCGCCTAAGTGTATCCTGTCTACTTCAATTAATTAATTTTTCTCGTGCATGCTCAAAGTTTTTTAATACTTATATTCAATGATAACTTTAATCTGAGCTTGTTACAACAACTTGATTAAAGCTTTTTAATAACACTGTTATCCTTGTTACAAGTTAAAAATATACTTTAGTGTATGTTTTAATAATTTATATTAATTTTTAAAATTTATTATTTTCGTTCAACATTATTGTTTTAAAGGTATTATATTTTTTAATAAGCGTGTGTTTTGTTTTAATGTTTTTTTTTTATGTTATATAAAATCAAACGTATAAAAAAGTAATTATTCATTTAAAAAAATCATGATATTTAACATTTAAAACCGGTAGAGATAATACATGGACTAATGCGGTAGTATACAATATGCAATGTGGCAGCTTACTTAAAAATAAATCAATAAAGAACAAAAATATCAGATTCAACGCAAATGAATAAAAAGAATTACAAATTCATTTTGTTTGGAGTGCCTCTCGTCAATCATTTAGTTGAGTATTTGAAGTCAAATAATACTTTATAATCATGTCGCAACGTAAAAGGCAAAATAATATTACTAATAAAGAAATATCGCCGAGAACTTCATCACTTATGATGTTCTTCGTATAACAATGACTTAACAATACAAAAAGTTTATTGAAATTGCGTTGAAAGATTAGATAGAAAATACAATAGGTGATAAATTATTTGCATAATTACTTTAAAAATGTGTTTTTTATGTTATGTATAACACAAATTGGCATCCGAAGAACAATAAAAACTAAAAATAAAAGTGGAAATTAAAATTACTTTTGCCATAAAACTGTTTTACACAATAGTTAAACATTTCATCACAATAGATACTCGAGATTTACTAACAAATTAGTATCTATTTCCCGAGAAAACTCTTTTCTACGTTTTAATACAGACGCAATGTTTTTGCCAACAAATGTAAAAATCAATATTACTTTTTAAAATGAAAAATATCGTATTTAGTGGCTATAGATAGGTTTTTTACTAGAGTGGTGTTAACGACATTTTTATTGTTTATCACATTACGAATGTCAAAGTCATACAATGTATATAGTGACGATTGGAGTCATATAGCTCTTTTAGCACCCTTGCCTACACTACTGTAATTGGGAGTATTTTTGGTAACAAATGGAGAAGTTGAAGTTATAAACCCAGAGGTTCGTAAAATAATCATTTCAAAAGCGGTCTAACTTTATTTAAAAAAAAACACTTATGATGGTTTGCCTATAGCGATCAGATTTATACATTAATGAAACACTTGAAACAAATTATTCAACGAGTAAGGAATTCCGATTTTTAATTCGACTGCAGTTTTATCAATTATGATTGTTGGTGCTTTTGGTATTTCATTTCGATTTTTGGTTCTGCCATTATTCGAGGGACGAACGAAAAGGCAAATCGTACGACTACTATCCCCGTCGATAAAATATATCGCCATTGTGAATGTTTCGATGTCATTGTTGTGTTATTGAGTTGCGCATCGCTGTTCTTTAGTGATAGCAATCGTAGTTTTTTATTCAGCAGTAAACACAACAGCGTTTCATTGGCCAGGTGACACCACGCCGACCATCATTTGTAACGTTACAAGAATCATATGTGTGAAATACCTCCACTCGAGTCCGGGTCAACGCTAATACTCTTCAACAGAATTGGATTATGAACACGAAGTGATAAGGTAACCAGTTTATCTAACTGAATATCGAGTGTCTTAATAACACTCGAGTTGGTCATTGTGGTGAAAGTTACGCGATTTTCTTATTATTCGTGACCAAGGGGGTGTCGTCATGGGTCATATCTTAATACTTAACTGAATGTAAAACGCTTAGTACCTAAACACTTTCAAACCTATTGTCCTTCTCACCCTACGAATTCAAGAGAATTGATGAGTCGTTTTTCACATAATAACATTATATTACACCGTTAACGGACAAGTATTTGTGGTAAAAACTAGTTAACGATTGAAAACAACAATAATGTATTGTACTTTTTGAAAAGTTCAACAAACATGTAACGATGTAAAAAAACTTAATCTGTGATATTCAACAAACCAAAAATGTATTGTTTTGATGAACATGATAAGTAGACTGTTGTGACGACAATCGTTCTACTCGTCAGTGACAACTGTATAAAACTCTTGGAACATTTCCATATAAAGAAACGGCTAATTAATTAACTCTGTTATGCTACTTTAAAATTATAATACTTGTAACTATTATAGATAGGGTAGTTTGTTTTATTTTAATTTTAGAAATATTTCAAGAAACCAAAATACATAGTAATTGATTGTTATTAACAACGTTCCATTTAGCATAATGTCAATTCAAATGAAAATATATTTACTAGCCATTTTTATTTAGCTACAAAAATATTTTTCTTTACAATCTATTGGTATGAAAATATTTTCGTATTTTACCCATCTATTATGTGATAAAATAAATAGCCTTTTTTCAACTAAAACCCGTTGATATAATTTTTATTGAAAAAAAATATACAATATATTTAATAAATTATTTGTTTGTTCAATAGATCATAAAATAAAAAATAAATAAATTGCATTTATAACTCAAGATTGTTTTCCGTGTAAATTAATTTGAAAAAACAAAAATATTAGATGAATATTTATTATAAATTATATTTAAAATCAAAACGAATATTCTAAATTACACAACAATCCATAACACATTCAAACCTTATATTTTTGTATAGTTGTATACATTTATCACAAATTTTTTATCTAAAATAATTAGCATTTCAGTGAAATTTATTAACTGAACTAATTTAAATAAAATTACTCAAAAACAAATTTAGAGCATAAAAATTGAATAAATTATAATACCTAATATGACAGTATAATTGAAATAAATTCCGACTATTACAAATCTCTTATTAAATATATATATATATATATATATATATATTGTAAAAAAATAAAATATTTAAAATCAGCTAAATTTAATACCTTACTCATCAGGATCAAAACCTTTCATTCAAATGAAAGTATTAGTTCATGATATGTTTCGTTTGATTAAGAAATCCGACGTTCCATTTATTAATTAAGTATTAATATTTCTTACTTTGTATAATATTTAGTAAAGATATTAGGCTACACATAAAAACCGTTTATTTCATTAAAAATAATTTCTTGTTCGATGATAACCAATATCAAACTTATGGTTTACTGTTTTATTAAAATTTTAATATCATTGACTTCAATAACCCAATAATTAATTAGTTGCTATAAAATTTATCATGTATTTCATAAATAAATAGATAAAATGTATGTTCGATAAACAAAAATAGTAGATATAAAAATGACCCAAACGATTTTGTGACGCAATTAGTAATTTTGATTGTAATTTAGTGTGATGAAAAAGTACTCTTTAGTGAACTCTAAGGGCTTTGTGTCTCATAAAATTCTTTTACACAGTAATAAAACATAATATTATGAAGAATGTTATTTGTTTTAGATTTATAGAAAACAATTTTTAATAGGAAACCCATGATAATATCAATCCATAAAAACTATTTTATTATTTAACAAAAATATAGTAAAAAGATAACATTAAATCGTTGCAATAATTTTTGAACACCAAAAGAATAATTAAGATAAAAAAATTGTTATATATTATTATTTTTATTTATTAATTATCGATAATGCAGTTTTAATATTTTCACTAATAAAAATAACTATAAAGTATATCAACTTAATTTCATTATCTTTGTCTTTCTAATGTACGTTTTTTTGGTCCGCGGTGTTTTTAAGTAATAATAATATCAGAAATATCCGGACCGGATGTATTGTGTTGACTATTCAATTTGGTATGGACTGGAGGTTTACAATGAGTGCATTTTACTACTTCCATACAATTTTTGTACTACTTAGTTGGCGGTAAAGATAAAAATGGTTAACGATCCATTGATAGACTTCCATAATGCGGTACGTTTTTTTTTTCTTAACGTGTATATTTGCCTGACGATTTGTCCCGCACATATTAACATGGTCACGAGCATTATATCTGACAACAATAATAATAACAACCGAAACGGATCACCCACGATTATTTGCACACATAGAACTAAGACCGAGACTGACATACATTACTATTGTGTCCGCAAAAAACGACCACCCCCAAAGGCCAACAGTATTGATGTTATAGTAATAAAACCAACCTTCGACGATAGATCCTAATCTTAACCTAGGCTGTCTTCAGAACACGTTCTAAATCATATTGTTATTCTTTTCATATCATTGTGATCGGGTTGATAATTATTGTGTTTGTGTACGCACGCCTTCGGTCGGCTACCGGTCTTTGATGGCGGCTTTTTGGTCCTTTGCTACTAAACGCCTTTAGAAGACGATTCACAACAATGTACAAATGTTTGAAAGAGCCGCGTAAACATTATGTCTCATTTTATTGCTGTTTTAGAGAATCGAATAAATTGACGCTGCAATAGATTTTGCCAATAAATTTCATATTATTGGTAATTTATTACAGTTTATTTATTTACAGTTTAATTTTGTTATGATTTCCTATAGCTAATGATGTGCTAATTTCCAAAAAAAATAATTTCGAACATTTTATCGGAAAAATTCCACAGAATTTTATCCTTTTTTTATATTTTGTTTAAAGTTTTGAGTATATAAAGTAACTTAGAGCTGTAAATGTTTCATTAACAATTTTAATATACCCAAAAATATTTATGACCAATATTAATTACATTTTTAAAGTCATTAAACAATAGTAAAAACGAAATATATTAAATTTTGATTAAACTTATACCCCACACAATCACTTATACACTAGTTTAGTATTAGTTTTAGTTGTTAAAGAGGTGGGCATAAACTCGAGCTTGAGGATTCATTGTGCTAATACACTTACTGTACTTCTACAATCAACTTAAATTTAATATATTACTTATCTAAAAACCGAAGAAATAACTGGGCAGGACATATGCGGAGAGCAAGACACAAATTAATAAAGATTGTTCAGTACGTAAGGGAACAGGTCAGTTGTTACAATCAATGAGAGCAATAGAGACCCGTTTTCTTACTTAGTGTACACCCTGTATATGAAGTATCAAGAAATCTATGGAAGTTTATAGAACAAGACCAAAAGGATGCCTAAGACAATAATGAGAAGGCCGAAATTTGATGGATCTTAGGGTTATAAAAGTCAGAAAAAGAAATTTATTAGCGATTGACAGAGAGGCATTGTTAAAGCGGCGATGGATTAAGCCCATAAAAAAATTTACTTATCTTATCAAAATGATTGTTACAGTATTGGGATCAATTGATGCGAAATTAAATAATTATGACAAATAAATTGATTAATACTTAAAAAAGCCACCACGTCAAATATGACACTACTAAAATATATTGATTAATTTTTTAACAATTGTAATTTTGTTGTTAATCATGACGAGAAAAATATGAATAATTTTTATAATTATAAGAAATACATACATATATACATTGTACATATAAATATATACATTATTATACAATATACATTGTATATTCAAAACAATTAAATTGTATTACAAATAGAAAATGAAATTTTCATTACACTATTCAAGTTTTATTGAGACGTTTCTTCTTAAAAGTATTTTTTACTATGAAATAATGTTAAATGTAAAAAACTGTACGTTTGAAACGAATAACAATAGACTGTTTACTTCATAATAGTTTATATATCTTATGGTTTTAAAGACCCTTTTTAGCATTAAATAATTTTGGTTTTTATCGACATAATAGAAAGAGAGGGCATGAGTGGAGTTGAAAAAGCGGAAGTAGGTATAAAGTATAAAGTAAAATAAAAATAATAACAATAACGAGAAGAAAACCCTTTTAAGCATTGTACAAGTTATGGTAAAAAGAATCATGGTTTAAATAGTTTTATTGATAATAGCGATTATATGAAAAGCAAAGAAAATCTCCACAAAAAATAAAAGAAATTGTTTGGATAAAATAATTCGTCTTTTGTGTTTATATCATATTGTTCAGCCGATGCAAATATTTTTACAAATTGTTTTATATTTTATAAACAACTCTTCGTTGTTTAATATAATATTATGTTATATAATACATAATATTATGTTCAAAGGTAAAATAAATTTTAATTTAATAACAATCAATTTATTTCATATATTAACGAAACAGTTTTAATAATAATTGTGAACGTTCTCATCGATATGAAAGTTACAAAGTTTAATAAAGAATTAAAATCAGTAAAAAATTCCACATCATTTTTATTTTCAGATTTATCATCAATCATATGTCACGTAAATAAGATGAAATATTGTCTAATTTTTGTATGTTTACTTGTACTTCACTTCTTGTATATCTATTCAGTTTATAAAACAATGAGTTGAGGAATAATATATACCCTTGTGTTCAAACGTTATTTTTATGCGTAAAGAAAATAAAAATAGCAAGTAAAATGTTTTACCTTTATGTCTGTAGTGATTTTTCAACCGTGATGTCGGTGAAAAAAATGTACGAATGATAAAGAATATCAATCAAACCAGAAATCAAACGCGTAGGCGAAGTACAAAATTAAATAACATTTGGAAAACAATGAGAAGCAAAAATGTGTTTAATAGTTTAGGTTAAACAATTAATTTATTTCAGGAATAATTAGTTTTTTTCACTTGTAAAAATTGTGTATAATTAGTTCAGTGTTGAATTTAGATTTTTTTTTTTAGCAGGGATTCTAACCCTAATACAACCAGAACATTTTTTTTTTGTTATATTTGTATAAAATTATTATAAAATGATAAATACTGATTACTAATCACTAATGACTTTACATATGTTTTAATAATTTAGCCAGAGAAAATAAAAATTGGTATTATATAGAACCAATAATAATTATATATATAATTATAAATTTTATAATTTAATATTTTTAAATTTCTTATAAAAAATTAATAATAAGAATAGGGGCGGACTAGCCAAAGGTAAAAGGGGTCAAATGTCGCCTTCTATAGAGCTATGAGGACCGCTATGATTAACGTAATCATAGCGCTTAAAATTAATATATATTTTTATTCGTCAATTCTTTCAAAGAGCGATACAAAATATTTTTTGGAGAAAAATGTGCCCGTTAATCTCCCAGTGTGCCTCTGATTAAGATGCTTGTCAAAATACATTTTTGTGAAAATCGACGTTGTACTAAGTCACAAAAGTATTTGGTTTTCTCTTACTAAAATTGATTGTTGAGTTGATTTGACTTGCAGAGGGCTTGGTCGCAATCGCTCGTTTTAAAAATCGTCATATAAGAATTTAGTCAACACCGAATGACGTCTGGCACAATGGCATAGGCTTTTAAACATTTACACATACGTGTGCAAAGGGATCGCAAGCATTTGAAAGAGTTACAACTGAAACACGTCGCACAGCTGCGGTCAGATTCCAGAGCGACACGTCGAACTTACATGAAAATACACTCTTGGAGGGCGCCGAACGAGGTGTGGGCGGGTTAAACGTACACAGTGCCGGAAAGTTTTAACGCGCCCATTACTATAATGGAGGTGGAGAAAACGAGGGATGGTAAGGCTAAAGTGTACGCGCTAGCAGAACCTCCAATGATATTATATGTGATGACAGGAAAATACTTATGTGTGTGTGAAGAGGGTGGATGGAATGAAAAACCGAGCAGAAAATCGGTCCTACGGGAATAAAAGCAATAGGTGCTGTATACCATTTTAGCGAGCAAATATATCAATATTGAAGTAGGCTATTGAAATTCTCATTACCCGCCGGCTTTTCCGCGACAACAGTTATTAATACATTTACAATTCTGCTGATGTATTTTGTGGTTTTAGTTAATCGTCAATTAAACTTAATTCATAATGCTGCTATTGAAATCTCAGGGATTCGCTGTTAAAAAAAAGTAAAATTTAAAACTGGTGAATTATTTTTATTGGATATAAACGTGCCGTTAGAAATAGTTATTTCGAATGTATACAAAGATATTTGAAAAGTACTAAATATTTCAACTGAATTATTTTATGTATTTTAGCTGTAAAATATTGACGATTTTTGTTCGTTTCATAAATTATATCGGTGAAAATGTGTAGATAGTAAGACCTATATAAATATCTTATTTCGCTTGCTTGTTCTACTGACATAATACTTTACAGGTATTCAAATACGAATTAAAATAATTCGTAATAATCTATTAAATCATACAGTCGTTCATTATGATAAAAAATTAATTAAACAAAACGTTAACGGCGTAAGAGGTTCCCGTGACTATTCGATACCCAACAAAGACTGGGCCGATTATGCACAACATTGAAATCTGTGCACGTGCGAGCACACCACAGATTATGCCGATTGCTAAACTCATATGACCGTATTTTATCGTATCTGTAAACACTGGCGACCGCCATACGCAGGCGACAAAGCATGAAATCGAAATCAAATTGAATCTTTTTGGAGATCCGCGAGTAAACATTTGCCATCTACCAGCAGCTCTTTTGCCGTTCGCGTAGAGCGTTTTAGAGCGTGCGGCACGTCATGTATTTACCACCGTATATTACGCCCCTGGGCTATTTGCACCCAACCCCTTTGGTACTTGTGCTTTGAAGAACGTTTGTACGTACATATTATTATTATTATTGTTGTTGTTATTATCGTCATCATTGTCGAAAAAACGACGTCTACCGCTGCAGGTGATTCTCGAGTTGTCGGCGACGAACAGCATTGCGACTACCGTACGATTTGTTTGAGTTGAGAACGACAGCCTGGAGGACGAAAAAATAATCGTGTCGTGGGAGCTGTTATGAAACAGACAGGCTTGGGGCGTACTAAATAAATAAAATCGGCCGGTCGCTTTATGTACATGGACACCATGCAAAACGATTGTTTATATTCCAAGACCGTGTTATCGTGTCATCGTTCTCCTCGATAGTCTATCGAACAATAGCGATGTTTTCAAGGGTTCGTAAAAGGCCACGGAAAAAAGTGAACATTCTAAACAAAATGTTATTCTCTGTTTATTTTGATTTCGTCATGTTAATTCTTTTAATGGCTTCTGGCGATTATCATTTCTTTGTGTTTCCCACTGATATTATTTAGATAACAAAACCCTATTACCTGCGTTACAGCTTCTAGGGATCGGATGCCACACAAATTTTTACGGTACTATATGGTTGCCCGGAGCACAATGATGGCGGATATGTTGTTTGTCAGACTGTAATGTTATTGGAGCTTACTTATGCGATGAGTACCTGAATGATTGTTCTTGAGAATCCGCACACTTGATATTTTGCTTACGGGCATCTAGAAGACCTGATGATAAATGTCGTTCAGAATTTACATTTTAATGAGTGTAAGTAGGCGCGTTCCCGAAATCAGGGGGAGGGCGATGCTGGTAATCGCCCCTTCCATAAAATGTTTTTAATGAAAACAATAATAGTATGTGTGCCTATAATAGTAGACACATAATTTTTTTCTATAAAGGAGAAAAAATTATAACTCAATATATAGCCGTTGTTAAATTGAATTATTTTTAATAAAACATTATTACACTTTGTTGTTTAACTTACCTATAATTTATTTTTATACTGATTTTTCATCATTATGTTTTAAAGTTATAAATTCAACATTTATACAAGTTGCAATTATCTTAATAACAATTGTTAAAGTGTTTTTTCGTCTAATACTATAAGATTTATTATATTGTATTATTAGTCATATTATGAATATTAATACAATCTATTTCTAATCTCACATAGTTAGATAACATTAATGAATAGATAAAAATAAGGCTGGCATATTATTTCGAGCATAACGAAAAAAAAATTGAAATTAGTATTTGAAACGGAGCACCACAAATTTCATACTTCTTTGTGCCAATTATTTTCAAACTAGTCCATCTAAATATTTAAAATTTGCCTCTCTCTCATAAAGTTTATCAAAAGACACCCTAGATTGTAAATAATTAAATATAATTATGTCGAATATGTGAATTTTAGGATTATTTCAAAATAATCTTAAGAGTAGAAAGTGAAAAATATTACTAATGACAGTCAGAACTTTTCATAATTGCTCACATAGTCTATTCAAAAAAATAATACAATAATGAAAACAACGAGTATGAATTACATTAAAATGAATATTAAACTTTTACTTTTACAGTATAATTAAAAAATAAATATCTAATGTTCATCTATTATTTGTGATGATGAGAAAAAATATGCTTACAGACATGTTGGCGAGGTAAAAACCTATTTCGAATATATCAATACATATATAATTATGATCGAACAAAACATATAAGTTTAACTGTTGAAATGTTGATACACTAATTTCTCAATTTTGCCAGACACAATTCTGTTTTTAACACGAGTATGGTTTCCAATAAGTCTTAGTTTACTTATCCGATGTAAGGTTTCGGTAAACAAAGACGGCAGAACATATTGCTAATTTTTCATCTTTAAATATTGGTTTATTTAGCCTTAATGTCGTCTATAGGTCATGCCAATCGATTTCTATAATAAAAAACACGCGTACTTTCCACCTAAGCATTATTTTTTTACACGCCGCAGAAATTGAGCTAGAAACTAGGTAAACAAGTGTTTTCCATTATGTTTATTTTAATTTTCTTCTATTTCAATTAAAAAAATTAAGTATCACGTAAAAATCATGTGCATAATGTGCAACCCATAATTTTTTCTATGTGTATTTTCAAATAAAACTGTATGAATTTGATTTTTGGCGTAGATTTTAATAAACTGTCTGCTTATGCAAAACATAATCGTTAGCTAGCCCAATATAAATTATACATTTTTAATACGCCTCAAATCATTAATTGTTTCAAAAAGTATCTAATAACAAAATTATATAAAACGTCTATTTAATAATGAAAAATGTTTACAACATACGTGGTATTTTTTTATGTAATAAATAAACGTCACTCGACTATGATAATATTTTTCATTTAATCTTAATTTTTAACAATTACAAAACAAATATACATGTTTCTTATGACACTGTTGTGTAATACTCAAAATACATATTTGTATAATGTGTTGCACAACAACTTGGTACATATCGTACACATCGTATCTGTAGTTTTGTGTGCAAGTTTAGATTTGATTTTGTATAAATGATTCTCTTTGTGATTTCATTGTTGAGCACTTATTTCTTTAAAAAATTATTTATACATAGAATTTTTTTTTAATTATTGTTAGTAATTAAAATTACTCTTGATATTATAGTAGCATGTATTTATAAAATATGATTTTGTTTTTTTCTAGGACCACACGTAACAAATAACAAAAACTAAATTTAGTAAATATTATTTGTTAATTTTTAATAAAACCACTATATCAAAAGTTAAATAATCTTAGTACTAAAATAAATTAACCATTTGTTATATTATTTCATCTCACTGTAATTATTACTTTGAAAATGTTTTAGAATAGGATCAGTATGAAATATTAACATTTTTAGTTATGAGGTATTCTCGATGAATTACTCTATGTTTGAGATTTATAAAATGATAAGTATCAAAACATAATAATAATTAAATGATGTAATTAATGTTATATTCAAATATTGAAGCCATTCTACTTTTTTGTCCTACTCTCACGAGGTAACACTTTATTTAACTTAAGTTACAGTTTAAACACCAATTCTATATTATTTCTGAAGAAAATTTTATTGATATATTAAAAATCATTTCAATATTTAGTAATGAATTATGATTAGTTGTAATAATTTGTCTCCACCTCTCGTTCTAAAATGTACTTTTATTTATTAAATATTTATTTTGGCGTGGAATAAAATGGTGTCATGGTAACTCTTACCAGTATGAATTTCTTATTATCAAGTTATGCCCATATGATTATTTCCAAAAAAAATATTTTTTAATTTATAGACCTAAAATAATTAAGGCATGAGTGCATTTGCTTAAGATAAAGGTAGTAGCCTTTTTTAAAATTCCTTAGTCTATCATATGAACATGGTTGCCTTCTTAAAAAATTATTTCGTTACTCCCTTTGCTAAAGATAACTATTATTATTGAAAATTAGAAGCGAAACGCTTAATTATAATGTTAATCGTTTTGCTTTGCAATGAAAAGTACAAATATAGTTGGTTTGAGTAGGATTACATCATGAGCAAGTTATTTATAGTTAACAATGAATGCTATCTAACCTGTTAAGGATAATAAGAGATGTCGTACTTGTTATGTAATGTGAATTAATCTTTTTCATTTTTGTGTACACTATAATAAAACTTTAAGAAAAAGACAAATAACATTAACAAAATGATCATATTTATTTCTCTTATAAGTTTGAAATAACACAGCACTTATGTGGATCAATGTAAATTTTTAATTACATTTGATTTATGTTTTTGTCGATTATTATTCAGGACACTTTTACAAATTAAGAAAAAAAACAATATATCTATTTATTGAAATTTTTATGTAGAGAAATATTAAAAAAAGATCTACGGTATTTTATGAAATTATTTTTAATTAATAATTCTAAATAATATAATTTACCATCTATTCAATAAAAAGAAGTTAAGTATATACACAATTTGCAAAAATCTAATAGTATTTACATAAGAAAAACAATAGCGTATAATTATATCATTAATAATAATTAGAGTATTTGGTAACAAATTTTAAACTATTTACACAATAATAAAATCATATTAGTAAATTACACCTAAAATAGTCATATTATGCAACTAAGATTGAAAGTCTGGAGATAACGTTTACTCCTAACGAATAAAACTTATGTTTGCAATTGAACACTAACATTATGCCGGGTTTAAAAACTTACAACATTTTTTATTGCGCTTGTGTAATATTTACAAAATTAAACTTTCAACAGTAAGACTAGATTTACACTTGCCCAATTTTTTAACTTCTGAAAAATAAAAACATTGTTTAATTAGATAACAGTTTTAAATATTTTTAGTACCATGTGCAAAAACAAATTTTTAAATTAAAATATTATTTTTTACTAGTTATAATTTTCTAATGCTATTGAATTTATAGAAAAGGCAATTTTAATTTGACAATAGAGTATATTTGAGATATATTGAGATTGTCTATTACCTTTAAATTAACGAGCATAATCCATTACATTCATTAGGAAATGGACGTCACTGCACAATTTTCAATTTTTATCGGTGGGAATGTAGTGTAGGATGTCGACGGCTCCGCATCATCACCTGGCCCAAGTTGTCTGTTGGAGTGGCGTGAAAGCCGAATCGAAACCCGTCCTGGTGACAGGAGTGGATAACGGTGATGGCGTACCGGAAATGGTTACCGCTTGCTCATCATCCGCAGCCGTTTGTGTAGTAATAGGACTGTTAGGCTCTGATCTCTTGCCCATTATGGAATCTATACTGAAGCCAGTCGACGGCTGTTTTCCGGCAAGTCGACCAGTGACGTTCGTTATGGGATAAGACGACGGTGTTGTCACAGCGGGTTTAAACGATGGCGGCGGAAGTCCAGCGGCGGCAGCGGCGGCTGCAGCAGCAGCTACTTGCCCGTTGTGGAGCAAGTTCAGTCCAAAAGTGATACGAGCTAGTTCAGAAGGAGGCAACGGCAGTGGAACCGCAGGAGGCAATGGAGGAGGCGGAGGTCCTAAATGATGGTACGGATAATGATGGTGATGGTGGAGGACCGAGTAGGGGTCAGCAGAAAAATGATGTTGCGGCCCAGGTCCGCCCGGTGGACCGCCGTGATGATGGTGGTGGTGATCGCGAATTCCAAAGAAATCGGACGGTGTCTGCATACGTTTATACCTTTTGCGACGCCTCAAGAAACTGCCGTTGTCAAACATATCTTCAGCCATGGGGTCTAACGTCCAGTAGTTGCCCTTGCCCGGATTTCCAGGTTCCCGAGGGATTTTTATAAAACAGTCGTTGAGTGAAAGGTTGTGCCTGATTGAATTTTGCCAAGCCGGGAATTTATCTCTGTAGTACGGAAACCGAGACATGATAAATTCACATATTCCGCTTAGCGTAAGTTTCTTGTGCGGCGACTGAAGTATAGCCATAGTGATTAGCGCTATATAACTATATGGCGGTTTCACCGGTGATCCATTACCTCCCGACGACTGCTCCTTGTTGCCGCAATCGTCTTCGTCGTTTTCATCATCTTCTTTGCAGTTATTATTAGTGGCCGATGCGTTGTTGAACATGTCGTCGTCGTCGTCGTCGTCGTCGTCGGCTGAGTCTACATTGATATCAGTTGTTTCGGTTGAACCTAAGCTACAAGGTGGTGACGAAGAAGACGTTGGTGGTTGATGATGTGCTAAAGCTGCTGCGGCGGCGGCAGCGGCAGCGCCCATCAGAGAACCCGATCCGCCCCTGAGATCCAGTGGACTGGCCGCGTGTACTGCTTCCTGAAGAGCAGACTGATATCGACGGCTAAAATCGTACACAGGCAGGAACGCATTATGTCGATGATGCGCGTCGTCCTGCTGCATCATAGCGGTCGCGGCTCCGGTCACCACGCACATTTGACAACAGTTTCACACATAAAACGGTATAAAACCAATGTCGTAAAAGGATATTGATTCGATACTATAGAAACGGACAAACGATGTAAAATTATCGCGTTGTAAAGAGCAGTCACTGTCGTATTATGTTCAAGTACGCGTTCAACGCAATTAAACGGCACGTTTCGTTGCGGCGAGTGATATGGTTACTGAACGACCGAAATGAGAACAGCGACCGTAAGATAGAGTCGACAATGGGCGCGGTCTGAGGTGGGCGGCGACAAACTCGGCAATGGGCGTGTGTAGCGAAGGCGGTGGTAAGTGATCCTTTTGTGTACTTACACTGCACGGCACTCGTCCCTCGTGTCCGAGCCTAATAGTGTATACCTATAGACGGCACTACGATTGTGCTAACTAACCGTTTCAACCTCAATGCGGACAGTTCGGTCGCCGTTGCCGCGCCCCCATTTTCTCTTCTATCTCTCAATTCTTTGTACCGTTATTTACCGTATCCGCCATAGATTATAATGCAAATAATTATACAACGTCTAGCATGCTCACTCTCCCTTTCTCTGTGGCACCAGCCGTTTTAGGATCATAAGCTTTGAAGTCCAAGTGTACAACTTAACATACACGCCGACCTTCAAAGCTGTACACAGTTAACGTTTACGTGACACCCAAACAGAATAACTTTCAAAGATTTCGATTGATCACTTTTCATATAAACCGCAAAAAATATCGATTCTTTATAAATTCGATTAACTCGTACTGGAGTACGTTTGAAAAATAATAGAAAATTAGAATTCATAGATTTATTTGATCTAGTTAATTTGTCCTGCGATTGTTTGAAAAAGATTGACGAACGACACTACAGTGTCATATGAACATACATCGGTTAAATTTCTGCTTCGAATAAAAAATAAATGTTTTATTCAACACTAAACTATTGTTATTATAAGCATAGTTCAACACAGAGTAAAATAAAAAAATTACTCGATCATACTACGTTCCATCAAACGAGTTGTACAATTCAACATCAACGACTACAATATTTACATAAATGTCAATATTTCTGAGAACATGACAAATAAATAGTGTTTGAATAAAAGTTTTAACGCAGAACGCGTATTTATTATCAAACAAAAAAGTTTACAGAATACTCGGTACTGTTTCTAATTATTTTATTTGAACGATGATTTATAGCATTTGACAGTACTCTAAAGCGCATGCACGCGTAACACATTTATTTTTTTATCTCCGAGTCTTCTTATACCAATTGCTGCACATGGGCGACTGAATGACTGTTAAGTCATCGGATAATTTTAGAATATTAATTTAAATAGCTTAACTTTGGCTGACTACTCCGTGTTTGCAAATTAATACTATTGAAACTCTGTTTATTAGATGTAAAAATTCATACCGTTGATAAATGTGTAAAAAATAAACATCCTACTGAATGCAATTCCCTACATAATTATTTATAGTATGACATGGACTACGTATAAATACGTGATTTGTTTTGTTTAAAACAAATAAAAATCATAATATCATAAATAATTGTGAATATCAGTTTAATGTTTACAAAATAAAAGGTTTTACAGTGAAACAAACTTTTGGTATTGTTGTGTTATATATGTTTTAAGAGAAATCTAAATGAAATAAAATTACTTAAAAATGTATGTAACATAATTATCATAAACACATTTTTTTTTATTATTATCCCTTGCTCTACTCTTTCAATATTTCCTTTAAATTATAATAATTTTATTCATAGAATAATTATTTTTAATTAGATGCTTAATGTATAGATTTTTAAAATAATTGTTAATGACATGGTAAGAATGTAACCCTCCTTACATTCTTACCCGTCGAATATTTTCAATTAATAAGTAAATCATTACAAATATCATAAGCTAATGTAGCCGATATCTGTCATAAATAATCTAAACCTACGCTTCTGTTAAATTTTTTTATACTTTATTAAATAAATACGCGATTAAAAGTATAATATTTTCATAGAACTATTTTACGATTTTCATCTTAATAGAAAATTAAACAAATTAATACTTATAAATTTTTATTTAAATGTTGTGTTGTTAAAAGTGACAAAGAATATTAACTACTATTTGGCTATTAATTAATTATGATAGATCAATTAGTAACCGTAATAGTAGTAAATTAAAAATTTAGAATCTAACATCGTTGTGAAATAACCAAATTGACACGACTGCATGGAAAATTATATTTAATTATATTATATTAAATATAAAAATAATTTTATTTATTAAATAAAATAAATTACTCGTCCAGAGAGAATCAAAATTGATTCGCAAAGATTTTAAACGCTCGCATTCAGAAAAATTCATTTTTACATTAAAATGTTGATATTGGAAATAAATATTCCTCAAAAATCTTTTAGTATCGAAGACTATATAAAGTGCATAATTTAGATTCATCAATATTTTTTTTATGTTGGATAAAGATAAAAAAATTTATAAGAAAGTATGAACAAATATGTCATTACTAAGATCATGATCTATTATTAACTTGTCAAAACATTCAACTATCCCTTTGATAATTATGGTGCTAACAGCGCACACGAGTGATAGTTTCGACTTCAAAGATGATTATGCCTTAAATCAATAAAACAGTTTGTTGTTTAATCTACGATTTAATTAATTCATAATTAATGTGAAGAGACTGACATCAATCGGAATTTATTCTAAGTTAGCAATAACATGTAGACATGAAGTTTGTGAATTTTCTCGTTTCGATTTACAGTCTAAGAAAACAATAAACTGAAGTTGTCACGAATACAAATAATATTAAGGTAAGTCAAATAAAGTTTTCGGGCGTTGTATTTTGAACTCCGCAATTCTAGGAATCGGAAATAGTATAGAAACGTTGTGGCTGAGCAAGTATGATCAGATAAGTACAAAGGGAAGTATGCGACACGGTAGTAGTTTATGCTTCAGCGGTGGACGTTGTGACCTCTTGATCATTTTTCTCTACACAAATGCTGCCAAACAAATCTGTATAATGCACATGTCTATACAGTGTATATATGCCATACAAATTATACAGCATCTATTCTATACAATGACAATTGCTTCGATTAACTGTTCGGCGGTTGTATGCAACACCTATAACATTAAGTAAAGCCTCGCCCCTCGACGGGTTACCATCCGCCAATGGCTCGCGCGGTTACATTGTATCGGCCGCCCTATCGAAACACAAATACTTGTCTAGTTTGTAGTCTCTATACTTTAGTGTCACTCTCTAGTGATTACGAACAACTACTTTTTATCAATACACAGGTGCGCTCAATTCAAAACATACTGTTGCTTAACTTATAATTATGCAACAAACACTTTAATTGTTAGTCGGTTTGTAAAGAATGTTCATTTACATATTTTACGATTATCTTCAACATAATTTACTCCCAATATAAAAAGGAAAGTAGCCTATATAAATCCTATAACTTTTATCATTATGATTTGTCAAAACTCTGTCAACTAATCTGCACATTTAACGTCAGTTCGACTTGACGTGTTGAAATGGCTCAAGTCAAAGTAAATTGTTTTGTATCTAATTGAAGTATTTCCTTTAATCGAACAATCTAGTGGTTTTTTTCATTTGTTAAGTTAGGATTACTTGAATAAAATTTGCGAGTAAAAACTTTCTATCTGTAAAGTTATTTTACTTTTTTCAATCACCATCCTATCATACTGGTAAATTATTAAAATTTGGATCAAGAATATTTTAAGATATTGTGGATTTTAAAAGCCATTTCCTTTTAAAATTAGTAATTCTTGTGTATTTCGATCCTGGGATTACCAATGTGTATTCAAATTGATTTGGATTTAATACTTTATGTCATTATGAAACTGATTGTTTTTACCGCTGCGGTAAATCAAATGTTTGCCGTTTGCGCCGACAGCTAATGTAATAGTTGCTATCCTAATTAGACGCGGTTTGTGTAAAACGATACGTTCAGTCGTGGATATGTTTTTAACGTTAAAACATTATGTGCTGGGACACGAAACTGACATTCTGTGAGCATATCGTGTGCCCCAAATCACATTAGCAAGAATGTACCATGGGCTCAGTGTAAATCAATATGTACGTATAAAACGAACCATCACCATAAAACAATGTTTATGGACGGCCCTCTTTCTTTATGAGTGCCGATATTCAGCTTGTGTACACATATTTTTATACATGTGTATACATATTATTGTAAATGAGAGAGAGCCGGACGGTCTGCTAGTGTGGGCTCGGACGGTCCCTTTGACCATATTTCGCATATAGGCGACTTAACACTTCTTGACAGGTCGACCCCCTGTGAGGTGGCCGCGTGTTCATTATTCATTGGCCTGCACACGCTCACTAAGATTGTGATATTCAGCGGTATAGAAACCGATTATGAAATTAATAACATGAACTATTAATATTGTCCATTGTCATCGATATTGATGTTTGCAATGGATTACCAAAACTAAATCAAATACATTTATATTGTAATCAAACAATATTATTATCATGGTTGTATAGTACACGATAATAAACCATAACGGTATCGAGTTAATTGAATTAAAATTTCAATTTTTTCAAAACGACTAAACATTGTAGGNTGGTACTACTGGAGTACGTTTGAAAAATAATAGAAAATTAGAATTCATAGATTTATTTGATCTAGTTAATTTGTCCTGCGATTGTTTGAAAAAGATTGACGAACGACACTACAGTGTATATGAACATACATCGGTTAAATTTCTGCTTCGAATAAAAAATAAATGTTTTATTCAACACTAAACTATTGTTATTATAAGCANGTAGTGTCATATGAACATACATCGGTTAAATTTCTGCTTCGAATAAAAAATAAATGTTTTATTCAACACTAAACTATTGTTATTATAAGCATAGTTCAACACAGAGTAAAATAAAAAAATTACTCGATCATACTACGTTCCATCAAACGAGTTGTACAATTCAACATCAACGACTACAATATTTACATAAATGTCAATATTTCTGAGAACATGACAAATAAATAGTGTTTGAATAAAAGTTTTAACGCAGAACGCGTATTTATTATCAAACAAAAAAGTTTACAGAATACTCGGTACTGTTTCTAATTATTTTATTTGAACGATGATTTATAGCATTTGACAGTACTCTAAAGCGCATGCACGCGTAACACATTTATTTTTTTATCTCCGAGTCTTCTTATACCAATTGCTGCACATGGGCGACTGAATGACTGTTAAGTCATCGGATAATTTTAGAATATTAATTTAAATAGCTTAACTTTGGCTGACTACTCCGTGTTTGCAAATTAATACTATTGAAACTCTGTTTATTAGATGTAAAAATTCATACCGTTGATAAATGTGTAAAAAATAAACATCCTACTGAATGCAATTCCCTACATAATTATTTATAGTATGACATGGACTACGTATAAATACGTGATTTGTTTTGTTTAAAACAAATAAAAATCATAATATCATAAATAATTGTGAATATCAGTTTAATGTTTACAAAATAAAAGGTTTTACAGTGAAACAAACTTTTGGTATTGTTGTGTTATATATGTTTTAAGAGAAATCTAAATGAAATAAAATTACTTAAAAATGTATGTAACATAATTATCATAAACACATTTTTTTTTATTATTATCCCTTGCTCTACTCTTTCAATATTTCCTTTAAATTATAATAATTTTATTCATAGAATAATTATTTTTAATTAGATGCTTAATGTATAGATTTTTAAAATAATTGTTAATGACATGGTAAGAATGTAACCCTCCTTACATTCTTACCCGTCGAATATTTTCAATTAATAAGTAAATCATTACAAATATCATAAGCTAATGTAGCCGATATCTGTCATAAATAATCTAAACCTACGCTTCTGTTAAATTTTTTTATACTTTATTAAATAAATACGCGATTAAAAGTATAATATTTTCATAGAACTATTTTACGATTTTCATCTTAATAGAAAATTAAACAAATTAATACTTATAAATTTTTATTTAAATGTTGTGTTGTTAAAAGTGACAAAGAATATTAACTACTATTTGGCTATTAATTAATTATGATAGATCAATTAGTAACCGTAATAGTAGTAAATTAAAAATTTAGAATCTAACATCGTTGTGAAATAACCAAATTGACACGACTGCATGGAAAATTATATTTAATTATATTATATTAAATATAAAAATAATTTTATTTATTAAATAAAATAAATTACTCGTCCAGAGAGAATCAAAATTGATTCGCAAAGATTTTAAACGCTCGCATTCAGAAAAATTCATTTTTACATTAAAATGTTGATATTGGAAATAAATATTCCTCAAAAATCTTTTAGTATCGAAGACTATATAAAGTGCATAATTTAGATTCATCAATATTTTTTTTATGTTGGATAAAGATAAAAAAATTTATAAGAAAGTATGAACAAATATGTCATTACTAAGATCATGATCTATTATTAACTTGTCAAAACATTCAACTATCCCTTTGATAATTATGGTGCTAACAGCGCACACGAGTGATAGTTTCGACTTCAAAGATGATTATGCCTTAAATCAATAAAACAGTTTGTTGTTTAATCTACGATTTAATTAATTCATAATTAATGTGAAGAGACTGACATCAATCGGAATTTATTCTAAGTTAGCAATAACATGTAGACATGAAGTTTGTGAATTTTCTCGTTTCGATTTACAGTCTAAGAAAACAATAAACTGAAGTTGTCACGAATACAAATAATATTAAGGTAAGTCAAATAAAGTTTTCGGGCGTTGTATTTTGAACTCCGCAATTCTAGGAATCGGAAATAGTATAGAAACGTTGTGGCTGAGCAAGTATGATCAGATAAGTACAAAGGGAAGTATGCGACACGGTAGTAGTTTATGCTTCAGCGGTGGACGTTGTGACCTCTTGATCATTTTTCTCTACACAAATGCTGCCAAACAAATCTGTATAATGCACATGTCTATACAGTGTATATATGCCATACAAATTATACAGCATCTATTCTATACAATGACAATTGCTTCGATTAACTGTTCGGCGGTTGTATGCAACACCTATAACATTAAGTAAAGCCTCGCCCCTCGACGGGTTACCATCCGCCAATGGCTCGCGCGGTTACATTGTATCGGCCGCCCTATCGAAACACAAATACTTGTCTAGTTTGTAGTCTCTATACTTTAGTGTCACTCTCTAGTGATTACGAACAACTACTTTTTATCAATACACAGGTGCGCTCAATTCAAAACATACTGTTGCTTAACTTTTAATTATGCAACAAACACTTTAATTGTTAGTCGGTTTGTGAAGAATGTTCATTTACATATTTTACGATTATCTTCAACATAATTTACTCCCAATATAAAAAGGAAAGTAGCCTATATAAATCCTATAACTTTTATCATTATGATTTGTCAAAACTCTGTCAACTAATCTGCACATTTAACGTCAGTTCGACTTGACGTGTTGAAATGGCTCAAGTCAAAGTAAATTGTTTTGTATCTAATTGAAGTATTTCCTTTAATCGAACAATCTAGTGGTTTTTTTCATTTGTTAAGTTAGGATTACTTGAATAAAATTTGCGAGTAAAAACTTTCTATCTGTAAAGTTATTTTACTTTTTTCAATCACCATCCTATCATACTGGTAAATTATTAAAATTTGGATCAAGAATATTTTAAGATATTGTGGATTTTAAAAGCCATTTCCTTTTAAAATTAGTAATTCTTGTGTATTTCGATCCTGGGATTACCAATGTGTATTCAAATTGATTTGGATTTAATACTTTATGTCATTATGAAACTGATTGTTTTTACCGCTGCGGTAAATCAAATGTTTGCCGTTTGCGCCGACAGCTAATGTAATAGTTGCTATCCTAATTAGACGCGGTTTGTGTAAAACGATACGTTCAGTCGTGGATATGTTTTTAACGTTAAAACATTATGTGCTGGGACACGAAACTGACATTCTGTGAGCATATCGTGTGCCCCAAATCACATTAGCAAGAATGTACCATGGGCTCAGTGTAAATCAATATGTACGTATAAAACGAACCATCACCATAAAACAATGTTTATGGACGGCCCTCTTTCTTTATGAGTGCCGATATTCAGCTTGTGTACACATATTTTTATACATGTGTATACATATTATTGTAAATGAGAGAGAGCCGGACGGTCTGCTAGTGTGGGCTCGGACGGTCCCTTTGACCATATTTCGCATATAGGCGACTTAACACTTCTTGACAGGTCGACCCCCTGTGAGGTGGCCGCGTGTTCATTATTCATTGGCCTGCACACGCTCACTAAGATTGTGATATTCAGCGGTATAGAAACCGATTATGAAATTAATAACATGAACTATTAATATTGTCCATTGTCATCGATATTGATGTTTGCAATGGATTACCAAAACTAAATCAAATACATTTATATTGTAATCAAACAATATTATTATCATGGTTGTATAGTACACGATAATAAACCATAACGGTATCGAGTTAATTGAATTAAAATTTCAATTTTTTCAAAACGACTAAACATTGTAGGAAATAAATTTTAATAAAAACACGCGTAGAAAAATTCGTAGGTAAATCTAAAATGATTTCTCTCGTTGCAATCCAAGTTCTAAATACTTGGTTGTGTTAGTGCAAGTTTAAAATCGACTGACTTGAGATATTTTTTCGAAAACCATCTCTATTGCTGTTGACAATGTGGTTAATATTACAAACCAAACGAATAATATTTGTTCATATTGCATATGTTAACGCAAACTCGAGCAAAGGGACCGTCTCTTGGCTACCAAAATAATTTGTCGGTTCACCGTTATATCGCTGCTGGTACGTCCGTGTAGTCGGTTAGTCGAGTACACGACACGAATACGCCCCCCCCAACGAATTACCCTAATAAATACCCGTCAAGTTTGGCAAAAAAGAAATATGGAAAAAAAAATAACACCCCGAAATTAGCCGGTGCCGGTCGTTTAATAAAGAATTGCCGCTACCATATGTGTGCTCAGCCGTCTCTGTTGGTGTCGTTGGGTCTAGTGCAAAAGGAAACGTTTGTGCGTGCCGTCGTCATGTCTGACATGAGTTTACAAAATTGTTATTATGCTTGTAATACCAGCCAGCCATATAACGCGTATCTGGTTACCGACATGACAACACGACCGGGGACGAGGGTGACCAGCTATTATTGTAATTTTTTTACGTCCTTAGCTCGTTTAAAAAGACACGTGTGCGACTCCTAATCCTACGCTCACTGTCTCCAGACTGCGTGTCGCCTTGAACTAAAAAGTGTTTTTTATATTTTTTCAAATAAAAAGGCAACGTTCCGGAGTTGTTTCAACGCAGTACTAGTGATAGTTTTTATGGTTTTTTTTGTCGAATGAGACGACTAATTATAACATAACAGATGAGTAGCGCGCATACCAGTAAAACGCGTCCAATATATTTTGTTTAATTACGATATTGTAATTGTTTTTTCTTCTAAGCAAACAACCGTTTTTTATCAATTCCAGATGCCCGAGAAACGTAGCGAAACTTAAACATCTACAATAATTTTATTGTTGAATACGTTTCGTGTAGATATTTTTTTATAATAATTGCACATTTGTGAAATAACAGTCTGTTTTTATATTGACAAGTCGTGGCATTAGTTTTTTTTATTGTCTTTTGCGTGTAAAAATAGTTTCTAAAAACTAATGTTTAAAAACATATATATTGCAAGTATAATAAATTTAAGGCACCGAAAAAGGGAATTTCGAGTAAATATTGGCATTGTTCGTTGTACACAAGTGTCAGAGCGATAATCCAAACGGTTTTATTACCTCATTCATAGCAACCCCAATACATTAGATAGAATTGCTCACAAGCACTCACCGCATGCTCAAAGAATCGTATGAAATGCCACACGGTAAGTGAAGTTGTCGTCAAACAACGGTAATGTTTAATTTGGAGGGAGTGAAAACGTTCTTGTGTCTGTGTGTCGGGAAATTGATCGGTAGGTCTTTTCAAGTGAGAAGCGCACAACAATGATAAGGCCAGTCAAAGGGTCCGGAACTAATAAACCGCGATATTGTAATTTTATTTTATTATTTTTTTAGGCGGCGTATTAGATTCTTTTTAACACGAACGTTTTTGATTCGATGTTTTTTCCAGAAATAATAGGAAAACAGGCCATTGATAGCATCATGATATGATTAAAACCGTATGAAAAATTTGATGTGCGCCTAAAAATAAATAAAAGTTTGATTGTTATTATAAATAAATAATAATTATATCATCTCTAATTGACGTACATTGAAGAGACTAATTATACTTTTTTGAACGAAATTAACGAGCAAACTAAAAGCAAGCAGAAGAGAAACGCGTGAAAATGAGAGTAGTCGAAAATCATTATACAGAATGATTCTTTTAACGACAGCCAAAAATTTAAGTGGGAGTTTTACCATATAATTACTATAACTCCCACTTAAATTCTCTGTGTTACAAATGTTACAAACGTATTATACTTAAAATGTAATTTTTCTAAGAAAGAAAATACGTATGCACAGTAGTGTAAACCATATCGTAAATGGAAAATCAAATTATAGTTTGAAATATAAATATATCATAGTAAAACTATATAGACTCGAAGTCGAAGCAAATGAAAAATTCGAATTATTTAATAAAAAAAAAAAAAAATTAAGGGGCGTATTTAAAAGCTCGAGCGACCAACAAGTTCAAGTTAAGTTAATTCGATTTTACCAATGAAATGCTATTCTATTTCGCTGAGGTTTCCCTGGAAGTTGTTTTCAAGAACAAATATAAAATATGTTTTTTATTGAAATATTTGAATATTCAAATTGAACAATAAAAGCTATGAAATAACAATTCTATACCGAGGCTGGTTAAAATTATAAATACAAGCAATTATATTTTTATTGAATAATTCCAAAATATCTGATGAAATTTAATTAAAATGTGTTAATTATTCGCGTAGAGCTTAACTCGACATTAGTGTCTTTTCAGCAAAGCACAAAAGTGGATAGCATTTTAGAAGAGACGCTTTTGATAGTGATAGAGGGACGTACCAAAAAATGGGGTGCGAGTGGTGGCGGCGGCGAATAACGAAAGAAGAGGAAGTATTAGTTTCCAGGTGATTGCGGCCAATCTGTAACGACCGGCCGGTAATAAAGGGTCTCTCTCACTTTTTTTTTTTTTTTTTTTTCGGACCCCAAACCGTTTCATTTATACGCGCACATCAATCAAACGCTTATTCACTGGTGTATATATATGTGTATACTTTTTTCACAACAACATTTACCTGGGAAGTGTATGCGTGTGTGCTAAACATCATATTATATTAGCCTATATTATGTCGTTCCTTTTTATTATGTGTGTCTATCCCGCGCGACTGTATATTATTATTATTGTTATGTGTATTAACTCCTCTCTACCGCCGCCGGCCTGTTATTGTACCCCGTGTGCCCTTAATAAATCGGCGGCCATTCACGATGCGCTTTCTCATTGTCGGTCACACTACCTTTTGCCCTATTCTCTTTTACCGTCTCCTCTCTCTCTCTTGTCAAATCATAACGTGTGTGTGCCCTTAGCTGTCCAAATATTTACTTGGTCGGGAAAAATCCCCACGATAATTTAGACATCTGTGTTTTGTATTTGCTCTATTCGCCAATTGCCAGAGACAAATCCTCCGTTACAATTGGTGACGTTCTAAAAAATTAAGTGTAATTCAATGTAGATTACGATTATGCAATTGTCCACTGTACAAAAGTATACAGTTTATCTTCAAATAGAATAAATAACGTACATAACAGTGTGCTGAAAAGCGTTTTGGGAAACAGAAATTTCACGTTTGTAAATTTCACTATAAATGTAACTAAACACAGCGCCATAAGCTCAAATTGTGCGTGGTGGGTTTTGGAGGAGCTTAGGCCTTCCAATTTATGATTATATAAAAAATAATTTATGGCAGGGAGAAATTACATATAATAATGCAGTCCAAAAAGTCTGTTGAAAGTCCGCCTATGAATAGCACAAATAGAAAAAAAATTGCTAAAGATTTTGTGGTTAAAAATTAAATTGAATTCGTTTTGAAAAAAATATAAATTTGATTTGAGATAACAAAAATTGTAGTAGCACAAATTTCTTCTATCAGAATTTCAAATTTAAAAGATTTTTATTAAAAACTTAAATGCTAGCGATGAAATATATTTCAACAGTTTAAATATTTTATAGGAAACACAAAATCTATGGACAGGAAACTTCAAATTTTTTTTAATTAAATCGCATTATTATATGTTTTGGGTCTATAAAAATAACTTTTACTTGAAATTATGAATGTCTAATAAAAGAGAGGTTTCGATACAACGTATATTTTGTAGAAAAAATGTACGAATTTATTTATTCAACTAGATAAAGAAAGTTTAAGAATGTCCTAATATCAGATCTAGAAAATAAGAAAAATTTAGTTTAAGATTTTGTGGGCAGTGCCGCAAAATCCGAATGTGCAAGGCGCACGTTCCAGGGACCTACTTACATATTTACTTACTGTTTTTAAACCTATAGTGAAAGTTTCATTTAAATAAAAAATATATTCAAAGATTGATGAATACACTTTATTTAAATCCGTAATTATTGACTGTTGTAAATATGAAATACATACCAATAGGCCGAAATGATATAACTTCTGCTCAGGTTGACTCATTATAATGCGATGCAGTCATTATAATAATGTTATGCCTTCGTTTATGATACACAAGGGTACCGCTGTTATTGTGTTCACCACAACCAATATAATATTTTATCCACTGCGTTCAATAGCGTCGATACGCACAGAGTTGTATGCGTTATGTTATAATATAAGGATAAATATTATTCAAGAACATCTGCATTGTACCGACGGGCTTTTTTCATCGATTATTTCCAATTTTATGATCTTCAACACATAGATTTTGTTTTGCCGGCCGGAATGAATCCGCAAGCATAAGATTTTCCTCCACATCGGTATCGACAGGTTCCAGCTGTCTTCGGTCTGTTTGCCGGCCGGTATTTCAGGCCAAACGCATCCGAAAATCCGTTCCAAACAATTGCGCATTGTACGACAACGGTGCAAACTTGCTGTGTAATTGCTTTGTGCAAACGTAGTACGCGATAATCCGTTTAGAATGCGCACATAATCTGCTTATACATTGCTGGACGAAAATCTGCGCTTCGACGTTCACCAGTACAAACTATGCTTAAATAATAATAATAACAATAACGTGTGTGTTATAAGTTCCGACCGTGCACAGAATATTGTGTTATACGTTTTCCATTTGAGGTCTCCACCCCCGCGGTAAAGGGTAATGATTTCACTATTTGCTACCGGTCTTTTGTCATGTGCGTTAAAACGTCCACTGCAGTTCGGGTGCGCCGCAGTAAAGGACCACACGGATTCGACAGGGCTCCATACAGTCTGTCGGTTTGCCATTAAAAAGAAACGTCAAAGGGCCGCGACAGGAAGCCGCCTCGCCGGCTGAGGTCTCCACCAAGGTTACTCGGTACTCGTAGGTTTTCATTGGACCATGAAACTGGTAACCTTAATAACACCGACTTAGGTAAGATTCTGCGAGTCCATTTTGCCACTGTTTAATAACCTAATGTGTACACACGTGCACAACATCTCGCCCGGATGTGTCCTACAAAAACATATTTGTACGCCTATAATATTATTGTTGTTGTTGTTGCAGACGTGACTTACGTTGATACACACGAAATCGTCATAAAAAATGTGTTTTCTCAGCTCATACACGAGCTAATTCACATAATCTTCTTGTTTTGACATGTCTCATATAAGTGTGTTTTAACAAGATTATTACTTCCAACCGTGGGAGACATGAAAATAGTGTTTTGAGATGCTTAAAACAGGAAATACCTCCTAAGAATTAACAGGAACGAAGTATTAGCAAACAATATTTGATGGTTCACACGTTGTTAGCTAATCTCCTCATTTTACCCTTCGTCAATATTTTTCCACCGTCATCAATATGTTTCTTTAATACTTTTCCATTTATGCACTCGGCTTAAAATTATATGACATAACTTAAAAAAATACTAGTTAATAAAAGTTAATTTTGTTAAATAAACGTAAAAATGTAGTAACCATAAAACTATAAGCGACAAAAATTTAATCCAACCCAAAATATATCGTTTTACTATTACATTTAATGTTGTTCAGCTTAGAAATTTTAGATTTAAATACAGGTAAAATTTGTATACTGTTCATTATACAAATGTTTGATATTGCAATGTTCTAATGACATTTTTATACATATGTAAAACCTTTGTTTTATCGGTCAAGTTTCAAAATATAGAATATCACTATTATAATATGCAAACTATAGGAATTTCACATAAATGAACTAACAATATAATAATAAATGCACAGTTTATAATTATGTAATGACAGTTTATGCAAAATATTATGTCTTCAAACAAATTATGAATAAGCTTAAGCATAAAATATAGAAAAAGTGGCACTTATTCCTTATAAGATTTTGAAAAACCATTATTATTAAAAATTGATCGCATTGCACTTTTATTAGACAATGGAGCAAAACATCAACAATTTGCATATTGCTTATTAATGTTTTGGCCTAGTTATTTATTGTCAATAAGGGGTTCTGGGCGCTATTCAATATGACCGCGGTGTTTTACTTTAATATTTATGAGGGGGTTATTTTCAAAGTGTTTAGTGCACACTGGGCAATCACAAGGCGTGGTATATCACTCGAAAACCATTATTATATATTGCATTAGTGTAGGGAGGATGCTCTTCAACGCACAACTTTTTCTGTTTATTGGATCTCGTTTGGCTCTCCAATATGTTTGCTACTAGAACTTTAATATTGACCTAATGTATATCATTCGTACTGTATTCAATTCTTTCAAACGACGCAACTATGGCTTAGAATTTTTTAATAACACAACGAGTTCAAAGACATATAAGATATTGTTAAACAATACAATGTATTTGTAGTACAAACAACATTTATTTATTGAACAAACTGCAGAATTTTTATTACTTTATTTTAATATATGCTTGTTGCCATTCTGGTTTCACAAATTATTTTTAAACGCAGAGTTTAAAAGTTCATTTTTATCAAGTGAAAATCTTAAAGTGTTTGAAAGTACTTCTACGTAGGTCATTAATATAAAAATTAAAAATAGTTATATTTTTTTAGTGCGTAAAATTATCGGAAAGACATTTAGTACATTACCTTATGTGGAGTATTTCGCACGGTTTTATTTTATTTGCATTGTACAATATTTCTTCTGAACACTTATTGAGTGCAGTAATATACCAATCATAAAGATTAAAGAGATATACAAACACTTCTAAAATGAAATAAATAATAATTTCTTAATCGTCGACGATTATTTACACTCTAAAAATTTATTGAAATGAATATAGAGATTATTTTAAAAACGCTTTTGTCCTGGAAAATAACTACACAAAAGTGCCAAAGTGCAATAAAGTAAACACACCATAAGCATATATATGTGTATTACATTTACAAGTATAAATCGTTCAAACACTTAAACGTATCAAGGTAGAATGGATTTTCCTTAAGCCCGAGGTTCTTTTAAAGTTGTTAGAACAAAAGTTTTTGAACACACTAACCAGGCGGACTCGGTGAAAACGAAAGCGTTGAATTAACCACGTTCAAATTATCGGAGAGCCGTAGAAAAAGACCGGCGGGGCATTAGGACCAACTTTTAGAGAGACAATTTCAAACTGACATTGCCAATTTATGCGTCATAGAAAAGTTTTTAGTTTTTAATAGTATATATATATATATATATTTTGTTTAAATTTAAGGTAATTGAATAATGAAATTACTTAAAATAAATGTGTCAAAAGTAATTCACGTTAACTCTGTTGTATGAACAGTACTGGGAATATATAACAAACAAGTTGCCCAGATAATAATGGTCGTATTTAAATGGGGTCTTGGTAAGAGCCTGCACGTGTCACTCCTGCATAATAATATATCCATACCAAGATAAATTACTAACCAATCTTACCACCGCCGGATCTGAGTTCTACAAATGGCTTAAGTTATAACTGCTATCAATAAAACCAAAACGATCCATTTCGGGATCAGCCCTCATAACGACTTCTATAAATATTGAAGGATTTTCAAATAATAATAATGAAATTCTACAAATTATGTGCAAAAATGACAGATATGATATAATATGCGTCCATGAGATACACGGGGACATGGGTATTATCCGTCCGAAGACATGGAAATGAAGCTAGTGATTGAAAGACCATATAATAATAATGGAAGTGCGATATATTCTACAAAAACACTGCCACAATCCAATATTTGCAATTTTTAAATAAAGTAATTTGAAGTGAATATTTAAAATATTTTATAGTTTTTTTCACCTGTGAGTTTGAAGCTAAGAACTTAAATACTCACAAACATACTGTGCAATATGACTTCTTCAAACAATGTGAAAGAATCACTTAAATACACTTACTAAAATATGTCAGTATTGAAATTTGTCTTTAGTCATTAAATAAATAAATTTAATTCTGTATGTAAATATTACTTTGAAAATTATCTAACAAATAAATAATTCAATATTGAGACATTTTTAGTGGCAAAATGAAAAATAATAATGCATGTGGCGTTTTTCTATTGTATAGAGTTGATTTTTTGTTATCCAAAAGTGGTCATAACTAAAAATTTATAAATTTTGAGTTATTGTAGTTTTGTTATAATGGAGCAATTTGTAAAAACTTAAAAATTCTTTCAACTAACCATACTAAAACTAATTGTATAAAAATTATCTAGTAGAACTACACGGTCGCATTAATATAAAAATCATTAAAAATTCCATTTAAATATATACGGACAACAAATTTCAAAAATCAAGGAACACAAATAACAGTTAGTAATTTTAATAGTCACAACAGCTCTTGAGAATAGAACTAAACAAATTTGTTTATTCGTCGTTTTATAATGATAGGAGAGGAGTAAAAAAGTTAACAGAGGCAATTAATCTTACACTAGTCACCATCATCGTTTAACACTGGCAAATAAAGAAGAGGATATAACTCAGACATCATCTGTGTGAGTAAAAACATTAAACTACTGTGCAAGAAGAAAGTCGCAACATCAATATCAAATAACCAACATAGATCAATAATTTGCGAGGTATATGTTATAATACAACCAAAAAACGTGCTCACGATAAAAAGATATAACTTTAAAAATGCCAACTGGAAAAATTTCAAGATATATCTACACAAGACAAAATATATTAGGAGGATGTCGAACCCAGTACTTTCAGGGAATAAAAAAAGAAAGCAGGGAATTACTATATAATTTTATTAATGGATTTAATGTCGATCCCTTTGCCTAACCGTAGAATATATAGGATTTTCAGTAAGTAAAGAAACGGGTTTCTATTGTTCTCATTGTTTGTAACAATTATTACAATTGTAATAACTAAACTATCAGACGCACAACGAGAAAATCGGAGAGCACTATAAGTGAAATAAACACAAGTCAAATCAAAAGCATTGAGGATGGTGAATATTTTTGGGATTCACACAAATACAACAAACACACATTTACAATACACCAAACAAAATTGCGCACCAACTAAAAGCTATAGATTTTTTACAAACTAATGGTAATTGTAATTAATTGCCATTTCTTATGTACATAGCACATAAATTTCGTATGTACATAAGAGAATTTATGATCTAGTAAATCAACAAAATAAAGGTAAAGTAGGTCAACGATTTCGATAGCAGTCTGACAAATGAAATACGATTTTCCAAATCTAGGAATAAATAGAAGGCGGATGGCGGCCAACATTAACGATTCTTTAAAAAATCATTCGGTCACCCTTCAAGTGTTAGTAATAGAAGTGATTAGATTCATTAATTAACACAAATGGCGTGACCATATGAAGTGTGGACGGATCATAGAGACAAATAAATTCTTAAATTTTTTAATGGAATTTTATTCTTTGTTCTTCTCCGAGATGCTTTGAATTCCGCTTGGAGTTGCCAACACCATTGCGCGTGCAGTACACGACGCTTTGGCAGTTCGAAGCTGGTAACAATCATTAAAATAGCTCATCGTCAGTCGTCGTCGTGTGGTGGTCGGCTAGCACATCAAACGTTCTGTTCGGTCCATCTTTTGATATCGATAAACATAATGTTGAACGCACATACACAGACTTGACGGGAAGCGATAAAAATCTCGTGTTTTCCTATGGACCGAAAACATAAACACGGCCGGTAATGAGATTTTTGTCGAATTCCTCTCAAAGGGGCACCGGCTTAATGCATGTAAACATATCTCGTCCAAAAACAACATTGTTAAATAACGTGGCCGTGTTTGGTTGACGCCTCGCATACGCCCGTACAGCACATGGACTTCGGGTTGTTGATGTTTTTCAGAGGAGTCTGAAAACAGATTGATACACATGGCGTATACGATTATTTTAAACAACCAGCGGCTTGTGTGTGTGCGATCAGCGCCTGTCTATAGTTTACACGAACCGTGTCTTTGTATGCATTAGATTAGTCGTTTCCTTTTATTTCCGAAACTCGTTGGAGGCGTCTGATGAATTTCTGTGTATGCCACACAAAATACTAGTGTTCCAATTCTACAAACAATCACAATTTTCTATGCGTCGTAGTACAGAAGTTGTAAAATCATTGGTATCAGTAGTATTTTAGCTTTCAACCGTTCACGTCGAATTTATTTTATCTTGCGAGTCTCCTCTAAAAATTGTTTGCGGGTGTCCGCCATTTATATTGGACTACACACATTAATACGATACGGCTGAAATTAATTTTAATGTTTACCTAAATCTATATTAATTATAATAACAAGGAGTGTAGGATGTTCATTTTATTAAAGGAATCACATTGAATATAACGTTTTCGTTGGTTCAACCATTATTTTATGTTAACTAAATGCATTTTTTTTTATACAACATTTGTAAGCAAACAAGTAGTACATGAATTCTAAAGGAAATTTTATGCCAGATTGTTGGTCTTAAGGGTCTACTTGTGTTTTTTCGGAATAATGATATCATAAACGTGCCCTGGAGTCCTCAACACCAGCAAAAATAATGGATCAATTGCTAACAAATAGACGATTATGATTTTATTAAAATCATAGAGTATAAAGTTTTACTGAACAGTTGGTCGAGTGGTTATCGAGCCAACGTAATTGAGAAGGGTAGATTTTTGCAAACTCTAAAAAATCCCAACTGACAGCCACTTGAAAACTTATAAACAACTGTCACTTTAATAAATCTGTCATACATGTAATAATTCACGCACAAGTATAGTTAAGTCACTATATTAGATTTTTTCCTTTTTTTACAATACAGTACTATAGTGAAATTTATTTTTCTCTTGGTATGTATTTTTAACAAAAATATAACTAATTTATATTATGTAATTTATATACCGCGAAAACTTTGAACAATAATATGACCTTCTGTGGGATTCACTTTTAAATTTTAAAAAATATAAAGAACTGACTAATTTACCTAAACATATACTAATTTTTTTTTTAATTGAATTTAGGTTTAAATAAAGTTTGAAATTTATACATTTTCTCAAAAAAGATATTAATTAAAATAACATTGTTAATAAATCAATGCCGTATATTATACTAGAATAATAAAAATATCTAAGATGCCATAAAATAAAATGTATATGAATATCATGTATACATAATTTTTTTTGGACATTATGTTCTAGAACTTTATATAGAAGGTTATTGAATATAATCTACAAAAATGATTTTTAACCAAAACAGAATTATTAAATTCATAATTTTGGCACCCAATTGAAATTTTAAAATAAAAATTAAATAATACTTGATCTTCATATTATTTTTAAAACAATTATATTCTCACATTTATTTAATTACAACTCACACAATATGTTCAAAAATATAAAATATACTATAATATTAAATATTATAGTTTACATATTAATGTATATATTATATTTACTCATTAAAAGAAATTTTCTTTTAATGAGTAATTAGTTTTCTACTCATTCTTTTTAGAAATTGTATTAACTTAATTTCTTTAATGGAAACATGTATGTTTTACCAATTTACAAACTAGAAAATGGCTTAACAAAGAAAATGACTGATCGATAACAACTTTTGAATTAGTATTTTAATATATATAAAATCTTTATACCAGAGTAGTAGAGCGATTAATAAATAGAGATAAAAATAAATAGACCCACTTTACACAGTTTAATATAAAAGTTCCAATATGTTTTAAAATACTGATTTAATAGTTATTGAGCAGTAATTTTCTTATTTTTAAGTTTATTAAATATATATGTTCCCACTTAAAAAATTTAAGTTGGTAAAATTTTGAAGAGGTGATAGGATCATTGTTGAAAATTATAAAACGTAACATGCTCTTAACTTTTTGGAAGAAAGAATAAAATCATGTTTATATTTTTAGAGATATAGTATGTCATAGTTTATTGATCACTCTGTATATACTATATTATAATAAAATCAGAAATTTGACCAATTTTTATTGACAGGGGTAAACCAGATTTAATAAGTGTATAACATGATAAAATATAATGAAAAAAAAGTACAATATAAATAATTCTTAAAATTTAAAAGTATAATTTTAATAAAAAAAACAAATAATTCTTTTAATAAAGTTAGACATTACTTTTAATACACAAAGAAGAAAAGTAATTTTACGGAACGGTATAAATTTCATTATATTGTTATGCATTGCTAGATAATATATTTGTTTATTTATATACAATATTTTAATCATCGGTTTTCATTTTTAACGTGAACATAAGTATAAAGATCATTCAGTAAGAATTAATTTATTGGATTTTAATATTACCAGTTGAAAGGGCATTATTTAGAAGAAATTAATGACATTGTTTTTCACTTTTCTTCTGGTATAATCTCATTAATTAAACTTTTGCAGAAAAACGGCGAAAAATATAAAGAGAATAGCCGAGAGATGAAGAAAACAATAAGGCAGAAACCACTGTAAAGGATAATACAATGCGACTGGGTTAACGGCAAACCAGCCTTTGGCCAAGACTAATAGTGCGGTTGTTGACGCCGAAGGGTCATAGTCATTTATTTACTTACCCCTCAAAATGTTTTTGCGAGACCGTAACAATTGGTCTGTTGAATGCAAATTTTAATATTGTTCACGTCATATAGAAGTAGTACAGATAAAACAGGAAATAAAAAACAACTACTATTTTGTTATAGCGACAGCCATAAGATACATAATATAAAACTAATTTTTACTGTGCGCATTGTTTCTTCTCTAGATTCATATTTTCACTTGAATTTGTAAAAATGATTAATTTTAAATTATTTATTTATTTACGGCGATGTGATATATGGGTGTTCTCCCGGAAGGAGGATGTATGGGATACAACCGCCCCCGAAATGAAAATAAATAAATGTTAAAAATGTTTTTTCGAGGACGTAGTAAGAAACGTATTATGCGTATCTTCTCCCAAAACGAAATCCTGAATGCGTCACTGATATGATAATTCAAATTATCATGAAAAATTTTACAATAAACTAATAAAAAAAATAGTGACAATAGTATAGACATTAATATACAAGTTCAGTTCAATACTTCAAATAGATAACTAACTTAGTTAATTATTGTGATTAACAAATATTTCATGAAGGGAATCATGTAATATAATGTTTCTTGGTCGGGGGGCAATATGGTTTCTACTATAGGTACAATTTTTATTGTAGAAATTGAGAAAAAAAACTGGGAATCCAGTAAAGGAGCAACCATCGCAAAAAGTTTTGGAAACACTGATCTAATAGATCACGAAAAATAAAACGCCACATATTTACTAAATAACTTAGTGAAGGTATTAACTGAAATCAAGGTACTCGACATAGAAATGATAATAATTAATACTAGTTTACCATTTTACTTTTAACATTTACCTCATTAATTAGACAAACAATTTTCTTTAAAATTGGAAACTCTTAGATAACACATTTACCGTTGAGTATTCTATAGACTTATATCATTTTTATCATTCCAAGTTTGGGTTTTTATCGTAAAATTATGCAGTAAAGACGTCCAGAATTTAACAAATAATAAAACAGGACTGTGATGTATACGTGAAATTCTACATAAATATGGGTAGTCTAATTATAAACTTTTGGTTTTGATACGATGCATCGAAACTAATAAATTTACTATTGTGCTAACGTTATTGTTTGTTAGTAAATCATTAGTGTGCAATTTTACATATTACTACGATAAAAAATCAATAATTGTGATTATTATTCTCTCAAAATTCACAAAATTTCTCTCGATACTCCCACTAAGAGGACACATTCCAAAATTAGTAAATAATGAAATGGAAAAAATGTATATCGTCAATTACAACTTTTATCATAAACATTTTTGAGAAATTCATGAAACATAATGTAATTTATAAAAATTACTTTAATCTTCTATCTTTTTTTAGGTATACTTTTTTGGAGAACTCCATGTTATGTCTATGTCACACCATGGCCATATCGTAAACACATTTTCGTTTTTCATGGTTGACAGTGTTCCGAAAATTTGTATTCATAAAAATTATAAAATTAATGTAGTTTATTTAAAACTAATAAAATTAAAAAAAAATGTTCTAACATTTACTTTGAATTATCGATCACCCATTTAGAAAAAATACTAACTTTTTACAAGCAGCTGATTTTAGTGTCTTTAAATAATTCGCTCAGATATCTTCCATATAGTATACAAGTGATTAAAATGTTTCCTCAAACTCCTCGACATTCTTCAAAAAACACTTATGGCTTATTCTAGATAATAATTTTTATACTGGATGAAATTATTAGCATTGTGAAATTTGAATAGTTCCTTATATGAGGTATTCAGTAATTAAGAAAACGGGTTTCTATTGTTCTCATTGTTTGTAACAATTTACCTGTTTCCTTAATTACTAAATACTCTGTATATGCACATTTTTAAGTTTGGCTAAGTTAGTGAATTTTTTTACCTTTTTAAAATTAAGTTAATTGGAAAAAATTAACAAGTTAATATATATAGTTTATCCGTTATTTTTTTTTTTAGTAAATAAATTTAAAAGATAAATTTATAAAATCCTTATAACTTAACAAGTTAAGTTAATACAAGGAATAATTTACAAAAATATTATAAGCGTAGGGTGACCAAATTTTTTTGAAGTGAAATTATACAATTTTTTCTTTCTTTTTTTTATGCAACAAAACCTGATTCAACATTTTTGAAAACGTAACTTTCCCTACGCAATTTTAAATAAGATTATAGATAGTGCAATTTAGTTTATCAACATTTATTGCAATGTTCCGGTTATATATTAAACGCCTACTGTGACAATAATGTCGAAAGATGTATAATAATAGGAATTGTTTACTAAAATAACTGTATGCTATTGGTTGACCGACCATTTGCTGGGCATTCATGATGTGTCAGAGATTTTGCTAATCAATAGTATTGACTAGTAATAGGCAACGTTATAATTTTTTATACGTCGATATTTGTGGATTTTGGCGATATCGATATTGTTTTTAATGCAAAATCTATTGTAATTCAATTACACGAATTTTTGGTTAATGCTCGAAACTTTTTTTTTAAACTTCAAAATGCTAACTACCAAAAGTTCTCGATTTAAAAGTTCAGAGAATGGCACTAACACATATTTATATTTTATTTATGTACCATTTTTTATTAATTGTTAGCTAAAGAATTAATAAAAATTATTCATAGGTATGAGTTCACATACACGATTGTAATTTTCATACAATATGACAGAATAATATCATGCCATAGTGAAATATAATTTGAAAATTTACAATAAACTAGTGAATTATGATAATTTTAATGTTACAATGTATCGAACATTTGTTACTATATCGATATTGTATCGAAATATCGATATTTTTGCCCAATACTAGTATTGACATTAAGCAACAGGAAACCGTAAATTATGTTAAAAACTTATTATTCATAGAACAAATTAAATGTCCAAGATAAATATTTTTCGAACGAATTTTTATTTAAGTAATTTTTTTTATAGTATTCAGAATTTTATTATTATAAAAGGTATTTGATGAAAAATGTATACGTCAATAAGTTATTATATAAAGAAAAGATAAATTAAAATTGAATTCAAGTATAATCTAAATATCATCGATAAACTAAAAAAATTTACCTAACTTAACTTTAATTTATTAACTTGATTATGGCCAGTCTTGCACATTTGTACTGTAGCGCGTTATGATATTGATTTTAATCACAGCCAGACTTTTAACCATACCGGTTTAATTAAATCATATCCACTCTGATTTGTATTCAGGAATATAGTGTAAATCTAACATTTTGTAATAATTAATTAATCTTTATTGTAAAAAACAATTAAATGAAAGCATTAATTTAAAATTATTATACATAAGATTGAAAATAAAATATTAATTTCAGAAAAATTTAACGACAATATTAAAATATTAATACGAGTTAGTATTAACTCGCATATTAACATCAACCATTATTATTATTTTTTGCTATCGTTTATACATTTGATAAGGAGATTATTTAAAGTAATTTTATCCAAATATTTTCCTGAAATCAAAATAGAAAAAAACAATATTAATACATATATAAATGTAATATAATATGTAAAATTTATGTATATAGCAAATCGGAAAGAATATTTACATAGAGTAACCTGAAGTAAAATTGTGCATTATTTTTCACTTGCAGTAAAAGTTAGTTATATATAATTTTATTTTTAACTAGACAAACTATCAAAATATAAATTAAACAATAATAGTGATATTTGAACTTAATAAGTAATGAACAGAAATAAAATGAAAAACGAAGCATAATCTTACTTCATTGATAGGGTAAGAGAACAGTTAGTATAAAGTGAGTTATAAATAAATAAATAAATAATTGTTAAACCAGATTTTTTTAGCCGAAATAAAAAAATTATGACAAAGTTCATTGTATTTAGTAATTTCGCAATTTATCATAATAATAATTATTTATTATGAGTAAAAAAGAGTTAGCCATTTAGAAAGCCATTTTTTTCTCGAAAGTAATATTTGTCTATAAATAAACCATTACAAAAAAAAAAATTAGAATAAAAATGATTAGATTAATTATTTAAATTCAATAAATTAATGTATAAACCTCATTTATATCAAAATAAGTATAAAATGTAAAATATGAAATTTTTTCTTTAAATTCCACGCCAAAAATTTTATGTGAAAATAAAACTATATTGTTACTGAATATTAATTAACAAAAAATGTCTACTCTAACCAAACAAATTCAAGTATTATAATTTGTTTTATAAACTTAAAATAGTAAATTTAATGAGTAATGTAAAATAGTATGAACAATTTTTATAATCTAAGTACTGTGTCCAATTTTAGCTTATGATTTTTGAACGACTAATATCTATTAATAATTATAAAATAAAATTATTTATTTTAATATTAAAACTACAGCTTACTCGAATTTGAAAAAAAAAAACAAATTTTACACAAGAGACAAAATAAAATAAACAATTTTGTGTATTGAATTATTTTTTTTTTTAATAATATACTATTTAACGATAAATTAAATTTTCGTGACTCTCTTGTGGAAACTATTAAACCTAAATCAATGAAACTATTTTAGCTTAAAATTTAGTTTTTTTTTATTGATATCGGTGCATTAATTAGACAAATTTTAAATTTTGAGCAATGTCTCTATTCTTTCCGATAGGCCGTGGAATTCTACAGCTTGTTACTGTCAAAATTAATCAAATGAAGAAATATATAATTTCTATTTTCGTACAATTAATGAAGTTTGAATAAAGTATAGCTACCAAACGATTTTCTTTTCATTGTTAAAAGTTTTAGCTCATATTATTATAATTATTAAGTTTTAAAGTCAACATTTTAACTTATGATACGGTTACTAATGAACAGTTCAAAACAATGAAATTATCCAGTGTTATAATAAAATACTGACCAATTAATATGATTCTACTGCCCGAGGGCACTTGCTGGTCATTTGAAATCGTTTGGAACTCGTACATATCATAGACACTTTGAATAGCGGCCAGAGAGTTGTCTGAAAATCTTATCACACCCTGTAAACAAGCACGTGCACACTGTAAACTGCGGTGAAATAGTAAACAAACGATATATGAATTATTAGGACATGGGCATTGTTGACAAGAGATCAAAACGAAAAACCAATTTAAATTTAATTCGTATGCGTAAAGGGAACAAACGGTCACTGGCTGTTTAAAAAAAGTTTTAAAAGATTTATCCCTACGCACTGTAACTGATCGGATCGCGTGTTTCCGATGTGTTTTCTTCGGTATTTGTATAGTACCGCACCAACATTTAAAATTCACAGGCCGAGCGTTCAAAATGAAATTCTTCAGCCGATTACTGTGTTTGCCATCGAACAACGCGTTGCCGGTTGTTTGTATAGAACACCCTTTTCCACTTTTAGGCGTTAATCACGGTTTAATTAAAACATCAAAGGCGCCCGGAACTCGTCAACTGATTGATAACGCCTCTCGGTGTTACAAGTCGAGCGAGCAGCTTTGATAAATTAATAACATTGGATCTCGCGAGAAGCAACAGAGCGACAATTTACTTGTAACGCGGTCGTGTTAACGCGTTTCGAGTTTAGATAGTTTTGCGCCCGAATGTTTGCACAACAAAGAGAAACCCTTTGCGTTTCGAAACCATTTCGAGTAAATAATATTACACCGATTACTACTACTACTACGGCTACGGATACAATCGAGTTAAAGCAGGTGGGATTGGCGAATTATTATTAAACATATGAATAATAGGAATGTATTGTTTGGGAGCTCTACGGTATCCGATGTCTGACGGCGTACACAGCTTAAAAAGAAAACCGTATCACGCACTGTAAGTTCACGGCGAATACGGCGAATCAACACGGTATGATATGCGCGAGAATTAAAAATGTAATAAAAAAACATTTTAACGCGACAACCATAGTCACTGCTGGTCCTCACAAAAGCATTCCGCCAACGCGTGCCGGTCGTCGACGTTTTCATTTCCCCAACTATCCAGCCGTAAAGTGCGAATTTTACATATGCACAGGAAATGTCTCTTGTTTTCCCTCGCCCGACAACTTTTTGTGCAAAGTAAGAGCCGCATTCATAAGTACACACGAGCAGTTCCGTTATTAAGGAGCGTTTTATTTTTCGTAAAATATCTAACATGACACAACCAAAAATAAATATGGAAACGTTATTTCACGCTATTTGACACAACTTTTTTTTTACTCTAACTCGTCTCAAATTTTACCCATGACCGTTTCACTTGTACATATTTTATAAATGTATAATTAAATACAAACTTTACAACAGAATGAATGGTTGATATTTGATTTTTCAATTATAGATCACTTTAATTCAACAAACATTAACTCTTAACTAGTGGCTTTCGGTATAACATACCGCACCTTATTTAACTGTAATTACACTTTTAGTATTTGTGTAAAATAAAACAAATTTGTACACTTGACATTCTACAACATATATACTAATTTATCTCACTAAAAAATTGAATATGTAAAAAACATAAGTTCTTGAGTTTAATTTAATAAATATGTATTTAATTTTATTCCATACTTTTTTTTAATATCAGAATGGTTATAACAAAATGATGTTTACATGAATTATCTTAAAACTTTTACAGAACTCGCCAATAGGCAATTAGCCGTTTCAATATATATTTAATTATAAAAAAAAGTTAAAATTTAATTTAAAAAATAACAATGAATAAAATACCCTATTTTTGTCTCTATAATAAAAAAATTACTTTATTGTAGAAAAGTTATTATTATTAAAAGTTTTAATTTTAATAAGTTAAATAAAATAAAAAAATTTTAAAATATATCATAATTCACCACTAAAACATAACTTGCATACTTTTTCAAAACAATCCAAACAGATCGGATCTCCACATAAATAACAAACATAAAATGTTTTTTTTTTACTTCGAGCCGTTTGTCGAAACATCGGTTTTTAACAGATTTTTTTTTTTTTTTTTTAAATATCTTCAATCTTTAAACGAAAAACTTGAAGTATTTCTTTATTTTTGTGTCATATCTCCATTTCTGATTTGATTAAAGCAAATTTAGATTTTTAAAAATTTAGCTCCATTTATCTCAATATTATTTTAATACGATTTATATAAATCAATATATACTTTAAATAGTATGTACTGTAATAGATTACAGTACAATTGCGTTAACGCTAACTATACCAAGCATTCAGTAAAAAACAGTCATCTCTGAAAACGGCTAGAGGAATAAACTGAACAATTTTGATCTAAGGAATCAACGGCTCTTTAAGTTGAATTATTGTAAGATATTATTTCGGGTTTGTTCTTTCCTGGTTAAAACATTTTTGGCTATGCTTAGACAAAACTAAAATCACCGGTTTTCCTGATTTTACTACTATCGATACCATAGTAATATGTTTTGTGAAGCCATACTCGACTTCTTTCTTTTTTTGTGATAAAAAAATCGAAGGGATTTATCTATTGTTTTTTTTTTTCTATATCAACGTAAGAGTTTTTCATTGAATACTTCGATGAACTTGATGGATGTAAGCCAATTATGCACGATTAATGATTTTTATTGGTGTTATTAGACTAAGATCAGCTTGGGTAGGATTTGAAATTTTTTTATATTGTTCGTTGATATTCATGCCATCAGAATTTTTTTCAGTATAAATATATGCATTTATCATGTAACTATTGCGTAAATCTGTCATGCACATCAACTTTATACCATACTTACATGGCTTCATTGGCATATCTTGATTTAAATCTTCCTTTAAAAAGCTTGTCAACATTTCATCAATTGTAGACCAACTACATATAGTGTAAGTAGACTGACATAATTTTGTAAATAAATTCAATATAGGAGTGAATGAATTTTTTTTTTCTTCGCGGTCATTATGATTGTCAAATCGCCAAAAAGTCAAAAGATTCAAAAGTATTTTTTGACTGATCACACTCGGGAAATTTCAGTATCATCAGTTGCGAAAATTGGAACTTTCATGGTTAGATTTAAAAACTGATGTGTAATACAATAACACGAATAATGCTCTGATTTCAGTTATGCCAGTGTCTCTTAAAGCACAAATTTTTGAATAAATAATCAATTATCGTTAAATAATAATATACTTCTAACGGATTGGCCCTGAAACACGTGACTCTACCGTAAGACTGGTGGTAGTAGAACAATATTTGACTACAGTGTTCTAGTATTTCTGGGACGAAATTCGTCTTTACATATATACTTATTTTTTTCGTAAAAAAACTTATGTCGCCTTGTTCGGAACAAAAAAATGATCACTTTCAATGCATAAACTTTTATAGTCACTTTCAATGTTACTAAAAGTCTCATTTAGCAGACTTAAAATATTATCTGCAAATGTATTATCACTAACGTATAATCTTTTGAAAGGGTCAGGTTCACAATCCATTTCTTAAAATTTTGTTTCTTAAAAACGCTACAGAATATTTACTACTGAATATTAATAAGATATTTTTTTACTAAAATTTTTCTTAAATTCTACTCTACAAAATAGCTATCTTAGATTTTTTTTTTACATTTTATTTAAAATTTTAAAATAATTAATATTTTTAATAAAATGTAAAAAAAATAATTATTGAGCTATAGCTATAGACCTAACGTATAACTATTATTAAAAAAAAAAAATCAGCTAAAAATATTAACTGGATCAAAAGTTATTTAAGTTGTCAGTGGGTGGTGGGCCACCCTGTATAAATAATAATTTAAATGAATATAACACAAACAAATAGTTACAAATATTATTTTAATTAACATTTAAATATATATCTAAATTAATGGTGACCCTGTAACTTATAGAAACTAGACTACTAGACCACACTGAAACACTAAACTACTTTGTCAATATAGCTTCATGGCTTTTATAGTTTCAAGATGATGAAAGTTACGGAAATCCCACGATTGCCTCTCATGTCTTCTCTAGGAAACGGTTTTTGATCACGATTTAGAGGATATCTTGTATCCCATCATGTTGTACCATACAATATAATTTTATATTTTAAGACTATTTAAAAATTACTTGACCACAACGATGTATTATAAAATGTGTACCAAAAAATAAAAACAAATCATGGTAAAATTAATACCTTCTCAGCTTCGAATCGAAGCTAAAAATGATGTAATAAGTAACATGCGGTATAATATATTAACTTTAAAATATACTGATAATTAACTCAGTTTTATCGATTTATTTAGTTAAAATTTAAAGGTATATACTAAAATCGATGTTTTGTTTCAACTGATAAGAACGAAAATGATTAAATAATAATCAGAGTGGTATGAGATACCGCGCATCACTAGTTAACAGTATTATGGTATAGTCTTTATACAAACTTCATAAAAAATAAGATTTTTTCTGTTTTTAATTTTTAAAGAAGTTTAAGATTATTATAATGTGTAAAAGAATGTTCAAAAATAACCATTAGTTGTGTTAAGTTAAAAAAATATATAAAATAAATTGATTACATTATACATATTCTATTTTATGAATGTCATAGTTTAAATAATGTAATGGCGGGAGGAAAAAAAACAACTATACTCAGACTGAGTTTCATATAAATATTATGAGAGGTCTATGCACATTCTTGGACGGCTTAGGCGGCACCAATGTGGAGCCTTTGAATTGTCTGTTTATTAGATTTAGTCGGCGCGAAATTACTATCAGGCTTTTAGCTGACTTACTTATAAAACATTCGAGGAATGCAAATCGAACGCAGCGTATCCTTTACTCGCAATTTCTCTCAACTTGGGCTGTATTCGAATGATCTTATCTTAATAACCATTCGTGTTATGTTTATACTATATATATACCGACAATTAACATTTAAAATCTTTAAAAAGTCAATAACGGTTATATATTAGAACGGTTTCGAAAAAATGCTCGAAATGTAAACGAATATTAATTAAGAGCTATTCAGTCACATAAGGATAGCATTGAATATGATATAGAAAATAAAAACACAGAAAATCTAATCATTTTTTTATGAATACTATATTATTTTATTAAAACAAATAAACCACTTTTTCCAACGTATAGAATTTAATTATGAATGTTTCGAGATAATATTTTACAGATAGCATATCCTTTCGAAAACAAAACTTAATTCAGATAAATATTCAGTTCATAAAAAGTGTAGAAAAATGATCTCCTTATAAACTTTTACATGAAATTAACAGAAAATTATAATAATAAATTTCACTTCATATTGAAATTTTTATTTGCCTTGTAGAAACTTATGTCCTTCATTCGTTGAGAAATATTGATGTTGATTTATAGTGGCCGCATTAGAGTTATTCGCGATATTATTGCTCAATGTCGATCATGACAGAATTTAAAATGATTATGTCAAGGGTATAATAGGGTGAGCTGTTGAAAAAGCCTTCAGCTGAAAGGTATATCTTACACTAGTACGTTTGCAGCGATGGAATTCCTTCACGAATTTTTATAGGTAACACCAGAAAATTAAGACCAGAGAGAGGAACGTGATGGCAAAGGATTATGCGACGTTTACCACCACCAACCCCTTTTATTATTATTACACGGTTGTCGTCAACATTATCATCGTCAATCGACGGAGGCTATGAAGTATGTCGGTACTTTCTTGTCGTAACACCGTTTTCTTATCACGTGTCTATATGCGTAATATTTTGTATATTTAATACACACAAGAAGTGGTTATGGCATTCTTTGAAGGTTTTCATCGAGGCATACATGAAAAACAATCTATATTCACAGATCAAAACATACACTAATGTAAATGACTAAAGGAATTTGTTTTTGCACATTAAGTAGTAAAGATAAAAAATTAATAACATGAAATTTACTAGTGTCCATGTAAATAACATCGAAGAGAATTAAAATTAACTAACGACTGATTTACTTGTTATTAAATTCATATCCATAACAGATTTAACTTACGCGGAAAGAACTAAATAGTTGAAATAGTCATTTAAATATAATAATTAACTCAACTGAATAACACGGTTGATATTAGTGATGAGCATTTTCGAATAGTATTCGAATTGTTTTTATACAACCGATTAGTTTATTTTTAGCATAAACTATTCAAATGTCTACCGAATGGATTCAAAAAATATTCGATTAGTTCAACCTAAAATTTTTATTTTTATTTATAATAAAAAGATAATTAACGAATACTTAAAATAAATTATTATACAATTAATAATTAGTAATGGGAATTTTCAAATATTTTAAACTATCGATTAACTATTCGAATTGTGTTTATACAACCGAATAGATTATTTTTAGCATAGACTATCGAATAATTCGAATAGTGGACAACAATCAAATAGTTCGTTAGTTACTATTCGATATTTCCCATCACTAATTGATATAGTGATAAAATAATTGTATAGTTTGAAGAACTAAAGTCATATAGTTAAAACAACTAAATAAATAATTAAAATCTAACTATTTGTTATGATTGTACTACTAACTGATCGTTTTAATTGAATTAATATCTTAATCAGTAGCATTACTTAAACTATTAGTTATCATTAACTATTTTATAAATGACATAAGTACTGAATATAAATATACTTAGTTAATATCATAGCTTAAATAATATTTACTTTTCATTAATTACATATATAATAATATATATGCGTATATATATATAATTATATATAAAATATATGATTTGTCACAACTAAAGAACTTTTCATAGTTATTACATTAGATTTTTATCAATGCTTTTTTATATATATTTCTAAGAATGATTTAAAAGATTGACATGAATAATATACATGATAATTTTTTTATCATAACCCACTCAATTACTTAAAAAGTAATAATAATTTAAACATTTTTTTTTTTTTATTATTATTATCTTTAGTTACACATTATTCTTGAATTATTAACAATGTAATACTTTTTAAGTTCATACCTTATATTATGAAAATGTCAACTTTGTTTTTTTTAATGGGAACACATATTTTGAATTAAATAAAATGAATGAGTTTTTAATTTAATAGTAAATGGCATTTGAATTTTTAGTATAACTTTATTTGTTTATTAGATGTAAACATTTAAAGTTTCAAATGTTTGAGTTAATATAAATGTATAATACACAAGGGANGTTTGAGTTAATATAAATGTATAATACACAAGGGATTACAAATACAGGTAGCTTATTGGTTTTTTATGACATTGCTTTCACGGTCACGGATTGTTTATTATCAATTATGACTAACAATAGATATACTTTCTGTATTGTCAGTTAGTGTATTTATGAACTCACAACAATGTACCTTACTACCTTTGATAATAACAATGCTGTGTACCTGTTAATATTGATGTCATAAAAAACCAATTAGATATCTGTATTTGTAATCCCTTGTGTATTATACATGTATATTAACTTAAAAATTTGAAAATTTAAGTGTTTTTATTTAATAAACAAATAAAGTTATACTAAAAATTCAAATGCCATTTACTATTATATTAAAAACTCAAACATTTTATTAAATTCAAAATATGTGTTCCCATTTAAAAAAAACAAAGTCTACACCCTTACCAGGCATAATGGATGAACTTAAAAAGTATTACATAGTTAATAATTCAAGAATAAAGTGTAACTAAAGATAATAAAAAAAAAAAAAATTTTTTAATTATTATTATTCTGTAAGTAATTTAGTGGGTTATGATAAAAAAATCACTCTATATGCACTGATGAAAAGTTATTTTGATGCTAGTATATGAAGTTCCGATAAAAATAGTATTATATCACAGTTATAAATGCGAAAAAAGCTTTTCTTCGTTTGATTTATTCTGATCTAAAATTATGATTATCAAAAAATAGAGCAATAAATCCGATCAGATCCGTATTCAAACAACTGTGTCCAATAACAGATATCATAATCAAATACGTGCTATTGAAGCATGATATAGTTAGATAAGATTATTGTGAGTAGCATGTAAGTAAATTGAAAAAAATGTTTTGTAAAGTATATTATTTCCAAGTGCACATGCGATTGTTTAACACGAGTATAAAGTCATATATACAAGGAAGAGTGTGTACACACGCGAGTCTACCTGATCCACGGCCAATTGATTACATCTGGAACGGGGATTAGCCCTGTATAGAATTAAATAGAGATTTATCAACGAAAAAAAAAAGTACAATATGGATCTGTCTACAACAATTAAATATGAAAAAATCGCGGGCACGTATAATAAACGCGTGTAAATGTTTTGCCGAG
>NW_026099572.1:87725874-87728488 GCF_025091365.1 Daktulosphaira vitifoliae
ATATGAAACAGCCGGTCATTTCAATGCGTGTTGTTGACGAATTACACAATAGGATATAAACTGAAATGATTATGATAAACAAAATATTGTTCTGCCGAGTCTGTTCCCTTTACAAAAAAAAAAAATGATAGGTGATGTGTTTCGATAACGATTATCGTTTTTTATACGCTTAGTTTATACAATTAAAACAAGGAATATTAACTAAATAGCTGAACATCTAGCAAGAGCAGTATTTGTTTAAAAGTAATCATTATTATTACAATTAGTACAATACGGATGAAAAAATGGATAGTATACTTATACTAACAGATGGACAAATAGACTACACGTTCTTAACTCAAATAAAGAATTTTATTTATTTAGCCTTACTTTTATTCGGATGATTTCTGAAATGTTGCCTTTATTGTCTGTCAGCGATTTGTCCCATAAAATTTGGCTTACAAAGTTATCTAAAGATATTTTCTCAATACCATCGGGTACATTTAAAGTAATAGTTCCCAAGTTCTAAAATGATTAATAATTAGTTTAAATATAAATAAATCAACCAATCATTTTTTATTACTTTATAAATGTGTGATTTTCCTTCGAAATTCTCTATGTCCTTAATCATCTGACTAATCCTGCAAGTAATGCGATTCTAANTTCTCTATGTCCTTAATCATCTGACTAATCCTGCAAGTAATGCGATTCTAATATAATATTTATCTGAATAAACTATTATTAAATGAAATAAATTCGGCTATTTCAATATTATTTTACCATAAAAATCGAATGGATCAATATATGAGATTGGAATAGACGCACGTTTATAGACAAAGGGCTAATGAAAAGTCAAGACCCCCCAGATGGTAGTACTGATCATTTAGAGGGATCAGAGATAAGCCGCAGACTAATAGGGCATTTTTATTATCATAGATGATTATTGCCACCGCATTTTAATGTTTGGACACCCAAAATATTCAGCAATAATAACAACGATAATAATTTATACGCCTTAATAACACACGTGAACATTTGGAAGTCATAATGTTGGGTTTCCAATCTAACGACTCGTAAATTCAGTAATGAAAAGCATAAGCAGCTTTATGACAATCATGGCACGTTTCAGAAATACAGTGGTATATTGATTTCATTTTATGGTCTATAAACACATGCTAGAATATTTACTCATCAATTTATTTTGTTTGCTACATTTGAGTATACCGTTTCTAGAAATTAAACGTATAGAACTAGACTATTTGCTGAGAAATATCGACATAAGGTACAAAAGTAGTAAAATTATTTAGGTACAAAAAAAGTTGCTAAAAATTTAAAAAAACGCATGATAATATTCACTCATATTTCTCATTAATTATATTAAATATGTCAGTAAAATAATGCGAAATAATTGTGCACAGTTTTTTTCTAATATAAAAACAAAATTTATTAACCAAATAATGTAAAAAGTAACTAAAAAATATTAATTATGAATTCAGAAACAAAATAAATTATGAAATAATAATAATTGAAGATTTTTTCTTGCAAAATGTATGTTAAAGAGCTCTTCGTAGCCCTGGCCTGTAATAAATCAGTTATATCAGACTTGGACGGATATAAAATTTTTTAATATTGATCACGGTCGGACTGGACTTAAAAAAAATTCCTCTAAGCTGGATTCGAGTGGGTATACAAATTTAGACAAATCTAGTTATAAGATAATAAGCTTTCAGAGAATAATGAATTTGGCCACAGCAGATTTCTATGTGTTTAAATGTAATTGCCCAAATTGCAATAGACTCGAAAATTACAATAATTATAAAAATACAAGCTTAATGTAACTGAGCTATAATAGCTCGATACAAAATAATAACTAAATTTGTAAAATATATAAAAATAAATAATAAATATATGTAAGATATATAACAAGATATAATTAAATCATAAACAAATTATCAATTTCATTGAGTTAAAATATCAAAGAAAAATGTTATTAAATGTTTTACAAAAAAACATTAATAATGGAATTTGTATGTATTAAGTAGCATAAAAAAATTATTTGAAATCAACTACAATTATTACTACTAGCGATGGGATTTTATCCTGAGAAGTGATTTACGAGTACGTAATTCGTACGTGAACAAATTTTCTTACTCTTCCACTTTGTATTAAAATTTAGGTATTATTGAGGTTCAGATGAGAAGATTTACTCTTAGGAACTACAATCAGATATATTTTATAATAATTGTCACTCGTTGATCTACAAGGCTGCCCTATTTCTTCATGTGTGGGCTAGTTCACATTTCAAATGAGTGAACAAGTAATGTATATATGTATAAAGTCTATACGCGCAGCATACCTAATTACAAAAAGGCGATTGTTTTAACGCTACCCGCTCAATTTTTCTTAATACGATATTTTTCTTTGCTTCTGTTAGTTACATATGTATCTATTTATTTGATATCAAAGGGTGCTAACTTAAACTTTTTTAAAAATATAAAATAAAAAATGATCTAATTAAGAAAATGACTATTCGATAACTACTTTTGGACCAGTATTTGAATAGTTATTAACAATTTAAAATCATAACTGTTATTTTTATTATTAGAAAATTGTCGGCTTGGGGATAACAATGTTA
>NW_026099572.1:87728588-87731984 GCF_025091365.1 Daktulosphaira vitifoliae
CACGGCTTTTGCCACGGTCGTTCTACTATCACTAGTAATACTTTTGATTTATCATCATGATTTACTAGTTATAACATTAGTTTTTATAATCAAATTAGTGAATAACGGTGAAACACTCTGTATATACTGATTTCAAAAATCCTTTTGATTCAGTAAATCGTTCTCACTCATGTTCTTAGTGAATTTGGAATTGGTTAAACTCTTAAGGGTTTAGGTCATATCTTAATTACAGATATCAATAAGTTAATAGGTTTAGTATAAAGTCAAAGCTATTTCCATCTCAATGTGGAATACCTTCAGGGGTTATCAATCTTTCTTACTTATTTTTTTTTACTTATAAATAGTGTGGCACTATTCATTGTTTTGATGATGACATCAAATTTTATTTGTAAGTGCACTCTGTTGATGAATGTCGAAAATTGCAAGTTTGACCGATCACTGAACGATTTAGTGCATTACGTTTATATTTTAACCTTTCTAAATGTCAGGTTTTTACTTTTTTTAGGACCCCGATAGTATTTTCCTATTGTCTTGGTGTGGACATTATTCGGCGTATGGTTAATTATCTTATAAATCCTTGATTTAAGTTAGCCTATGACCTTGATCCTAGCTCACACATTTAATGTAAGGCATTTTAAATACTTTATTTTATTATTAGGTTACGCAGTGTTGGTCAAACTACCATATATACGTAGTAGGGTGACGGCTGTCAAAAATGGAGGGGGTCGCGGGGCTCCTCGTTTTACGAAACAACGAGGGACTATGTCATCTCTATACCGCTAATGATTTTAGACTGCAAGAACCTATCCAGCGTAAGTTTGCCAACATTTTCTATGCAATTTATGGTTATGTTAGTATACTTCAGGTTTTTTCTCTGGTTGAAAGAAGATGCGTAGAGAGAGATAAATTTATTGAATGGAATTGTATCTTTTTCACTTGTTTTACTAATTTTTTTTAAGGCATCTCTGAGATCTACACGAATTACTGTTCCTTTTGCCGTCTCTCGTGTCACTACAAATAATTCGACAAATGAAACATTAAGGCATTTTATATCTAAAACTTAAGTTGACCCTTACTTCAAATTAATTGTTAATGATTGAATTTATCTTAGAAATTATAAATATAGTTATACTTTTAACTTTATATTTAATTGTATTCCTTTATTGGCATGTTCAATAGTTAATTATTTTTCTAATAAACTTTTTAACTTAGCTAGTTTAGTTTTCCATTGAAATAACTTAGCTTTTTCTAGTTAATTAGTTAAAATACAGTTAAGCTCAATTCAAAATTTCATAAAAAATGTATGTCTTTATATGCTGCGTATGTGGTTTAATTTAAAAAAAACCTTGAATTTTTCCCTATCGCAAATATTACATTCATGTAACAATAAATATAATTTTCTGAATTTTTCCAAAAATTTATGTAATTTTTAACTATTGTTTTTTTTTTAATACATGGTTTTAAAGATAAAACATCAACACCAAAATGTACAAATAAATAAAAAAAATTGTATCATTAATATTTTCTTCCTATTCAATTGAAAATAGATTCTTAGTTTTTCCTTGCAACACTGACCAATAAAAAATGATTTTAAACATTTTAGCCCAAAAATTAATTTTAAATTAAATAAACTTATTTTACACTAGTTAATTTAAAAAAAAATTTCAACATATCTTTCAACTTAGCTAGTTAAATTTTTATATGGTAACTTTTAACTGTAAATTTATCAACATTGTTCATACTTAACATAACTTAACTTGAGTTAATTATTTCGATTAATTGCTCATCCTTGAGCATGTTACTCTATTAAAGGGTCAATCCATATCAAATCATCCAGAGTAGTCGCGGGAACATTTAAATTTTTTTTGAAATTTCATAAATGAGTTGCCTAGTATTTAAATAAAAAAAAAATTCCAAAAAACAAATTTTTAGGTGAAAGAAGATTTATGACCTGTAAAAATTTTTAAATTGCAAAATACCGGTATTTTGTAAAAATATCCCTGAAACCTATGTATTTATACTAAAGACTTGAACATTTCATCACTTTTTCATTATGAGGTCTTCTAACATGTCTAGTAATTAACAATAGGATTTTTTATTTTTAATGTAATTTTTCAGTAATTTTGAAAAAGGTTTTTTTTGTTTTTGTAAAAAAATGACATTTTCAAAATTAAAATTAACGATGAAATACAATTTTTTTAATCAAATTTTTTTTACATCATATTAACATTATTCAGCATTATAATTTAATTGTGTTTTGAAGTTTTTTACTTTGGCCTTTTTTTAGTAACACAAGTATAAAAAAGTTAAAATTCCTAAAAAACGATTTTTAGGTAAATTTAACTTAGATTTTTTCTGTGGGACAAAAAAATAATAAAAATTTCACACAATATTGTTACACATGTTGACTGTCTTTGTTAAAAATTTAAACTTTGGTATTTTACCAAAACCAACAAAAAATTAGCTTTGAAAAATCGCCTTTTTTTAAATTTATTATGTTGTAAACCATTGCAAAAATACAAAAATGTGAAATTTTTAATTGTGTTTAACTTTTTGAAGGAATAGAAACTTTCTAAGTTTTATTATTCCAACCTTCTTTAATTATTTATTATTTTATATTTAAAATTGAAATTATAATTTGTCATAAACTATTTAGAACATTTTTTTGGTAAAGACAATCAATACCAATAAACCTAATTAATTGACATTAATAATTAATTCTCCCTTAAAACTAAAACTTAATTTTTTTTTATTCATATAAAAGGAAAGGATTTAATGGGGGTATTTTTTCCTATTAATTCTCTCCCTCGTGTATGACTTTATTGTTTAAATTAAAATATAAACATACATGATTAAAAAAAAACAAAATTGAAATAGAAAATTATAACACAAAAAATGTTTATGTTTAACTTCGGATGCTATTTTCAAATACAATATAAGGTGTTATAGGGCAAATATTTTTTTTAACATATACTATGTATCATAATTTTAAATTTAACATATATTTGAAGCTTTGAGTATTTGCGGAACATTTTGAAAAGGTTAACTTTTCAACCAAAAGTTGCTATTTTGAATCCCCTTTCTTTGAGCGAGTGAAAGGTCAGATTTTAGAAAAAAATATACCTAATTGTAAGTTGTTTTCTCACTTGGTTTTGGATAGAAAATTGTAGCATATGCTGTTCTGTATTTTATGATTAACAAAATAAAAATGAATTTTCCTACTATACTTGTATACTTTTAAATGTGCTACAAAAAAATGCATAAAATTAACTTGAGTCAATGTCAGAAGCATCGTACCTACGATGCTTACAGATTCGACAGAAATGACATAATTCATCGAGATGTAATGTTGCCGACCGTAACAGATGAAGTCACTCGGCTCGTAGGTAGGCATAT
>NW_026099572.1:87732084-87754249 GCF_025091365.1 Daktulosphaira vitifoliae
CGACAGAAATGACATAATTCATCGAGATGTAATGTTGCCGACCGTAACAGATGAAGTCACTCGGCTCGTAGGTAGGCATATCATAACGTTGGAAAACCATAAAACNGTAGGTAGGCATATACTAACGTTGGAAAACCATAAAAACCTAGAAGCAAGCCAATTATTTGACAATTCTGATGATCTAAGACGTTTAAACGCGTGAACTATATGACTTTGTTTAAATTAATAAATATTTATGTATATGTATACATTTTAATTATTATTTTTACCATTAAACATTAAGTCAGTGTTCGATTCATTGGAAGTGTAATTCCCATTCACGTCTGTAATTGGATGAATAATATATTGCTATATATTATACAAGAGTATATCGTAATTGTATATTTATGAATAACATTTAATTTAATTGATTTAAATCTAATATCGTCTTAATAAAAAAGTGCCTTAGGCCTGTTTAACGAAAAAAAATTAATTTAAGCCCTTTTTCTGAGACCATGGATACAAACGTATATTGAATTTTAATTTTTTATTGTTAACATACCTTCCAGGATTTGAATTTGATGAGTATGATTTTAAATCCAAAATTTTGTTCAAGTTTACTCTGAAATAATTATTATTACTTTTTATTGCAATTGAAATGTTAATAAATTATGAATACATTTATAATAATTACTTTACATGAATAACATTAAGAATTCAAATGAATTAGAAAACGAAATTTAATGTAAATAAATTAGAGACACAAATAAATAATTTTTACCATAAAAATTATATATTTTAATATTTATTTTTAATATAAAATTATATATTTAATAATAATTTAATATTTTCTTACTATATAGAAATTTACTACTCCAAATTTTTAAATATTTAAAAATTATTTTTATAAATAATTACCTGCTATTAGTAGTTTTTATTATTTCAGAAGTGCCATTTATGGATCTGGAACATGAAATTTTACTGAACATATTTTTGTCGTCATTTAATTATTTAACTTTGCATTATAACTAATTATACTTAAAATAACTTATTATATCACTAACATATTTATTGTTTTGTATTTTAATAATTGTTTAATGATTTTTACGATTAAAATATATATACATTTGAATTGACTCCATTAATAAACTTATGAAGATAATTGTATTCGTGACATATAGCGTTGACATGTTATATAAAAAAATATTATATTTATTTCCATATCCCAAAATTCTGGTGCCAACTACAAGTGACTAAATTGGCGTAAATTACTATCTTCATACTATATCGTTAATAAATGTAATTTTCATAAAAATGTACAGAATAAAATTTAATTTATTTTTATGAACTATAGTAAATACCAAATTTATTATAAGAAAAAATTAATTTCTTACTTTTGATAGATATCCCTAAAATCTACCCTTAGAAACACTTTTTTTCTTATAATACACTTGACATTTACTATGTTTCAAAAAAAAATAAAATTTGAATTTATACAATTTTATGAAAAAAATTGTTCTTTGACAAAAAAACCGTAAGGGATAGTATTCTTAATAAATCCCATTGTATAATTTTTTTCGCCATTAGGTTGGTATGCGAAATAATTTTGAAGACTGGAATTGGTGTGTCTTAAGAAATTACTAAGTACAATTGTTTTTCTCATTTTTCTTTTATACTAGGGGACATAGTGTTTGTAGCCATTGAAATTGACTTGTGGTAATACATTTGACAGATAACTAACAACGACAGGCGATGCCTAACTTCTGAGCTTTGCAGCATTTGAAGTGTCTACTGCGCCACACTATACCTTTATTATATAGGTTCAGTAAATAGAAGAACAGATTTCTATTGTTTTCATTGTTTGTAACAATTGACCCCTTACATACTGAATACCTTTATATTAAGTAAAATTAAAACTATATTAAAAATATTATTAATTTAAAAAACTAAAAAATATTAAACTCAAAGCCACAAAAAAATTAATGAAAAGTCGCGGATACGTATTTCGGAAACAATGTTACCATTATCAACGCTAAACACATACTAATATGTTTTAGCGTTGATAATGGTAACATTGTTTCCGAAATACGTATCCGCGACTTTTCATTAATTTTTTTGTGGCTTTGAGTTTAATATTTTTTAGTTTTTTAAATTAATAATATTTTTAATATAGTTTTAATTTTACTTAATTAATTAGCCACAAGTGATCAATTTTTATTATACCTTTATATTAAACTTATATATTTATAATCATAAGACATCACTTACTTTATAGTATCATACAATGAATTTACGGTATCAGTGTCCACCAAGTCAATTTTATTTATCAAAATAACATCAGCTAAGGATACTTGTCTGTAACATAAAAGTCACAAGTATTATTAAGATCTTACGATAAAAAAGTATACAGTTAATATGATTATTAAAATACTTGTTTATAATAATATTTAACCATAAATATACTTTAAAGTATATTTAATGATTATAATTATTTAATTTACTATAAAATATAAGGGAAACATTTCAATCATTTCAACACTATCCATCCTAATATTGTTAAACCTACATTTAACAATTGTACATACTAAAAAATCCACTCAGCCTCTGTGCATATAAATAATATGTAAGTTATTTATACGTTTTGACGAAGATAGAAAATCAGAAGAGGGATGCTGGTTTGGAAATTTGATTACCGAGGCGGATCTCAGTTTCCATGACACTGATTTGATTTGGATATATTATTCTGCGTCCCGTCGTTTTTGCATAATAAACCCAACAGAGCATGTTCGTAATCTATTTATACTTGTCATCAAAACGAATTTAGTCGTTTTGTGCAATTACAAAGCTCGCATCGATAACTACTCCCAAGAAAGTAAATAAATAACGACAATAAAAATCATATTACAAAAGAAGAAAACTAAACAACAATCGTAGATTTCCATCCTTGGGAAAGTAATATTATAAATTATATTTATATAGAAAAATAATTTCACAATATTAAATACAAAACTCAAAAAATTATTAATGTGTATCCTGAAAAAATATATATTTTTTTAACGCCCTTATGTGATCTAAAAGTATTTAAGTCCTTAATAAATTAGAACAAAAATATACGTGGTTTTTATGGAACTGACAACATACACTACTATTCTAATATCACAATCTTGTACTATCACTTTTTACCCTCATCGGCAGTAGCAAAAATTGTTGATTTAATACTAATAACTTTCAAAATATTAGTCTCAAAGTTGTTATCGACAGTCATTTTCTTAATAGCAATTAAAAATATAAACTGGAGGTGAAGCGTGGACGCTACTGATTTTATAATTAGTCATTTCTCGACCACAGTTCTCCTCTCGTCTGGTTACAAAAATGTAAATATTTTCTAAAGTATTGGTCCAAAAGTTGTTATGACCAGTCATTTTCTTTATTAGATCATTATTTTTATTTTATAAGCAAGTCAAATAAGCATGTTGCCATTAAAAAAATAAAATTGACACCTTAAATTATATGGGATGAACCTACAAATTATTTAATAAACAGATAAATAGATACATATGTAACTAATATACGCCAAAAAAAATTCACAATAAATTATTATTTTAAAGAAATTAAGTGGATAGCGTTAAAAGAATTACCATGTATGACATTCCACATAAATATATTTGTAATGAATTGGAAATAAACTAACATTAATTGAATTGTTTATAATATATAAAGCCTTTAGTTATTATTATAAAAATCCCGTATACACTTAAAAGTTAGGAAAGATTGTGAAACTAATTCCATAATTTAGCGTTTGTAAATAATCGTAGGTTAGAAAATTTCAAAAAATCATCAGGCGAGTCTTTAAAGTTTCATGAATATAATTATCAGACTGTAAATTAATTCATTAATTTTTTATCTCTATTTTATTTATTACAAGATAGTTATTTATAAACAATAGATTTTAGCCCAATAATATTACTATATAAAATAATAATCATTTTTAAATTGCGTTAATGGTAAAACATAAAAAAGTTTCTTCAAACAAAACACTTTATTGAATTATGTAAAATAAATTTATGTGGTTTTTATAAAAGTAGCACCTTTTAGTATATTTACATATCCATTCAATGAAAATTTTAAAAGGTAATACATTATTTTTCATATCACAGCTACATTTAAAGCATAAGAAATGTTTATAGTATAAAAGATGACTTAGGAATTTATTATACAATGCCGCAAGTCTCATACACCGGATATTAATAAATATGAGTGATACAAATATCTGTTCTATTGTACATTATGTTACATGCTAAAAACCAATTATCTACACGCCTTTGATACTCCATGTGGAAACTATAACAAGTGTATATACTGCAAAACTTTTAAAAAGACCAAAGGGTCTACTTCTTCCTTAACTAAAATAGGAATGTGTGCTTACCTAAAATCCCAAAAGGTGAATCGAGAAGATACGTATGGTAATATGAAAAGTATTCATTTTATTGCATATCTCATAAAACTACTATACAAAGAACTGTATTACTATACATTTTTTAAGTTAATATAAACTTCGTCTATACACAAGTACATTTTCAATAGTATTTAAAAATAAATAAATAAATATACTATTAATAATTTAACTATTATAATCATTTATTTTATATAAGTATTATTAATTCCATAAATAAAGGTTTTATTCCAAAAAAGGGATAACAATTGTTATTTTCAAGCTTATATAAAGAAGGATTCACCTTCTACAATATTTTTCCAAATTACATTCTACTTATAACAGTGTTGGTTATATGGTTATAATCGTAGAGTTTGGTTTTAATTTATAATATTCAGTATCAAGAAAAAATTCGTTCTAAAGAGAATGGATTCCTAGAACGAATTCCATTTTGTAGGAATGAACCTAAGAACTATTTCTATTAAAAGTTAAAGAACAGGAAATTTGAATGAATCCATTTTTATTGGAAATATGAACGAATACTACAGTTCCTTTAAATTTTGTCTATATAAAATTCTTTTCTTTGTATTTTGATATTATAAATAAAAATGTACTTTAACGTTGACTGTCAACAATATTTTTTTGCATTGAAATCTGACGACTCTAATTATACATCTGTATTATATCAACATTATACTATTACTATTACCATTTTATAATTTTAATATATCACTCTGTTATTTATAGTTTTTAATGTTATTAAATAAATTATTACACTTAAAATGTAGTATTTAAGAAGAACAGGATCATAGACGCAATCTGGTGGTCCAGAAAGAACTAAGCTCACCTAATTAAGTTACAAATCTTCATAAAAAAAAAAAAATGAATATTACATGATAATTTATAAAAAGATAAATATAAAGAGTAGAGAAATTTAATTATATCCCCTAAATATTTTGTTCAAATTGCATCAATGCACATGATGAAATATAATTTATAATGTCAATTATATAATTATTGTTATAATATTAATAAAATTATAATATTAGGTTTTTAAATATTTTTTATTGAAGAGGAAACGAGAATTTGGAGTGAGTGCCTATTTTAGGAAGTGAACAAAGAACCAATACTAAATAATTTAATGCATAATTATGAAGGCAAATTATTAGTTGTATACTACTCAAAAAGTAATTTTATGTTTTAAGCAAAAAAAAAATTAAAGCTATGCATTAAAGTTTTTAAATAGTTTAAAACTTACTATTCTAGGATAATATAAATATTAAAATTTAATTTAATCATATTTTTATTACATTTAATTTCATCTCAAGTTTATAAAGTTGAAAGCAATTATTTTTCATTTCATTTACCGTACATAATGTCTCATACCTAACTGACAACGCATAGCTTTTGATACAATTATCATGTTGTTACAATTTTTTTTTTAATAATTATTGCCTTTTATGACTATATATAAAGCATAATTTTTATTATTTATCATAAATAAGAAGAAATAAAAATCTCCTCTCTAACAACTAAAAAATAACAGTTATGAATACACTACTACTGATAAAAAATCTTTACTACATTTCTGCTATTCAATATACCTCAAACACTAAATAGCAAAATATGTTCTCCAGATTTTTTTTAATTAAAAACTCTTTTTATAAATTTTGTAATTACTTTCCAAGTTTTTTCCAATGCAATATTAAGCATCTTTCCAACTATTATACTTGAAAAAAAAATCATTATATCACATATTTTATTAATATCTCAAATTAATGCTAATGAATTACCCTCCAATTTAAATTTAAATTTAAATATATTATTTTATTTTAATATCAAGCTTATAAAGTTGAAAATAATTGTTTTTAATTCTAATCACCATATACAGGTTGTCTCAGACTTAATTAACAATATTTATAAAATTTGATACAATTATCATTTTGTTACAATTTTTATAAAAAAAGTTATTGCCTTCTAAGACTATATATAAAACATATATTTTTTTATTTATTACAAATAAAAAACAATAAAGATTTTATTTTATTTTTTGCAAAATTTCAAAATGGCTACTTATTATTTTCTTGCAATAACTTTAGATGAGTTGATAACAATTTTAATACATATACTCATTAAGTTAAAATAGAGTATATGTATGATGGCACTTGTACCAGGGTAAAGAGCATAAGAAGAGTAACAGAAGGTTTTCGGGTAGAAGTAGGAGAGCACTAAGGTTCTGCTTTAAGCCTTTACTGATTTTCTATGGTGCTGGATAAAATTACTGGAGAAATACAAGGAGAGGAACCGTGGTACATGTTGTCCGCTGACGATATAGTGTTATTAGAAGAAACTAGGAGAGAAATTAATTAAAGGCTAGAGGTGTGGAAATCAACTCTTGAAAAAAAGCGTTTAAGAATAAATATTAGTAAGACAGAGTGTATAGAGTACGAGTTTGACAAAGGTGAACATGAGGTAGGTGAAATGAGGAGATCAGTGATAATAAGCGAGGACGTGATAGGAGAGGTGGAAAGTTTTAAGTATTTAGAATAAGTTGTGCAAAGGAAAGGTGGTATTGACGAGGATGTTAGACATAAGATTAATTGTGTGTGGGTAAAGTGGAGAGTAACGTCTGGTGTCTTACTTGATAAAAAGAATTCTAATGAGGATAAAAGGTAAATTCGACAAGACTCTAGTGAGACCAGCTATTATGAGTATGTTGGTATTGACTGGGATGTAAAACATAGGATTAAGTGCGGGTGGTTAGAGTAAAGAGAAGAGTCTGGTGTGTTATGCGATAAGAGAATTCTAATAAGACTGCAAGTCAAGTTCTATAAAACTGTAGTGAGACCAGAAATTATGTATGGTTCATAGAGTTGGGTGGTTGATAAGAAAACAGAGCAGAGATGAGAATGCTTAGATGGAGTGACTAGAGAAGATCGAATAAGGAACAAACATATATGAGAGTGTATAGGTAACGTCAATTATGGATAAGGAGAAATAAATTGACTTAGATGGTTTGGTTATGTTATGACAAGAGAGGAATCAGAAGCTATAATAACAGTTATAGAAATGAATATTGAAAGAAGAAGAGATAGAGGAAGACCAAAAATGAGATTTAGGTGTGTAATTGAATGTCATATGAGGATAGCTGATGTGGAACATCATTTCAAGAGGAAGTATATAATAAGTAATTGGGATTAAGGCGAGAAAAAAGAAGAAGTACTCATTGACTCAAAAAAATTTCATTACATAGAAATGATATGAAATGTGGGCAGAGTATACATATTACAGTACAACCTTAACCCATCTTCATTAAATCCTCTCTTTATATTAAGAAAAATACTTATAATTTATTGAGTATTGGTTCTAAACANTCGAATAAGGAACAAACATATATGAGAGTGTATAGGTAACGTCAATTATGGATAAGGAGAAATAAATTGACTTAGATGGTTTGGTTATGTTATGACAAGAGAGGAATCAGAAGCTATAATAACAGTTATAGAAATGAATATTGAAAGAAGAAGAGATAGAGGAAGACCAAAAATGAGATTTAGGTGTGTAATTGAATGTCATATGAGGATAGCTGATGTGGAAGATCATTTCAAGAGGAAGTATATAATAAGTAATTGGGATTAAGGCGAGAAAAAAGAAGAAGTACTCATTGACTCAAAAGAATTTCATTACATAGAAATGATATGAAATGTGGGCAGAGTATACATATTACAGTACAACCTTAACCCATTAAATCCTCTCTTTATATTAAGAAAAATACTTATAATTTATTGAGTATTGGTTCTAAACACAATACCAAGCCACCAAAATTGTTAGCAAGAAAATAGCTAAAATATTTTTTTTCTTGTTAGTAATTATTTATAAAGAAATATGATTTAAGGTATTCTAAGAAAAGACAATTGTTATTTAAAAAAAAATTTCAACAAAATTATAATTGTATCAAAAGTTATATACATTAAAGTTCGAAACATTCTGTATAAATGCTTTAACAGCATAATACTACCACATAATTTAGTTACAAAATTATACTAACCTCAGAAAAGGATTAATAATACTTAAATTAGAATCATTAGTCACTTGATCATCAAAATTCTGAAATGTATGATTTACACATTTAAATTAATGAAAATTCTATGCTTATTTTAATTGTACTGTGTGATTTTTTATCATGAATCAATTTATTAATCAAAATATAAAAATATTGAGAATATTTTTGCTTTTGTTAGTTTTATATGTAACTTCATTTATCTGTTATAAAATATTTTTTTACAAAAATGTTGATAACATATAAATTATTAATCTACCAATTATCAACCACTCATTTGAATATAACTGAAAAATATTAGATTTAGATCATTATTAAATCATTATCTATTAAAACTTTATAAGTCATAGGAGATGAAAATAAAAATACTTCATTATTGATAAATGAGTAAAACACGTGAAAGAAACCTAAAAAAATATTCTCAATATTTTTATATTTTGATTAATAAATTGATTCATGATAAATGAATCAACTTATATAATTAAATAATTACAAAAATGCATAATTTTTGGTCAAAATATTAGTATATCTTTGGCAGTGAGGGCGGTAACATTGTTTATGAAATACGTTTACATGATTTTTAAAATTTTTAGTTAAATATTTTTAATATTTTTTAGTTTCAAATTGTTATTTTTAATGTCATTTGAATTTTACGATGTACAAAAAAATATTTAAATTATTTCTTTTTTGTATTCATTATCTTGATATAAATATTTATTAAAATTTCAAATATTTCAAAATTATTTCTTTTGTGCATGGATAAATTTAACATGAAATTATGCAAAGAATGAATCACTATAAGACAAAACTTAATTTAATTTAATTGGTGAACAAAATATTTTAAATTAAAAAGTAAGTAGCACTAATATTTAAGGTGAGTCAGTTTGATTATTTAAGTAAATCAAATTTTTAATCAAAAATATTTTTTTAAAGAATTCTTTATTTTATATAAATGTTTATGAACTTCAAATTTTCAAAAGGTCAATTTTTTCAATTTAAACCCACTTTAATTAATTTGATTATTATTTAATTTTCTATATTTTTCAAAGTTTTAAAATAAATCTTGAATTTTCTAAGTTATAGATTGTAGTTTAAAAGTGTAATTAATTAAAAAATTTTTTTTAAACTATGAATATGATTAAAAATGTAATTATGCTTGTCAAATCATGCTAGTTCACTTTGTTTGTAATAATATAAAGGTGTAAGTTTCCTTATGTTATATTCTATTTTATTTGCATTTGTCATTATAATTTTGACATAATATTTATGTTTAACATTAGTCAAATTCTAAATGTATTTTAAATCTTACTTTATTAGAATTTTTGCTATCAACGATACATACAACTCCTGTAACAAAAATAAATAATATACATGTTAATATATATACATGTTTACTTTATTATTTCATACAATAATAAGGAATGTTAAAATATTTGTGGGATATTATATTTTTTGTTTTTCTCATTAAAAATAAAATTTAAATTAAAAAAAAAAAAATATTCTATAATATCAATTCGTTTTTAACTTAAATTTTCACGGTGAAATAAGAACTAGAAAATAGTCTTATATATACTTCATTTATTTATTATTTTTAAAAAAAAGGTTTTATTTAGAAACCAGTACTTTTATATAATAATATAGACACATTATAATATTTTACAGCCCTAAATTAATAAGACTTATATTTTGAATATCTGACACTAATACTCTAACTCAAAAATATTTAAGGAAATGTCAATACATCTTACCATCTAGGTGAACATCACTACATAATTCACTATCTATCCAGAATAACTTAGCAATTGGTCCTAAAACATATTAACTTAAGTTTTTAATTGGGTTTTTTTAAAATTACTTTATGTATTTTAATATGATACCAGGATCAGCTATCCCTGTAGTTTCTAATAATATATAATCAAATTTTCCACGCTTTAACATTAAATTTTCTATGGCCTTAATACCATTATCTTTTACAGAGCAACATAAACAGCCATTTTGTAATTCAAGCCATTCTTCACATAGATTTCCCTTTTCACCTATAGCTATAGATTTTTCCATTGTATCACCTAATAAAAATAATCTAATTAATTGTTTAAGCTGGTGACTTATATTAAACAAATAAATGTTTTATCAATATAACATGTATTAAGAAAATTTATTAACAATAAATTTTTTTTTGGCTAAGTTGTATTAATTTTTCTTCTTAATAACTGAATTACTTGAGATAATGTTAAATGTTTCTTGATATTTATAAGGAAATAAGTCAGATTTCCTTTAACTTATTCTGTATCACCTACTTTAAATAAACATCAACCCAACTACATTATTTATAATAATTGAATAAACATCCGTTGCATTATCACATAACATAAAATAATCAATGAAAAAACAAAAATATTGTAACAGTTTAGTGTAAAATAAAAAAATTGTCAGTGTATTTACATTATATTAAATCTCTATGAAGACTGTTATAATATCAACTTTTAAATTTTGATAAGTTAGGCCACTATTGCGCTCACCCTCTTTATTTATATACAGATTGGTTCACAATGTTTTGACAAGTCTAATAACTTTTCATGTACTAAATATTTTGAGTTTTTTTTAAATAATGTATGCATCCTTATGAATGTATTAAATGGTTATAACTCAATAAATTGTAATCTTAAAGTAATAATTGACCCGTGAAATTTTTTGTAATTAAAGGGCTAAAATGTGGTTTATTTGAAATATGATTTTATCTTAGTCTCTCCCTCCAAAAAAATGTATGAAAATTATTTAAAAATTTTATGAGGAGATTCTTTTAACACTACCCACTTTTGCTACTGTTAGTTACACATTTTACCTATATTAATGTAAAATTTATTATAAATATAATGTAAAAGAATAAATCTTTAAAAAAAAAAAAACATTTTTTTAGTTTACTTAAATTTTTTTACCATTTAGGAATTATGATTTTAATAAAATATCTATTTAAGGGCAACAGTATAAAGGGTTGTTGTATTATGGAGGCACTCAATTACTTCATGAAGAAAAATTGTTTGGATTTTTTTCAACTTCAAGAAAACTACAAGGGCTTTTATTTAGTATATATTTTAAATGGTCATTTATGTTGTTGTCTATAATATTTTTTTTTATGGAAAGAAGTCAGTTATTTAAAAAAAAACAGTATTTCTACTTTAATCATAAAAATTTTATTTGATTTAAATTTTTTTAGAAAAATAAAGTAAAATAAGGGGTAAACAAGTCAACATCAAAAATTTTAATAATTATCAGTTTTTAGGATATTTTCCTGAACAAAAAAATTTCAGAACAATTTTTTTAATTTCTGGTTTACTGTGCTTTGTCACAATAAAAAAAATAGTCTCAGGTACAATAATTTTGTTATTTTTGACTTTAAGCTTTATGTTGAACCCGTAAAATAACATTNTGTGCTTTGTCACAATAAAAAAAATAGTCTCAGGTACAATAATTTTGTTATTTTTGACTTTAAGCTTTATGTTGAACCCGTAAAATATGTAAATTAAATCAGATTTACATAATACTCATTGAATAAACAAAAAAGTTACTAACAATTTGCTTAGAACATAATTACTGATAATACAATTAATTTCACTGAAAATAACCAATAAATTAGTGTTCAAAAACATAGGAAACATAACTAATTATAATATTAATATAAAGTTTAATATATACATTAAATTCAAAAAAACCTATTGAACATAAGTTTCTCCTACAGTACTAATATTTTAGTAAGTAAAATAAAATATATTTAAACTATTACCTTCGCCAAATTCATTTAATATAACAGCAATTTTTTTATTATGTTGCTCAGTGAGTATATAATTTAATAGTGTTGTTTTTCCAGAACCTAAATAACCAGTAATCAGGGTAACAGGGACAGGTTCTAAAATAACAGCATCTACCAATGAAGGAATTTCTTCATCTGAATCCATAAATTTATACTTATATCTATACCTACCAAAATTAAAAGAAATATTATAAGGTCGATGTTAAAAAAAAATTGAAAATTACATTTAAATCTCACCTTACAATAAATAACTTTTTTTGAAAGAAACAATTTTTTTTTATAAAGAAATTAAGAAATATGATTTGCCGTTAAAAATTGTGATAACGATGTTTAAGAGATAAAATCATATGATATGAAGTTCTTAACATATATTTATATAAATAAAGGACCATCTAGTAAATTAAAATCAATGTTATTTATTTTGCTTACTAGATAGCGCTGTTATGTATATGAATTTTAATAAATACGGTAGCAAACATTTTGTTTTATGAATTTTTCAATTTTATTAATTTAATTAGAAATTTTTGGATTATATTTGCATTTAATTTTTATGAACAAGTTTTACTTAACCCATTCTTAGGAATTAAGCATTTTTTAAAATTCTATTCTTTGATATGAAGCTGAAAAGACATTGATTGATAAAATATGTGTAAATTTTAATTTATTGTACTTATACCCAATATTTGATAAAGTAACTTCATAAGAACTTTAATTTGTTGAACTCGTGGATAGTCTTATTAATATTATATCTTCATAAAAAATAAATGTCTTTTTATCCATATTTTCAACTTTTTCTTGATTTTTATTTTTTTAGCTAATTTTTCTCCTAATATTTAGAAAAGCGTCAAGTTTTTAAATTTTGATCACTATTACAAAATAACTCCCCCAGGGAACTCTTGCAAGAGTTAGTGTTATGGGCTTAACGAACCCGGGACCCCGAGCAGTGACGTATAGAAATTAGCTCATCCATAGTCCAGCATTAATTTTACTGCAATACCCTCTACCTTAACTCAATTAATTGGCTAGGGTATGGATCCTCCAAGATTGGAAGTTGAGCGATGAGCTAATAACTCGTCCTCAGAAAAAAAAACAACCAATACAAACGTTTCGTAAAATGTGGAGATACAAGACATGCAAATGTAAAAGAGCTCTGGAAGAACGAGATATTGCCAAAATTCCATTAATACAAACTTCTAACGAGTCTAACCGAAGAACTCTATCAATAAAACAACGAAAAACTGAGAAGATCATAAGAGTAAAAAAAAAACAATACGTAAAGAGCTACATAACGTCATTGAGATAAATTTTAATTAAAATATTAAACAAATACAAAATAACGAATAACGAATAACATAAAAAAACTGATACAAATTGAGAACGGCTATCATAAAAAAAACAGATGATACACTAATTACAGATAAAAGCGAAATAACTAAAAAATATAGAGACATTTTTGAGATGATCTTACTAAAATTAGGATAAGTAGAGTCTGTAGATCAATATATGACAGAATTACGACAGTAGAACAAATGATACATGAACAAATAACGGAAGAAATAGAAAATGCCATTGAAATAGTAAAACACTCGGAGAAGACAACATAACAACAGAATTATTAAAAATAAGTGAGAAAACTGTAATAAAAAAATTAAAACAAATTTTTATAAAAGCAGGGAAAAGGAGATAACCGAAGATTAAAGTTTTTCGATTACATGAACACTGGTAAAGGAGTCAAATTACCAGAATCTAAAATTATTAAACAGATAACATATGCTGATGACATAGTATTACTATTCTAATCTTTCCGAAAAAAAAGTCGAAAACATTTTTGGTGCATGATAGAAGTTCTCATGGGTGAGAGTAAACAATTGGATTTAACTATAAACAAAGTACAAAACACTGCCACAGAAAAATAATAATTTGTTATTAAGAGATATGAAGATCAAGCGGATCAAAAACTTCAAATATCTAGAGGTAGAATTGAACATATGGTGCAACAAAACAGAATAAACTCAGCTAAAAAGTGCTTCTTGGGATTAAAGATAATATTAAAATCTAAATTAGTCTTAATCAGATCTAAACTAACTCTATACAAAGTAATGATACGTGCTATAAACATGTGAAACCAGAACCACAACAAAGCTGACAAGCAGGGAAAAAATTTATTTTATAAATTTAAAAGTTAATCGACCTAGATAGCAGTCTTCTTGTTATAAGAAAGCACAGTTCATATTCGCAACAATTACAAATTTGAGATCTTAACACGTAGGGAATGAGATATAAACAGCCTAACTAGAAAAGGAGGGATTGTAATTCACAGACACGGTTCCAAGAAATCAGGAAAGGTAGGTACTGGTATTTGTGGTTTAAAACTTTGCATAACTGTTAATATGTCAATCACCCTCTGCGTCCCAAGCACAGCTAATGGCAATACCAGAATCTTCTAGTAATCAAGTGAAGAAAATTATCTATCCTAAGTGATTGTCAAGCTGCTATGAAGGCACTTAGAATAATCATGTGACTTCAAGGCTAGTTCTTGAATGCAATGAAACTTTAGAATCACTATCAAGATTCAATAAAGTTACACTAACATGGTTACCAGGACAAAGCGGTGTAATTGATAATGAAAACACTGATTTACCTTGTGTGTATATATATGTATATATATATATATATATATAGTATATTTGATTGATTGTGTTTAATTTTTTTGCAAATAATGTAGAATTAAACTAACATTTTTTTTTGATTTTTGAGTTTTGATAGATTAACTTGAGGCAAAATGACGCTGAAGGTAAAATGATTAATTATCAATAAATTATGATTTTAAAATATGGTTAAACTGTTTACTGTTTATCAATTTGTTATAATCATTAGTTAATGCCCCAGGTTAATTTAATACCTAAAAATTCAAATATACTTAAAAAAAAATTACAAAAAAATTTACGAAAAAACAAATTGTATTTTTCAAACAGTTTTTAAAAGATTTATTCACAACAGTAATTATTAGTGATGGGAAATATCGAATAGTAACTATCGAACTATTCGATAATCATTCAAAAACTATTGTATAAATGAATGGTAAAAATATTCGATAGTTATACAATTTATTTGAATAGTTCTTAAAATTATTCGATAGTTTATGCTAAAAATAAACTATTCGGTTGTATAATAACAATTCGAATAGTTATTCGATAGTTTAAAATATTCGAAAATGCCCATCACTAGTAATTATACTTACAAATAAAAATAAAATTTCTATGATACAGTAATAATTGATTGTTGTTAAAAGTTGTTACATAATTTTTATAAAAACAAAAGTAAATTTGCTTTATATTAAAATATACTATAGATAGATAAGTCGTTTTTTTTATATAACTCTGTACACCATATTAGATTTAAGTAAATTTTCAACAATGAATAAAGCAATTTCTATTATATTAACTTCTGTACAAGAGTTAATTTTCAAAAAAGTGTAATTATCCTGATTTTATAACTACCATACGATTGGTATGATATTAATTATATTATAATTACTTATTGCAAATAAATTAATATATAGAGTGTTCAGTAAATAATGAAACAGATCAATTGTTAAAAACAATAAGAAAATTAGAAACTTGTTTCCTTATTTACTGAACACTATACATATTTTTCGGTTTAAAACAAATTCAATTTTATAAATGTATATTATTATTAAAAATTTGATCTTGGGAAACAGCTTATTATGTTTTATAATTCTTTTAACAAAAATTAATTACAATATTTAATAAATTTAAGGTTTTTTTAGATTGATATTTATAAATGGAATGTTAATAAAAACGAGCATTAGTCACTTTTTATAACTTTTCAGGAGATATAGATAACAAAATATTCTTATTCGATGATACATGTAACTTATTAAATTGAAGTAATAATATAATTACAGTTAGACTATAAAAAAAATAGTATTGGTAACATTCGATCTAACGAAAAATTTTCTAAACACGTTAGCAATAAAAAAGTCAGACATTGGCTCCATTCTTTTTGTACTCATACAAGCTGAATAAATTATTAAAATATAAGTTTACAAATTTTATACAATATATTTTATTAGTAGTTAAATATTTACATTTTATATAAAATATCAATAAATAATAAAATTAGTTTTTTTATTTACATTTTTAAAATTTATTTTCATATTTATATTGTAGTAATTTAAAGTTTATAAAAAAAAAATATTAAAACATTTATTCATTCCAATAAAAATTAGTGATCCCATATGAATGACCCAAAAATCTTTGGTTGATGCTGAATTCGAACTTTTATGCCGTTGAATCGCTGCTGTATTGTCAAACTCTAAGTCAAATAATTTATAAATAAAACAGAATTATTTACTTTATATTCTAGTAAATGAAGAGTCTAGAGCAACAACTTGATATATTCACTTTAAGACATTTTAAAAGAAAAGAAACTTATTGAAACATTTTCGATTACTAGAAATAGTAAAATGCTTTATCATAGTTAACTCCATAATTAATATAAGTATAAAGATATTTTTTAAATTGAATTACACAAAAAAAAAATAATAATTCAAATCCAGCAAAAAATGATTTTCTGAAAAAATAGATACCATGTTGTTGCACAGACTTTTAGTTTTGTATTGAAGGAGAACTTTTTCAAACAATAATTATTGTAGTATAAATAGGTTGTACATATTTTAATAAATTTTTTATTAAAAAACTTATATTCAGTTCAAAATGTGAATAAATTAGTAAAATATTTTAATAAAACATTTTTTTAATTATTTATAATGTTTATATTTAAGATAAATTTTTACTCTTAACAATTATTGTTAGAAGCTGCGTTATCTTTTAGTACATTAATAATTATATATTCTTAAATATATAAAAAATAAAATAAATGTATATTTTTTAGTAAAGTAGAATAATAATAAAAGGGTTGTCCTAGTTAACAAACGCTAGTTAAAATAAGTTGACTTCTAAACTTCTCAAGATTACAATAATTACGAATATGGGCACATTTTTAAGCTAGAAAATTCATGTGTTAATGATATAAAACAAAATATTAAAAACATTAAAATAACATTTATGTTTATAAAAATAAGATAAAATAAGAATGATGAAATTAAAAATTAAAAATATCTAAATTAATTTTCCAATCTGAAATTAAGACTAGCTGGGTTAAAAAGTTCCACTATACAAGGTGATTGATTAAATATGCCCCACGCATATCTTTAATATCAATATCTTTAAAAGTATAAAATATAATATAATTTTTTCTTTTTAGAAATCAATATATTCTCTATATTTTAAAAAAAATGGCTCTAACCCTCTCCTATTTAAAATAGTACCAACTTAAGTTTTATAAATGGAAACTTATATGTATAATTAGCTTAAAATTAAGAAAATGAGTAGTCAATAACAACTTTTAAACTTGTATTTTAAAAGATATTATTGCTTTTATATTAAGACGGGAGGAGCAGTGTGGGTCTGTTAATTTGATCTTAGATCATTTAAGAACTGCACTTCTAACAGTCAGTTTCAAAGTTAGATCATTTTCATATTCTTAAACTAACTAAATCTATATATTTCAATTAAAAACATTCTTGTTAATAAATCGCCATATAGGTTCAATTTTAATCTGGCAAGTTGAAACAAATTTTATTTCAATATTTTTATTTCAAAACACAAAAATGTGAACAATGAAAAAATATATTTATATTGTTGATCTCATACTCAGGTATAAAAAATGATCAAGTGTGATAACATGTATAAACACCGCATAATACCATAATAGATAAAAGTCGAATTGAAAAAATAAATATTTAAAAAGTTCCTTAATAAATTAAAAAGTGAATCCATTTTTATAATTGAATAACTAATTAATTATAAAAATATTTTAGTCGATTTAATTAAGTAAAAATATAACAATCAATTTGAACGCCCGTAAAAGAACTACGTTTATATATTTTGAATTATTATTATTTTTAATTTACATAAGATACAAAAACTAATTTTTCTCAAAACTATATAAAAACAATTGATCATTTGTAATACATGGGCAACGATATATTGTTTGAAAACCTTGTTATTTTTAATGTTTCTTACTCTGATTTAAATATTCTTCAAGAATAAAAAATATATAAATTGTATTGCAATAGTCCCGATCTCCTGTAGGCATTTCGAGTAGCTATATAATCAAATAGTTTACATATAAAATCTCAAAAATACCTGGTGTAATATGTATATAAGTAGAATCAGGATCAGTGTTAGGAGGTTTACAAGTATAATTTCCTGAGTCCATTTGAATTGCCTTGATGATTGTCAACTTGCTTTTTATTTTGTTTCCAATTTTTCCTGTATATTCTGTGGTGACGGATACACGATCTTTATTTATTTCATTTTTGTGTAATTGGTCAGGAGAAATTAATTTTTCGTTGTGATACCACATAACAAGTTGCGGTGGAACTGAGCTCTAAAGATATCAAAATTATAACTTAGTAAATATTTCTAATTGTAACATTAATAATAAATAATAGAAATTTTCTATAATCTAACTCTCTCTGAAAACTTTTACAACTAACTTATTTGACATGTATAATCTAGCTAAAAATCAAATAAAATTAAAAAAAATGACTTTATCATATTTATTTAATTAGGTTGACATGCATCGATCCGATATTTGGACATAATTTATGAGGAATTTGGGACACTAAAACCCCACATTACGAACAATTCTTACTTGTTATTAAATGAGATTAAAAATAGAGAGATAAAGAATTATTTATTCAAAACTTTCGAAATGATAATCTATACATAATGCATCCACTATATTATATTATAATGTGGTATTAGAAACAGTAATCTATATTTTAGCAATATGAATTATACTAAAGAATAAAGTTGAACATTATCGTTATAGACAATAATAAGGTCTACAATATGCTTGAAAATTAAATTAATGGACTTTTAGTATTATAATTTATTATTACATTTGGGGGGGGGGAGTTTTTTGCATTTTGTATAACGCTATTTAATTTTGACTAAAATGTTATGCATATAGCAATATTTTGTAAAATGAGTCTCATTATTGTGTATTGGAAATTACAGCCAAATATTTTAGTTTAAATAATATGTAATTCTATAATTAATAACGTCGATCAGTATATCATCAATACTTGCTTAATTATCGATAAAAAAAGATATGATACAATTTGATGAAGATTCATGAATTCTTCAAATAAAGTATTGACATTAATATTATTAATTACACTAATTACTAACTGTTTTATACTATATTTGGTACATTTTTGTATTCTTTATGAAGTTTATAATAATAAATAAGTAATTAAAACATGTTAATAACACTTTTAGATGTCAAAAATTATAGTACTACTAAAATTTAACAGTTACCTATCCACTTATTTGTTTTATTAATCTATTAAATTCGAAAAGTTAATTAATATTACAAGTTTGTTGGTAAGAAATATAGTTATTCAATTTACAATGGTTGTAATAAATTATCGAAAAGAAATATGACTTTATTATCCTATATTTATTCCAAAAGATAAAATGTAACCAAAAACACGAGTATCGAACTAATAGAATTATTGATCATAATTATTGTAGAAACAAATGTCAAGTTTAGTAAAAATGAACAATTTAACAAACCATTTTCTTTTCTATAATATTATATTGTAGAAACAAATGTCAAGTTTAGTAAAAATGAACATTTTAACAAACCATTTTCTTTTCTATAATATTAAATATTAATATTATTCTATAATATTAATTATTAAAGCTATATTTTTATTTAATTTAGGTCTTAATGAATTGATTTAAACTTTAATTTAAAGTATTCAAACTATATAAAAATCATAATTTATTAACATGTGTAAGCATAAAATACATCTTACATCAATTTATGCATAAGTTTTATAATTATCATAATAATACATTTCATCTCGAGAATATATCTTACATTTTCAATAATGCATATCAAACTTATTGAACTCCCTTCTCCAATGTGATATTCTTCACTGCCCATTATAATAGCAGTTGGCACACTTATAAACAGATTAAAGTAATGCGTCATGATTCCAGTACCAGTACCAACCTGCAATAAAAAGTTCCAAAACTATTTCAATAACATTATGTTAATAAATATAGACTGTAGCAATGTAGCTATGAACAATTTAATTAATTTTACTAATTGAACAAGCTTTAGTCACGAAAAATAAAACTCGAATCTATTATGGAACATATATTAGTGGAAATATTTTAAAACGCAAATGATAAAACATTATATTGCTGTAGGAAAATTGCTAAAACAAATAAAAACAATGAATTTAATTTTTTTGAATCGAAATTATAAATAAATATATAAAAACAAATTTTTCTTACAATTTCAATAGTTTTTTAAGATCTAATTAATCCATAAGTAAACTTTATAGAGAACGGTAACTTTATTATCTTACTAAATTTTGTTAGCTTTTATATTTTAATATTAAATAAAGCCTTTGTATCATATGTGTTTACTTAATAATTATATTTTGTGTTAATAAATAATTTAATGACTATTTTTCCGGAGGATTGACGCAATGGCCCTTCCAGAATTGAACGCAAGACAACATTTAAAACCAAAACCAACAACATACTTTTTTCATGAAAAATTATAATATATTATAATAATAATTAGAAATATATTATTAATATATTTCTCTCTTCAATAAAAATAAAAAGTTATTTTTAATTTTCTATTTTTTTTTTTTAAAGGGTAGATCTGTATTTTTATCTCCAATTATGCCTTTGCTCATCACTATAATTTATAACTTTTTAATCATTTTGTAATTATAAAAAAATCATGAAGTAAATTTTTCACACAAATTAGGAATTGATCTAATAATGGACAGTTAATGGTTCAATTATAACGTATTTATATACATTCATAAATTTTGTTAAGTTATTCCAAACATACCATTATTACATTTACAAATTTGAATTAATAGACAAGAAAACTTAGTGATGTGATCTAACTGGGGTTATAGTTTTAGTATAATTAAAAGGATATACTGCCTTTAGAACGAAAATTATTTATTTGTTTTCTTTATAAATGTTATGAAAAAATTGTTAGTATAATATACTTCAATGGATATATTAAATTTAGTAGCATTTTATTTTTCCTGTATTTTATATACATTTAACAAAGAAGTCTTTAGAATTTTACGTTCCATGACGAAGAAAAAAAAACAACCCTCGCTCAAATTTCTTCAGCAATGTATTTGTAAAATAAAAAAAAATCTATAGTATGTCTCTTATTTTCAATTAATTTTTTTTACTATTTGAAGAACCTACGTGTAATGCCACACATAATATGTAATAATGTACTTTGTAATATTATAAAACATTAATGATCTGAAAAAATGAAGGTAAACATTTATGTAAAAATTACCATGAAAATTAAGCTCAGATAATTTCTATTATTATTAAGTATACAAGCATACACTATCATTTATTATTCATCCAATATTATTACCATAAATTATTTCATTAAGTTATTGTAACATATAATTATAAGCTATTTGAATAATAACAACTTGTTGTTTTCGAATAAATTTTATAAATTGCTTAAGATTTGTATCTCATTAGAAATACACTGTAGCCTATTAATTGACGAAATTAAATTAATTTAAGCTTGATTCTCTTAGTGAGCAACATAATTTATCATTTTATACATTAACGAATATACATGTATAAGATAATCCGACGACAAAATACCTTCAAAAGTGTTAAGTAAAATATAATTTTAGCTTCGATGCGAAGCTGAGAAGGTATTGGTTTTACTATGATGTGTTTTTTTTTTTTTTTTTTTTTTTTTTTTTTTT
>NW_026099572.1:87754341-87754929 GCF_025091365.1 Daktulosphaira vitifoliae
GTATCTAGTCGAAGACATTACCCTTCAAAATTGAAAAAATTTCCCTCGTTCCCCGTAAATGGGGGAAACCTCCAAAAAAATTACAAATTTAAAAATCGCTAATTTTCGAAATTTTTTCAATTTTTTTTACTAAAAACAGCTGTAACTTTTTCAAAAATAAACACATCAATATAATTTTTTTTTATATAGATGCTTGATGTCTTTACCTATCATTTGATATACTTTTTTTGTAAATTTGACCCTTTATCTGCCCACGGGGGAGGATTTAAAAAGACAACTTTTTCACAAAAAATTAACTTTTTCAACTTAACTTTTGAAAATGTTCCGGAAGGTCTGACACTTTTATATATATCTTAAATTAAAGCTAATGTAATATACTTTAATTTTAAAAAACAAAATTTGACCTCTGGACTTGTCTTCATGGTGAAAATGACTATCGAATGCTATTTTTGTGTGACAATTCTCGATTTTATAATTTACATTTTTTACTTTAAAGTGCTATAACTTTTTAAAAAATGTATGGATCAATACAATTTTTTCATGAGAAGTAGTATTTATATACATCTTTCATTGGATATACTTTTTTTT
>NW_026099572.1:87755275-87770115 GCF_025091365.1 Daktulosphaira vitifoliae
TTTAACTTTATAATGCTATAACTTATTGAAAAGTTTATGGATCCACACAATTTTTTTATGAGAAATAATATTTTTTAATAAACCCTTTTTCATTCGACATACTTTATCTTAATCGAGATATTAATAAGGAACCAGCAGATCAAGTAGCTTTTGGAATAAAACACTAATTTTTTTAAAATTAAACACTATCTAAAGATTTGCATCGAAGCGTTTATTTTTGATAGTGATTTTAATCACTATCAGATATCATTATACTTGATCCAACTATGCCACGTCACCACTGTGCCGCGACCCCCCTGTGCTGGGTTTTTATTTTCAGAAGTTATTAAAATCCTGCCATGTAAGGTGGTCCTTATTAACAGAACATAAAAAAAATATATAAATAATTTTAATGTAGGATCCCCACTTTTTTCATTATTATAAATAAGTAATTTTGGACAAATTTAGTCACGACCTATCTGTGTCCCAAAGGGTTTAAAAAATAGTCAAAGAGACTAATTTTATCTTTTTATTAATTATAATGTATCTTTGAATATAGAGGTCTAAACAAAACTAATTAGTACCATTGAAAATAAAAGTTTATTTCAACATTTTTTTCAATTTCTCTAAATGTATTAGTTATAAAACATCATTGACACATTTTTTTTCTCGTCAAATTGAGCCTTTAAATGAAAACCCATTTTTATTTTCAATATTTTAAATACTCAAGAATTGTTATTAAATTATTCTATAATTATTTCCAAGATTTTCCTCGTTAGCGACTTTAATTTAAACATCTCAAACAATGAATTTTTTGTTTCTCAACTTTTGACAATTTTCTAAAATTGAAATTGTGAAATAATTTTTTCAATCATTAAAAGTATAACAATTTTGTATAATTCTCCTAATATGTTCATACATCGTTGATCAAACAGTTAACAGAACGTTATTCGTAATTTTAAAAAATGACACATAAGTATTGAAATGTTGATTACTTTTGCTCTTAGTTGTTTATTATATTTACAACGAATTTATTATTAGTTAACATGATATCATCGTTTTTGTGACAACTAAATAAAAACAAAAATATTACTTATAAATTAATGTAATTTATAGTATACAATATTAATTTATTGTATAGTATGAGAAACTGATGATGATGCTGTTATCAAAAAATATGGTTTATAAAATAATAAATCTTTGAATTGTCCTAAAAAATTAAGATCCGTGCTATTTCTGTTTAGCAATAGCAAAATTTCAAATTTAAGTTATTTGTACACTTCTCCAATAATTTGTAGTTATAGGGACGTAGCCTCTCTAACAGATTTACCCATTTAAAAAAAGAACAAAATAGAAATTTTTTGTTAAAGAATAAACATAAAAACCTATTTTACCTATTAATTAAATTTCTAACTAGTCATTTTCGGTTAGGTCTCAGTCCCTGGTATATTTGAAAACATTTTCCATAAATAAACTTCGTCTTGATAATTTTTGTAGGTGTTAAGTATTGAGAATTAAATAAACAATTTTTTTTTTTTTAATTTAATTGTTTAAAACTTAAAGAAATTTCCATATTTTTAAAATAAATAGTTCTAAGATAAATACATTAATGTGATAATAGAAAATATGACATTTTAACAACCTAACAACAAGTTTTCTCAATTTAACTTTAAGAATATTTTGGTCATAATAGAAATTGTACTTAGGCTACACATAATTATTTCGTGGGAAATGAGAAAAGTTTCAGCAACAGTATTATACTAATACCAATAACAAAACATACTTATACTCTTATTGTATTAGACTTGTAATAATTGTATTATATTATACTATAATTGATTATTTCAATATAAATATTTCGTAAGAAATTTAACTATGTTTATTATATGTATGAATTAATACATTTAATTCATACAATATAAAAAATACAAATGTGGTTAATATAAGTAATTTGAAGAATGCGTATATTCTAAAAATAATCAGTTCAAATATTTTATTTTTGATCACATAATTGCAATTATGGTATTCCAACTTTATTGTAAAACCCAGAAATAATTAAATGTAGGCTATAGATGGTAAAAGTATAAAGTTCCTCAATAAATAGGTTATGGAGGTTTATAGATAACAATAAAAGCTTTGACATATATGAATTTTCAAAATTGGTTATCGACCCAAGTTTATTTTTTATTTAGATAGGTATATTCAATACTTTGTACTTTCAATACGTCATATTTTCAATCACAAAAAAAATTAATCAAAATAATACAATTACTTCAGATAATAACTCACATTCGACATCATAATAATTCATAACTATGCGGCACAATTAGAGCCCACATAATTAAATACAAAAATAATTACACATTTATACTTAAAAAATAAGTTGGTACCTATTTTTTTTCCTTAGAGTTAAAAAAAAATAGCCCAGCATAAAATGGTCGCGGCATATTTGGAACAAGTATAGATGACAATAATTAACATCACTATCATAAAAAATCTATAGCGTAATTTTTAAAAGGAATTGTGGAATTATTCCAAAAGTAACATTGACTCCTATTTCATAAATTATATTTAGATCACAAGTTTTATGATTTATAGATAATTCAGATGACATGAAAAATATATGTTAATAATATTAAAAGGATATAGAAAAACACCATGGTAAGAAAGTGATTTTATGTATTTTATATTTTCAAAGGACAGTAATGGATTGTTTAACAAACGATTACAGGCTAAAGATTTACAAAAATTTCTAATGTATATTATGTGATAACATAATATACATTAGAAATAACAAAACAAAACGAACTTTGAATATTTGAGTGAAATATTAAAACAAGCAATTGTAAAATTTCAAATGTACAAATTACTGTAAAATTAAGAGATTCGTATTGAAGCGTTTTTTTTATAAAAGTAATGATAGACATTATCAGATATAGTCTATACTGGTCCCAACTATGTCACGTCACTCTGCACTGAATTTTTATTTTTGTTTTTTATTACGATATTGAACTTCAATAATCAAAAAAAAATGATTGTACTTTGTTTTTAAGCTATAAAATTTCAAATAGATTCTGAAAAGAACACACGCACAACAAATGTATTTAGCAATGTGTAATTAATTATATATAATCTAAATAATAAATATAAAATAAATTAAAAAAAAGATATTTTTTTTAAACAGTTATTATTCCTTTAATGATATATCTAAATAGCCTAAAAAAAAAGGGAACAGTAGAATTAGGGTCACTTTAAAAAAGTAGCACTACTGTATTTTAAATTACATTTATTACGGTAGCATAATTTTAATATATTTTTCTAAATTTCTAAAATTCACAGGCTTTTTTCAATTTTTGGCGAAAATTTATGCAACTAGATTAAAATAGGATTCTTTTGAGGTATTATTTATTACAATTAGTCTAGTGGGGAGCTAAAAATTTTCAAAGACAAACAGAAAAAAATGCATATTATCACAAAATTAATATCTTCTCAGCTTTGTATCAAAACTATAAAAGTTTTTGGAATTCAGTGTAATTTATAGGAATCAGTCTTTTGGAACCGTTTAAAAGACATGGTTTACATTCTTATTTAAAAACAGTAGCACAGTGAAGTCGCGGCACAGTGTGGACGAGGCATAGATGGGATAAGTATAGATGATATCTGACAGTGATTAAAATTACTATCATAAGAAACGCTTCGATGCAAATCTGTAGATAGTGTTTAATTTTAAGAAATTGATGAATTATTCAAAATTAACTCTTATTTCCTTATTTATATCCTGATTACAAGTTTTATGATTTATAAGTATAATATAAATATTTAATAAATATTTATTATAGCAATTAAATATAGTATGAAATTGATTTTTAATAATTTATTATTGTAATATTTACAGAAAAATTATAAAAAATTATGAAATACTTATTACTTTTATGACAAACATGCATAAAAGTTAAAGCGCTTGATGCAATACTATTATAAAAACATTATTTGATACTCATTAAATAAACTTACTAATCCACTAGGAATTTTCATCAGAAACCAATATATACTTTTCTAAACACATTTTTGCGCCGATTTCAAATCTGCATTTAGAGTTTTATATATGAACTAAATAATTACAAAATGCTTCTAATTAATATAACAAGTATTTGTGTTTGATTATTAGGTTATGTATGAATAATCAATAAAGATATTTTAATAAAAAAACTATGTAATATGAAAATTTTATTATGTGCAGTATATCAATATAAATAAGTAATTAAACACCAAGAGTTAACAGCTATGTAGAAAATATTTTTAAATATGTTTTATGGACAACTTTCTTAAGCATAAAAATCAATTGTCAAGTTTAAAAGAAGAAAACGTTTCAAGTTAAATCATAAAAAAGAACTATTTTTGTGAAATGTTTTTACTATGGACAACAAAATTATTTTTAAAATAACATGTTTCTAAAAGCTAAGCTTAAAAAACTAAGTAACCTTTTACAATTGAAAAAAGCCAATAAATCTTCTTTGGCCTCATGCCAAGGTTTTTGAGCTATTTTACTACAGAATATCATAAGGAAAATGAGAATGAAGAAACTAAATAATCTACTACAATCTTAGTTTTATTATACTTAGATTTTATGCCCATAGGATTATTTAAATGTAGTTAACGGAATTTTTTTAAATTTTAACTTTTTGTGATTTATTTTTATTTTATAATTTGAACGAGACAAGTCAAGTTACAACAATAGTACTTATAATAGTTTGAATAAAACATAGAAAAATAATTTTACAGCTGAATAAAAAACTAATTTGTATATTTACAAAAAAAAAAAACATATTATTAATATTAAAGTAAGAAATAGGGGTTGCTATTTACAGTTTGCTTGAAAGATCGTAGATGAGTGAGGTATTTGAAAATAGGCTAAACTCATAGTTTACAAATAGAAATTCTAAAATAAGTAAGGAAAAGAAGAGCAGAATAATTGATTTTACAAATAAAATATTGAATAGAATGTTAAACTAGCAATGTCAGCCAAAGAAATTTTTTTTCATTCATAGCATTAAAAGAATAGAAGGTAGGAGGATCCCAGAAAACACTGCTATAATCTAGTGTGAGACGTGCCAAATAGCAATAAAAGGAATTAATTAGAGATTTTGATTTTGTCAGACCATGAATTATTTTTAACTAAAAATGTATTATTTTAATCACAATATGTATTGCACACATAGGTAGTAAAGAATAAAATGTCCAATGATAAATAACTTAAATATCCAAAAACTTGATTAGACCTCTTTGTTCTGAGAGTTTACCATACTGTATATTACATAGAAAGAACCAGAACTAACTTATACCTCTTATCACTTTTAATTTAATCAAATTTTCACACAATATTATACCAAGCCCATCCATACTAGAATTCAAAATAACTGTAATTTTTTCGAAAAACCCATTGACATTTTCAAAAATATAAGGGAAATTTTACAAACGGCAGCTCTAAAGAGAAAAAACGTTCTAGTCATGATAATTGTCACTTTATCACTACATCCGTGGAAATTTCTTATAACTTAAAATAAATTGATCGAATATGCTTTATCTATATATTATTAATGTGTTATCTCTAAAAGATTCGCTAACAATATTGAGCATAGATACTCAAAATAATAAAAATAAACAACCTTCCTAAAATATTATTTAGGTACAGGTAAAATGAACCTTTTTAATTTTCATTTGGGTAAAGGTAATAATAATATTATTTTTATCTAATTATATGATAAACATTACAAAAAAAAAAACATTTAAATAGAAAATAAAAACAAATTTGTCTAACTTGTTGATTATCATTGAAGAGTTTTTGATTATACATCAAATATTAACCATAATATTTAAAAAAACCAATAATAGTATAAATTGCCTCATTCTATAATCATAAAAAATATTTTTGATACATAAAAGCTTTTGTTTAACTATATATGCCATTTAAATTTACAAATCAATTAAATTAACTATAAAGCATTATTAATAAAATTAAAGATTTTAAATTCAAAATTTAATAAAATAAAAATTGGTTAAATATATTTTATTATAAGATAATAAAATATATAAGTATTAATTAGTAAAGCAGTAACTAAATTATAGTTTATAATTAAAAAGGATTTTTATTTTAAATTTTCAACATTTAGTCAAAAAAAGTTAATAGATTTCTTGCAAATTCTTATTAATAGGAATGCTTACAAAATAGTTATTATAAGGATATTGTTTAAATGACGTGTATGAGTGTGATTTAGAATAAAATGTTTAACTCATTTTAATCATTGTTATATGTTTTGGTTTCAATAATCATAGAAGAAAAAAATACATATATAAGGAAAATAATCGCTTTAAACCATATTCATTAACACAACGAAAACATAGAGATAAGTCGAATAATAATTCGTTTATACAAATATACAGAGTGATTTTTTTATCATAACCCACTCAATTACTTGCAGAATAAATATAATTTAAACATTTTTTTGGGGGGTTTTTTTAATTACACATTATTCTTGAATTATTAACTATTTAAAACTTTTTATGTTCATCCCTTATGCCTAGTAAGGGTGTCAACTTTATTTTTTTAAATGGGAACATATATTTTGAATTTAATAAAATGTTTGGATTTTTAATTAAATAGTAAATGGCATTTGAATTTTTATTATAACTTTATTAGTTTATTAGATATAAACATTTTAAGTTTCAAATTTTTTAGTTAATATACATGTATAATACACAAGGAATTATAAATACAGGTAGCTAATTGGTTTTTTGTGACATTGCTGTCACAGTCACGGATTGTTTATTATCAATTATGACTATCAATAGATATACTTTCTGTATTGTCAGTTAGTGTATTTATAAACTCACAACAATGTGCCTTACTACCATTGATAATAACAATGCTGTGTACCTGCTAATATCGATGTCATAAAAAACCAATTAGCTACGTGTATTTATAATCCCTTGTGTATTATACATGTATATTAACTCAAAAATTTGAAAATTTAAGTGTTTTTATCTAATAAACAAATAAAGTTATACTAAAAATTCAAATGCCATTTACTATTATATTAAAAACTCAAACATTTTATTAAATTCAAAATATGTGTTCCCATTTAAAAAAACAAAGTTGACACCCTTACTAGGGATAAGGGATGAACTTAATAAGTATTACATAGTTAATAATTCAAGATTAATGTGTAACTAAAGATAACAGAAAAAAATAGTTTAAGTAAAATTAAAACTATATTAAAAATATTGACACGGCACCGCCTTTTGCTCTAGGCTGGCGCTCACCCGTGTCTCTCTCGATATCAGCCGTCCAGCTATTAATATGACAATCGGTTGTCATCGGTCGTCACCCCGCCCTTGACACTGAGATAAGGCCGCCGCCGAATATGGATTACCGATATTGCTTTCTGTTTCGTTTCGACGTTCACCTGAGGTGGTGTATTTTTTTTGGTCGATCTTTTGTTTCTTCTTTCGTTATTTTTGCTCCGACGTACCTTGTTCCAACGAACACGACTACGAAGCATAAGTATATATGTATATATATCCATAAATATAGATATAGGTGTAATAAATTGTGCGCCCTAATTGGATTACGCATTAACTGTATTTTTCGGTCGATCTTTTGNCACAACAATGTGCCTTACTACCATTGATAATAACAATGCTGTGTACCTGCTAATATCGATGTCATAAAAAACCAATTAGCTACGTGTATTTATAATCCCTTGTGTATTATACATGTATATTAACTCAAAAATTTGAAAATTTAAGTGTTTTTATCNCGAACACGACTACGAAGCATAAATATATATATATATATATATCCATAAATATATATATCGGTGTAATAAATTGTGCGCCCTATCTGGATTACGCATTNAATAAACAAATAAAGTTATACTAAAAATTCAAATGCCATTTACTATTATATTAAAAACTCAAACATTTTATTAAATTCAAAATATGTGTTCCCATTTAAAAAAACAAAGTTGACACCCTTACTAGGGATAAGGGATGAACTTAATAAGTATTACATAGTTAATAATTCAAGATTAATGTGTAACTAAAGATAACAGAAAAAAATAGTTTAAATTATTATTACTCTTTAAGTAATTGAATGGGTTATGATAAAAAAATCACTCTGTACAATATATATATACAGAGTGATTCATTAAGGATAAGACACTCATTTTCTCGGTAACTATTGAAAATTTTTAATTTTTGGTAAAGAAAATATTGTTTAATTCAAAAAAACTCTACAATAATATGTAGTAAAATCATAATTTTTTTTCATCCCTTTAAGGTTAAAAAACATTAACTTGATTTTTCTTAAATGGGAACCCCTATTTTGAATTTGTTATGATTTAAAATAAAAATTTAATCAACTTAGCTACATAATTTAATAAAAAAAATTTTTCCCATCAAAGTTTCGTCTTTTATAGCTTGTTAAAGTTAAATGAGTTGGGACTAAATTTCTATTATTTTACTGTTTTGAATACAGATGTAACAATTTTTAATATAAACTAATTTTTATTGACCAAGATATGACATGTAAGATGGCAATAATAATTTACGACACACTAATTGAGAGATAATAATAATAGATTCAAATCGGGCCTTAACTATATTATTAACAGCACAGTCTATTGGTTTGTAAGGCAAACAGTAATACTGAAATCTTTGAAAAACCCAACTCTATGCGTAGTATAGTGACTCTTAATAATCGAATACTACCATAATGTTATCGTAATCATTGCTCACACAAAGTAATCTTTATTTTTGTTGACGGATACGTATTAAAAGTTGTAGCATAATCTCATAAACTGAATTAAGTTAAATTAGTTTATGTTACACCATAGAAAATGAGTGACTCCTGTATTGAAAACAGTAAAATAATAATAGAAATTTAGTCCAAAATCATTTAACTTTAACAAGCTGTAACAGACGAACGGTCGATGGAAAAAAAAAATTATAAGAGCAAAGTTGTTAATATTTTTATTTTAAATCATAATACTATTTATACGTTTCAAGTTTTGAACGCGGATAAAGTTTTGTAGGTAGGTAAAAGTTCAGTTTTCAAAAAAAATTGTTAATTAACGAATGGGAAATACCTAAGGTATTTATAAAAAAAAATTGATTTGTTTCATTCATGTTTAAAAAATTTATGACAGTTTCAAGTAAAAAACGAAAAAAATGTCGATTTACCGACTTTGTAATTCTTGTGGAATTTCCCTTATTTAAAGAGAACAAAAGAATTTTTTTAATTTTTAAGGGTAATATCTTCAAATAAATGTAAATTGTAATTTTTTGACATATTATTGAAAAAGTCAGTCCAGAGAGAGCTCAGAAAAAACACTGAGCAAAATAAATACATTCTTAGCTTTGGACGAAGTTGAAGTTATTATGGGTATTCCTTATTCTAAATAAAACACATACACAAGAAGGACAGTAATATTATTAAGAAATTAAACTCTTGATAACGAAAACAAGTGATTATCATTGGATTTAACTCCGAGCTGTCAAAAGTAATAGATAATATGCTGTCGTACAGAATACAGCGGTTGGTCGATTGACGCAAAGGCAGTAAATAAAAATTTTTATTCTCAGAAATAACGTAAAATCATGTTGATATTGTTTGATTGTAGGTAGAATAAAATGTCAACTAATGAAATTAAAAATACTAATATGATTAAAATAAAAATGATAAATGTTTTATGAATTTTGAATGACTATATAATCAATCTACGATAGAATTCAGAAACTTTGTTTCTTAATTATCTAATTAAGATACAAGTGCAGTGTTTTTTATGTAAATATCGTATCTAGTTAAATTTATCTATGATTACACTAATTACTACTAGCGTAATTTTTTCTTTTACTTTGACTTCTTTTTACCTTAAATGTTTTACTTGGTATATGTGGTTATATAAATGGCTAACTATGATTTTACTTTTTACACAAAGAAAACTATAATAAAGTTTAGATTAGTATAATATTATTATGCATGGAAAATTTAGATATTTACTTTTTTACATTAATTTTTCTTTCAAAAAAATTTCATTAAAATTTAAAATAACTGATACAGTCATACACCATAAAAAATTTATAATTTTGAATACTGTTTTTATTGATTTAACTTCTGATAAAACATAGGCAGTAAACACTTTTACTATTCGGCACATGGTTGGGTTGTAAATCGAATTAAAATAAGTGCAAAATATATGCACTTCAGGAAGTGTGTATTATAAGATTTGTACTTTATGTAGGTGTATAAACGGATTCGTTTTTAGATCCATTTATTACATTTGAAAATGATCTGTTTGTACGTGAGGGGAATACCATATGCATATATTTCCATATAATGCTAATTCAGACACCTCGTGTAAGTAAACAGTTCGGAAAATAATTTTGTATAGCACCTAAAGGTTCTTATAAAACTTTTCAAATGTTTTTTTAATGCAAACTCTATTTGTTTAATTTCTTGTAACAATTTATTAAAATCATTCTTATATCATGTATCCACTTTAAAGTTACTTTTTAATTAAAATATAATTAGAATTAGAATATGTATTTTATGGATTATAATCTAATCAAACAAAATATTTTTAACTTCAAGTTGTATTCTATTTATATTTCCACCTATAAAGTATAATAAAATATAATAGAATATATTATAAAATAGAATATAATAAAAAGAATCAATAAAACTGCATTCATATAAGTTTAATTAGTTTTATTTTAATACTTTACTTATTAGAAGTACTCAATAAGTTAATGAATGTAAACAACAATCATTTAATATAAAATATTTAATCTGTTATACCTTTCTTAACTATACCTTTACCTTTAACTATACCTTTTTTAATCTCAATATTTAATAAAAAAATATTGTATTTTATGCATTCCTGACAAAAATATTTTTAGCATACGTTTTAATTTTATTTATATTTAAAATTTAGTTTAATAAAAAAAATACTTTTCCTTCCTGATTTTATTGTTAAAAATAACTAACATATCTGAATTAGTCTGCAATTTTTAAAAATTAGTTGACGACCATATTCTTAGAATAAAATAAATATTTTAAATCTTCTTAAACTTTTATTTTAAATTAAATATAAGTTAAATAATTTTCCATTTTTAATTAGTTGAAATGTTCTAGTTGTAAAAAGATTTTAGCTTCGATGCGAAGCTGAGAAGGTATTAATTTTACCATAATGTGTTTATTTTTTTTTTTTTTTTTTGTGTCTGTCACTACTTTTAATCTTCTTCTTCCTCGCCTTAATCCCAACTATTTGGGGTCGACCACCCTTATCCTAAACTTCCACTTGATACAATCTCCCACATCATCTACGCTCACATCAGCTACCCTCATATCGCATTCAACAGCATCCCTCCATCTCTTTTTGGTCTTCCTCAACCTCTTCTTCCATCAACATTAATTTCTACAACTGTTATTACGGCTTCCGATTCTTCTCTTCTCATAACATGACCAAACCATCTAAGTCAATTTATTTCTCCTTATCCATAATTGACACTACAACTACACTCCCTCTTATATGCTCGTTCCTTATCCTATCTTCTCTAGTCAATCCACTCATCCATCTAAGCATTCTCATCTCTGCTACACTCATTCTCTGCTCTACTTTCTTATCAACCGCCCAACATTCTAAACCATACATCATAGCTGGCCTCATTACAGTCTTGTCGAATTTACCTTTTATCCTCATTAGAATTCTTTTTATCAAGTAAGACACCAGACGTTACTCTCCACTTTACCCACACACAATTAATCTTATGTCTAACATCCTCGTCAATACCACCGTTCCTTTGCACAACTTATTCTAAATACTTAAAACTTTCCACCTCTCCTATCACGTCCTCGCTTATTATCACTGATCTCCTCATTTCACCTACCTCGTGTTTACCTTTGTCAAACTCGTACTCTATACACTCTGTCTTACTTGTACTTATTCTTAAGCCCTTTTCTTCAAGAGCTGATCTTCACCTCTAGCCTTTGATTAATTTCCTCCCTAGTTTCTTCTAATAACATTATATCGTCAGCGAACATCATGTACCACGGTTCCTCTCCTTGTATTTCTCCAGTAATTTTATCCATCACCATAGAAAATCAGTAAGGTCTTAAAGCAAACCTTTGGTGCTCTCCTACTTTTACCCGAAAACCTTCTGTTACTCCTCCCAGACTTTTTACCTTAGTACAAGTGCCATCATACATATCCTCTATTATATTAATGTACCTGTCGGGACTCCTTTTCTCATTAACGTCCACTTTAGAACCTCTCTCGGTACTCTATCATACGCTATCTTCAAATCTATAAATACCATACAAAGCTTTTTCTCTTTTCCCCCAAACTTTACTATTAGTTGCCTCACACAATATAATGGCTCCATTGTTGACATACCAGGCATAAATCCAAATTTGTTTTTAGATACCGATGTGTGAAAAAATCAATGACTATAAGCGAGGATGTAATATGAGAGGTGTAAATTTTTAACTATTTAGAATCAGTTATGCAATAGAACGATGGTATTGACGAAAATTTAAAACGCATGATTAAGTGTGAGTGGGTCAAGTGGAGAGAAATGTCTGGTGTCTTAAGTGATAAGAGAATTTCAATGAGGCTGAAAGGTAAATTCGACAAGACTGTAGTGAGGCCAGCTATGATGTATAGTTCAGGTTGTTGGGTGATTGACAAGAGAATAGAGTTGAGATGAGAATGCTTAAAGAAATGAGTGTAGTGACTAGAGAAGATAGGATAAGGAACGAGCATATAAGAGGGAGTATAGTTGTAGTGTCAATCGTAGATAAGATGAGATAAAATAGACTTAGATGGTTTGTTCATGTTATGAGGAGAGAGGAATCGGAAGCTAATATCAGTTATAGAAATGAATGTTAAAGGAAGAACAGGTAGAGGAAGACCCAAAAAAAAGATGGAATGGGATATGAGGACAGTTAATGTGTGCATAGATGATGTGGAAGAACGTAGAAGGAAGAAGAAGGAGAAGATATTTATTGCATCTTTAAGCAATGGCAGTCAAATAGGAGGGGATTAGGAAAAAGAATCCCCATTGACATTGACCCTTCTTTTGGAAATTTTTATTATATGTACTTCATAATTTGAAAACTTCATATTGTTATGGTATTTAAATATAAATTATAAATGTAACACCACTATGATTTGACTGTGGAGTCAATTTATTTTATTTTAAATTACAATAACATTATTAAAATACTAAAAGATACAAAAGACAGATGAACAGAAAAGTACAGATAAAACAATATAAGGCGCTGGTATATAACTGGTTTACATAATCGCCGACGTGTCTCGAGGTGCTGCACCCCCTGACCTGTCCTATCTACCGACCGCCGGACAAGACAAACTAGTGTTATCGTCAACACTAACGAGTGCGACGTGGACAGCTAATAATCACGACAAGATAACATGCTAATTCACTGTAAATAAATAGTGCGCTATTACGGGCCGTGACAATATAAACAATAATATACAATAATTCAGTTTAAATGTTATGAAAAATCTTAAGGCATTGTGCTTAAATCTATATAATCTCAAATTGCTCGCTATAACAGAATAAATCACAAAACATGATAAAAATGATCAAGTTTTATTAAATTGTTTTGTTCATTTATATTTATAGTAAAATACTTTTTAAATAGCAATTATAAGTTAGACTAATAGACGAATTAGTCTATTTTAATATTTTATAACTATATAATATATAGTTATATATATTATAATCATATATTATTATTAATAATAATATGTGAATAAAAAAATTATTTTGCATTACAAAATATATTGCACGTGTTGATTTTAGGAATCCATATTTCAAGTAAAGCGTTGGATTATATTACTTTCATAAATTTTATCCTAAAATAAGAAACTTCAAAAAGCCGACGCATTCTTAAATTTAATTTAGTTCTCCTACTTAAATGGTTATATGATATATTACATTTTATACACGTGATATAATATAAAAGTTTTTGTGTATGATACGTATATTATTAACATTTAAAACTACGTCATTTAAATAATATAGGTTTACTAAAGTTTTAAACGATTTCCATAATTCATTTGCTTGGAGACTTTTACTTTGAGAAATCTTCCATCTGCTGAGTGCTGAAGATTTGAAAAAATATATAGTCAATTACTTAAACGACATTCACACTTCACATACGTCATTAAAATTTATTTCACTAATGAACTCCGTAAGTTCGTGTGTAAAAATATTCTTATAAGTATTAATTTTTAAGTATTTATTTTTTGGTTGACTTATTGAGCTAATATTTTGTACGACAAAGAAGAGCTAACTTTTGTAAAATGTTATAAATCAAACTTAATTAAGTTAATTTAATAAAATAATAATAATAATAAATTAAGCATAGACGAAATACAGCGCAATTTGTATTAGTTTTGATTGATATCTGACAGTAATTAAAATCATTGCCATAAAAATAATCCAAGTTTATTATTAAAAATTATTATATTTACGATAAATTACACGATTTATATTTAAGATGCCGATTACTCATAAAGGACAAGTCATTTGAACGATTATTTTATCATTTATCACATTAATCTATAATATATTTTAGCATGATATCAGTATTCTGTTACAATGTAAAAAAATTATAAAATCAGCTATTTTTACCAAAAATTGTATCATTTTTGGCTTTAATGCTCGATAACTCTTAGAAATCGAGATTTCAGATGATTTTAGCTTCGATGCGAAGCGGAGAAGGTATTAATTTTACTATGATGTGTTTTTTTTTTTTTTTTTTTTTTTTT
>NW_026099572.1:87770417-87796780 GCF_025091365.1 Daktulosphaira vitifoliae
TGAAACCTTAGATATTTCCCTTTCATTTGATATAATTTTTTTTGAAAATCTAACACTTATTCTGCTCACTGGGAGGATTTAAAATAGTAACTTTTTTACAAAAAATAACTTTTTCAACTTAATTTTTGAAAATGTTCCGGAAATACTGCGTCCTTTAAACATATATAAAATTAAAGCTTATTTTATGTACTACAAAATGAAAAAAAAAAATTTGTCCCGACGATCTATCTTCTATACGCAAATGGCTACCATATTGAAAAATATACTATTTTTATATGATAATTATGGGTTTTGTATTTTATTTTAATAGAAGTTGATGTTGCTTTTGCATATCCATCAATTTTTTAAAATTAAACACTATCTACAGATTTGCATCGAAGCGTTTCTTATGATAGTGATTTTAATCACTGTCAGATTAAATCTATACTGGACCTTACTATGCAATGTCTCCACTATGCCGCGACCCCACTGTGCTACCGTTTTTTTTTATATAATTTCAAAGAATTTTTTATTGGCTTTGACTTGATGTTGGTAAAATAGATGGATTTTTGAAACATAATCAAAATTTTTTATATTATTTGAAACAGCCCATTAACTTGGTTAATAATATGATTTTCAAAAAAATTATACCATATAGTTTTAATTAAATACGTTTTGAAATCTTTTGGCGTATCATTAAATATAATCTGTCCAATAAGTGCAGAGTAATCATGTTTAGTGATTACTCATTAAAACTCATCAACTACACCCAAAGAAAAACCTCAATCAGTATTGAAAGAGAAATTTTATCAAGGGTTTATGATAATGTTTTATTAATACGAACAAAATAACTATTCTTATAAATAATTATTGTTCAATCATACTCATCAAATTCAAATCCTGGAAGGTATGTTAACAATAAAAAATTAAAATTCAATATACGTTTGTATCCATGGTCTCAGAAAAAGGGCTTAAATTAATTTTTTTTCGTTAAACAGGCCTAAGGCACTTTTTTATTAAGACGATATTAGATTTAAATCAATTAAATTAAATGTTATTCATAAATATACAATTACGATATACTCTTGTATAATATATAGCAATATATTATTCATCCAATTACAGACGTGAATGGGAATTACACTTCCAATGAATCGAACACTGACTTAATGTTTAATGATAAAAATAATAATTAAAATGTATACATATACATAAATATTTATTAATTTAAACAAAGTCATATAGTTCACGCGTTTAAACGTCTTAGATCATCAGAATTGTCAAATAATTGGCTTGCTTCTAGGTTTTTATGGTTTTCCAACGTTAGTATATGCCTACCTACGAGCCGAGTAACTTCATCTGTTACACCCAAAGAAAAACCTCAATCAATTTTGATAGAGAAATTTTATCAAGGGTTTATGATAATGTTTTATTAATACGAACAAAATAACTATTTTTATGAATAATTATTGTTCAAGACAAGAAAAAAAATTATCATATTGATAAATATATCATAGATTCAATAGTAATGATATATTTATCAAATTGAACAATGAATTTATTATATAGATCGAGGTTTTTCTGTGGGTGTACGTATCGACCCTTAAAAATATAAATACATTAAAAAGCATTAATAAAAATACTACGCAGGTTCACGTTGATACTTGTTTTGATATTCAATTCTAGAAATTCAATTATACAGTTAAAAAGTATTAAGCTGTTTCGGTTAAAAAATTATTTATTATGTAGATTAATTCTAGTTGGCGATTCTCATAGAATTATAACTAACCAAGGCTTTTATAAGAAAACCAAGTAAGAAAAACTCTCTTTTAGTTGTTTATTTTTGTACAAGTTGTGACTAAAATATAAATTATTCCATAAGTTTTGGCACATGGATAGCCATGTTACTATATTGCATATGTAAAGAAGTTTTAAAATATTTTAATATAAACAAGTATATATTATTAGGTACCTGACATTCATAAGTTCCATTGTCAATTTTTTCAACCGGAGATATACGTAAATCCCAGTCATCACTTTTTTCCGAATGAAACACCCGAAAACGATCATCTTTGATATATGTAAGTAAACCTGAACTCAAAATATGCCAGTCTCTTCTACGCACCCATGAAACCTGTAAAATTATAATTTATTTTCAAAATTTGTTTTTTACACATGGTACATTTATATGAGTATTTTAAGATAATTATAATTAATCATGTGAACTTTTAAATTTAATTGGATTATTTAAAAGTGTTTACATTGACACCAAATAACTAAATGACACAACTTGGCTGAATTATTAAGGTTATTTATCTACATCTTGAATAGTTTTCAGATTAATTTAATTAAATACTGTTAATGTTTTTGCATATTATTAACAGTTAATGATAGCATTAAAAATTAACGACACCAAATTTTAACATAAACAAAAACCTCTTCAGTTTTAAAAGTTAATTACACAAGGTAAATAATACACTCTCGTTTTTAATATATTACACTTTTAAAAGATGAGTCTAATAATTATAAAAATCAATTTTTATCTATTAATTGGTATTAATAAAATTTTCGCTATTAATGAAATTCTAAATTGTTTGGAAAATTGAAAAGGATAATAAATTAAATATTTTAGGTAAAAATTTTGTTTCAATAAATGTGCAACTTTTAGAATGTGCAAAAATAATTTTAAAAATATATATTAATTTTTCTTAAAATTAACGATTTTATGTAAAAATCCTATTTTCCTGTGTTATTTAAAAGGTTAGACTTTAGCGGAAATAACAAGCTAATTTGTTGATAACAAATGTAGATGACATTTTTATTTATACATACAAATTAAATGGAAGTATAATTTGATAACAAATGGTCAGTATAATGTAAGAAAAACAAACTAATAACAACTATTCTCACTCAGCTGTCGTACAAATACTAAAATATTAGCTTTATATCCTCAGGCAAATAAAAAAGAAAAATTAGTTGTTAGTATTTCCTTGATTTAGCAGCTTCTTGAGTTTATTATATTTTAAAAGTGTAACTTAAGAAATATAGTATTAAACCACAAATGGATTTCAAATGATTAACCACTTTCACTGCAGTAAATTTATTTCAGAGCAGTTTCATTCTTATAAAGTACATCTACTGAAATCAATAAATTTCAATTTTCAGTTATAATATATCTTCACAAATTTCTAAATTACTTTTTTATTTATCTATCTAATTAAGCTTATCCATGTTTATTTTCTGAATTGAACCCTGTTTATAACAATTAACTAATTAGATAAAAAATAATGTTAATTAAAATTTGGTAACAACTTTGAAATAGTACTAAATATATTGTATATTTTGTGGTGTAACATACTGCATTTGTCATTCTGAGAATTTACAACGAATAATACATTTAGGATTCATAAAAAACTTTTTAAAGAAAACATTTTGAATTTTTACTCAAAACTTTTTAGATGTTTCAGTAGTAATGTCCGTTATATTTTTAGTTGGTACAAATCATATTTTTGATAAAGTACTCGAATATATATAATAAATTTAGGTTATGAAAAAATTCATTTAAAAAAAAATTGTATAATATTTGCTATTACTATAATATAGTTTTCAAGTCTCTCTGTAATTTAAGTTTTATCATTTATGTGACATTGCGAGTACAGATAATGTTTTCAGTATTATTTTTCTTGCATGTCCTACTAATGTCATGAACTACAAATAATGGATAACTTGACGACAACTTAAATGTTTTTCTGGTCATTAACGTTATACATAATGTTGTATCATTGCAATATATTTAATGGTTTGGGTGTGAGTACAATTACTAATGATTAAAACTTTAGAAATGTATCAAACTGTATTTTAACGATTTCTTGTCTAATGTATACGGCTAATTATTATAAATAATGTTAAAATGCTCTTTAATCATGTAGCATGAAATTCTATTCAATATATTTAGTATTGAAAATAAAAATACAAAGATAACTCAACATTTTACAGTTTTATTATGAACACAATTTAAAAATAGAATAACAAAGTATATAATAATCAATAATTAATTGAAAAAAAATTAAAATTTGATTTTCTTTAGTTGTTTCACGAAAAAAATATATCGAGTTCATAAGAATATACAATTGTAATCGAATAAAAAATAACTAAATAATAAGTTATTATTAATATTAACTGTATAGTAAATATTTCGATTAAGATATATGGGATAAATATTATCAGAATGTGATAGGTAATGAGTAATTACTTAAATTACATTAACTGATTGTATGAGAATACATCTAACGCTTTTGGTGTTATAATTGTATTAATCTGTGTCCGCAAATTCCATTCGGAATTAGTTATTAATATTGTATTAGTTACTTGCGTTAATTGAATATAAACAACCTTATTAAGTTTGATTTATTATTTTAATTTTGAAACATTACTATCAAGTGTAAAAAAGAAACGACATAGTTATAAATCAATTTTAAAATATATAAAATTCCACTAAAAGTTCCAAGCATCATTTCTCTTACTTCTCTGGGAAATAATAATTTTTTATTCAATGTTCTCTGATGCATGAAAGTCTCAATTATAAAATCTATTCAGCTTGAATAAAAAACTTGTGTCACTAACTATATTCAACATAGTACAGTCTGTTGAAAATTGTAATAAGGTAGACTTTAATCTAATCAAAATATTAATAACAACTCAAAGTTCACACAAAGTAAAACGGATTATTTGATGAAATCACAAGGCTTCAAACTTTGCAGTATTCAATGCGTCGTTCGACTAAACTAAAGCGGTTGATAATATTATTTTGAAGTTAAAAGGAAATTTAAGGAGGAAATCGTAGATATTTTGTGGTTTCGAAAAAGTTCCTGTAACATTTCTTTTAGAAAATTTGATTGTAACATTATGAACACGAATATTATTGAAGCCATATGGGCATAAAACTTTTAGTTTAAAACAAAGTGTAGCAAGATATATATGAAATTGTAGTGATATCTACAAAGGAGAAAAGGTTAAGCACTACTATTTTTATAAACAAAAAAAATTAGAACACGTTAAAGCGTCTAGAATTGCAAAGTAACTTTATTCAAATGTCTTTTCCAATTTTGTCCGCTTCGAAAAATATACATAAAGATGGGATCAATGTGATAAGGCTGAAGTAAAAAGAAAGTGTCGGTGGAAATCTAATTTTTTTACGTGCCACCCCGAATCACGTACTGAGGTATACTGATGTGTTGCGTTGTGTTTATATTTGTATACATTAATCTTTAGCCATAAATAAGATAATGATTGTCTTACCATTCTTTCAGATAAATTGGCTATATCACAATGGAGTAAAGCAGTGCTTCCCAGTTGAACCGTTATATTGGATGTGCCTACGTGGATAATAGGTTCGGGTGCCTGTGTGACCGGCGCCATTGTGGAGGTAGTTGTAGAACGCGGTTTCATTGGAGGCCGGACGTCTATGATATTTGGATCGGATACATGAAGATGGAGTTCGTGCTCTGTGAAAATGAAATGTATTTAATGAAGACGTTTTATAGTTCCGGATTTGTCATTAGCTAATACTGAAAAAATAAAAATAATATTGTATCCGGAAACGTTTACTTAATCAATTGTAAAATCTATTTTACTGTATAGTGATAATAATGAAGATTGTTGATAAAATTGTCATCTATGACGTAAAATTAAAATCGATAGACATTATGAGAGTTGTTAGAAAGTTATCCGTTTTATTTTTAAAGGGAACATATTAGATTTATAGTAAATTTACTTCCATTAAATTTGATATTAATGAAATCATTTTATACCTATAAAATATATATTAATAATTAATATTTTGATTGTGATCATATTAAAACTATAACATATGTTTCATTTACCCATAAATGAAAAATAAAATTAACAAGCCTGTGATATGAAAATAATTTGCCCGTGTACGAGTGCGACGTCATAAATAAACAATTTATTTAAACTTATTATGATGTAATTTAAAAATATATTGATTATATTATTAAGATGCTCAAATTAAGTGTTGGTGAATCTTGACGCTGTAATGCTGTATTATTAATAATATTAATAGTTATTTATTTCCATTTAGAACTAAAAATTTACACTTAAAAATACTTTTCTGTTTTATTTATAATAAAAATTTATTATTTGTTGCTAACAATATTTAAAATTAATGTTTTATGTACTTGTTGTAATAATTAAAAAAACTAAATATTACTACTTTAATTTATTTGTACATTCCATTTGTTATATTCTATTATGCATGCAGACTCATATTTTATATTTCAGCTTACTGAGAATCGATAAATCAGAACACAATAATATCACATTACTTGTTACAAATGTTTTGTGTAATACCATTTCTAAGTTAAAAAATATGAATAGTGTTAAAATGGAAAAGTACTATGTCTACCAACTACACACAGCTTTATTTTTTTTGTGAACTATATAAATATTATAGCTTTTACAAATGTTTGAAACTTCTGCCATTCTTGTCAAAGTGTTTAAGGAAGTTTCCTCTTATTCGTAATCTGTTGTTCCTTTAGTATATATTACAACATAAATATATTATATACTGTATTATATTAAAATGTACCATACTATAATATATTATTTAGAATACAAGTGTTCAGTAAGTAAGGAAACAGGTTAATTGTTACAAACAATGAGAACAATAGAAACCCGATTCTTTACTTAGTAAACACTCTATATATTAATTTATTTAATAATCAATAGTTTCACTTTAAATTGATCTGCAATATAGTTCTCAAAAATCGTGTGCTTATTAGCCATTATAAATTATAATTTTTAAGTAAGTTTATTGCAGTTTTCAATGTCAATCTAGTAAGTATATTAAAAAAAAAGGAACTGCTCGTTCAAAAAAAAAAAAGTGTTCAAGCTACCAATGGCTCAGGATAAAATACAATTTGAATTCGGAGCATTTTTTAGTGATATTAATCACTGTCAGATACCATTTATACTTTATTTTTATAATTTCATTTTATAATTTCATTTTAGCTTCGATGTAAAGCTGAGAAGATATTAATTTTACCATGATGTGTATTTTTTTTTTGTGTGTTTGTTGCCACTTTTTCTTAGCTCTCACTGGACCGATTTTGATGAACAATATGTCAAAAGATTACAAATTGTATCTAATTGAAGCCATTATCCTTAAAAATTAAAAAAAATTTCCTCGTTCCCCGTAAATGAGGGAAATTTTCAAAAAAATTACAATTTTTGAAATCAGTAAATTTCATTTTTTTTTTCACTTTTTTTCTTAAAATTACCATAACTTTTTAAAAATTAACAAATCAACTGAATTTTTTTAAATTGAAATTCTAGATATTTCCCTTTCATTTGATATAATTTTTTTGAAAATCTGACTCTAAACCTGCCCTCAAGGGAATTCAAAAAAACAATTTTGGCACACAAGTTAAGCTTTTTCAATTTAATTGTTGAAAATTTTACGGAAATATCGACACTTTTATTTAATCTTAAATTAAAGCTTATATTATTTTCTAGAATAAAGTTCATAAGACATAAGAAGTTAAACTTATTTAAATTTTTTTGCTTTCAAAAGTAACATTAAAATTTTAATTAGCTTAGATTACCAATTATATTAATCGGTACAGTTGTCGAATCGGTAACACTTGTGTCTTACAAGTCAGGTTAGAATACGCCTGTGGCAATTAATACTTTGCATTTTTTTTAAGTTAGAAAAAATGTTCAAATAATTTGATTTTTATCTCATTTAGATTCATTAACTTCAATAAATATCAAGGATCCCATCACTGTAGTCTCCCCTCATGAGAAGAAATTTCTTATTCATGTAAATATTATTTTACTATGTGTTTTTTTTTCTGGCTGCGATTTATTATTCCAACCCTCAATTAATCAATTTTTTTCAACAATACGTTGATTTCAAAATGATTTGAATTGAAAAATGATTTCAATTCGTATTTAGTTGAAGTTATTACTATCAAAAATTAAAAAAAAAATCCTTAATCAAGTACCTTAAACAACTTTATCCTTACAAACAATTAAAATGATTCATATCTAATATTTTTAAAGTATTTATTGTCGAATTAGATTTGATACGATAAAAGTATTCAGCTTCAAAAATAATTAAATTTACTTTGTAGTTTATTAATTTTTTAACTCTATTTGTGTGTGTTACTACCAATCTATAACATTCCAATTTTTTTTTTGTAACATATTCTGATATAAATCATAAATCTAAAAAAAAAAAGATTTTTAGTATCACCTGAATTTAACAATGGATTTTTACAATTATAATATGTTCAATTGAAAAGATCTTTTTATGCAAGTTAAAAATTATACTAAAATAAATTCAGTTTTTTTTTTTTATAAACTTTCCCTTGATAGGACAAAAATAAGTAGGTTAAAAATGATTATTTTTAACATATTAAAAATCAAAATTAATAATAATTTGAAAACAATTAAATATAAAAATTATATGTCATATTTTTGAATCTAAGAATTACTAATCTGGATATAATTAAGGAAATAGAAGTTGATTTTGTGATTATCCACCAATTTCTTAGAATTAAACACTATCTACAGATTTGCATCGAAGTGTTTTTATGATAGTGATTTGAAACTGTCAGATTAAATCTATACTAGACTCAACTATGCCACGTCTCCACTGTGCTGGGTTTTTTTCATTATTTTACTTGAAGAATTACTAAATAATATCTGATTTATTAATAGTAGTTTTTATTGTCCGTTGTTTTACGGTAGGCAGACGTTTATAGTTTATAAATGGTAAGTATTTAAGATAGATAAAAAAAACAATGTTACTCCAAACATTTTTTCTAGTAAGATGTAAGATTTCTTTAAAAATCTAAATCAAATAAGAACCTATACTAATAGACACTTTATTTTATGACAATTCCTAATAATCTAATGGCCGAGTTCAAATAACTGACAATAAAATATATACACAACATTACATTTTTTTTTTCAAATTAAGTACTAAATGTTTTCATATTGAAAGTTATTTTATAATTGATGCGTGTAAAATGAATTTACTTTGTTTTTCTTAATATTTCTGTTGACAAATATAAAAATTAATATATTGAAATGTAAACAGTATAACAATAATTTCAGATACCGGAAAATGTTCATAAATATTTCAAGAAATGATTGTTTAGTAATATAAAACTATATATGCGAAGTAAACAAGTTTTACAAATATTTATTGAAAGATTGTCATTCAATTGACAAATGCATGCTATTAAAAAGTATATTTGGTCAATATTTTCATATTAACTAAATAATAATTATAGTAAAAAAAAATCATAATCTTGATCTTGATAATCATTGAATTGTATTTTTTGATTATGATTATTAATTTATTATTACAAAAATTATTACTTCAATTTTCTTTGATACATTTTTGACAATAGTTTTGTAACGTCACAAATTCAAAGCTGGACCGTTTATACTTTTTTGTTATGTCTACTTATTTAATTTATCGCGCGAAAGAACTTTTTTCTGACACAGCGGTGTCAACAACTTATTATTTTGCCGCTCTTCGCTAAATAAGGCGACAAAAGAGAATAAATATAATTAAAATCGAATTGTTTATCGGTATTGATCCCTCCCAAAAAGACTGGCCGTTATCGATTTGAAATTGCCGTTAGATCGGTATTGGCTCTTCTCCATCCTGCTTCTGTCACTGACTGTGCTAGAGTGCACATGTTTGTTGTCTTATTGTCACTTTTTTCAATGATGGAGTAGAGCCGCCAACGGCGAACAGTCAGGTCTTCTCGGCGAAGCATCCAGACCATCGAATGGATCTCTTCGTAGGCCAAGTATCACTGTCTGTTTTATAATTATATTTATGTTATGAGCTGTATTTTATTAATTATTTTATTTTATTATAAATTAACTTTTTTTTGTTTATGTGTATAGAGCACGTGTTTCTCTTTTCTTCTAGCCAACGCAAAGGAGCGAGTGTCCAGACTGCTCCTGGTGTTTTTCATTAATTTCCGATTATCATTAACGGATGTGTTCCAATACCGTCCTTGATGTTTGTGATATTATTTGTTTTTGTTTAAATAATTTATTTTATTTTTGTTGTCTTTATTTCTGGACATGGTTATTGATACATTCGTATTTTTGTCCATGTTTAACTTAATTNGCGAACAGTCAGGTCTTCTCGGCGAAGCATCCAGACCATCGAATGGATCTCTTCGTAGGCCAAGTATCACTGTCTGTTTTATAATTATATTTATGTTATGAGCTGTATTTTATTAATTATTTTATTTTATTATAAATTAACTTTTTTTTGTTTATGTGTATAGAGCACGTGTTTCTCTTTTCTTCTAGCCAACGCAAAGGAGCGAGTGTCCAGACCGCTCCTGGTGTTTTTCATTAATTTCCGATTATCATTAACGGATGTGTTCCAATACCGTCGTTGATGTTTGTGATATTATTTGTTTTTGTTTAAATAATTTATTTTATTTTTGTTGCCTATATTCTGGACATGGTTTTTGATACATTCGTATTTTTGTCCATGTTTAACTTAATTTTCCTTTTTAACAATTAAATTAAATTTCCTTATTAATTTTAACTGTAATATTTATTTTATTGCGCCAGTAACTTAAGTACTCTCGTGTATTTTATCCCTGTTTCTTAATCTAGACACGGGCTACGATATGTTTTACATATCAACCACATACAACTTCAATTATCATAGCTGTGGTTTATAAACCATGAGGTATTGTAATCATTTATACATATAACGGCATATTAACTTAAAATTAAATTCCACCTATGGTCCGGTAATCATATCTGATAGGCATGACACCTCACCTAGGTAGTGGCAATTCCTTGCTGCCATAGCTAGTCGTTATGCAAGTGCCAAACCACGTTGTTGTTGCAGGCCGATAAAAAGCCCACTTGCAGTTTGACAATTAAAACAAGTTTATTATTAAAATTATTGAAACATAAATTTGTTGTGTTTATCATTTTTACCATTAATTGTAAACTCATATGAAAAAGCAGAATCCACAGATATTTTATTTTTATATTTATTATTTACTAAATAAAAATAAATGACACAAACGTAGCCTTGAGTATTATTACAAATACAGTAGTAATTACTAGTTTCGGTTACATACCATCTTTAAGTTACTCTATAAATAATAAAAAATAAGTCACACGAACAACATTAAAAAATGATACATGATGAAATTATACACAAAATTTCACAAGTAAAATATTATGGGTTATGTAAATTTTATAACATAGAGTATTGTTGAATAAAATTTAAATTTTTTTAATGATGTAAAAATAAAATTATTGGAAAAGTTTGTTTTACTATTGTTATCATTATTTCTTGAAAAATATTGTAAAGTATTGTTTTTGATATCAGTTTGAACATTTATAATACATTGTATTAATAATCATGTCTAATATATTATTACATTTATTTGTTTTAATTTCTTTATAAATTTGTATTCCTCAAACACACTATTTATTACATATTTATTATTACATAATATATCTAAGCCTTTATTTATTTCATAATTAATTGTTATGCAAAGTTTGATTTGGGATTTGTTTTATTTAACTGAATTGTGCTTTTTGCATCTTGTTTTAATTTTTCTGTTTGTTCTTCTTACATAAAATTTATTACAACTAAATTTTAACTTGTAAACCCAAAATTAAGGGACAGATTTATACGCATTTAAAAATTTTATTAAGTTACTGGGAACACACGATTGTCAAGTAAAAATATCGACACGACTAACATCGCAATAATATAACCGATACTGATTTGTATGGTGGAGACGTGTGGGTCATTTATAATTGATAAGCAACAACAGATTATGTTTAAAAAGAAACGAAAATAACCGACTCAATTAATGATAATCTTCACATAATATCGCGGCACTTTCTCTGGCGTCGGCGACGCGGTGTCCGTCATGGCCATCGGACGTCAAAAATTACAGCATTGATGGCGACAGTGCGCTGGTGTAGTATCGGCTGGTCGTGTCCCGTCATGCCAAACCCTGCGACGTCGTCACTTCGATGACGTGAAGAAGACTCAACGTATGTTCGCGACGGGTCGTCATCGGCTGTGCGCCACTTGTTTGACTTTGTACCAAGTGTGACACTTTGGCTGTGCCAATTTTTATTAATTGACTTTAGAAGTTAGTAGTTAATGCTATCGAAATTATAGTATTGGTGAAAACTATGTATGTATACGCTGAGTGAGCAGAACATATTATAGCTGAAGTAGACGGCACAATATATATATGTATATACTAAATGGTATATAAGTGGAAATATAGAGTAGGAAAAAAATTTTACTACGAATGACTAGCATAATTAAAATAAATCTTACATGAGAATAAGATCTTAAGAATTGGTATTCGAAGAATCGAGAATCAACAGGACCCCTATCGTCTTCGCAAGAATTTATTACTGGTAAATTTGTAAAAAATGTATTATTTTAAGAGCATTACATAATGTATAAATCATATTCAACTGTATATGAGTTCACAAAGTAGCCTATAGTACAATTGTTGTTATAGTTTTAGAGAACAGTATTAGTTTTGAAAAAAAAATCATAAAAGAAATAGAAGATATGAACAAAAAAGAAATGAAAAGAAAAAAAAACAAGAAATCAACTTTATTCTAAAAGAAATCCAGTTATAATAGATATTCCTCATAAATACAAAAAACAAAACAATGATATAAAAACATATAATAGCCATTCAGTTATAATTAATTTACTATTTGGCTTTATACAAGCATATTTTGCTACTATTAATGATTATAGATATAATTTGTATGTGTATTTTATTAATTATATTTAAAAATGTATAAATATATTAACTGATGTAGATTTCTTGTAGACGAATTTATACTATACATCTCAATGATAACTATGTTTTGTAATATTACTATTTGTTATATTAAATATTTCATATAGACATCATAATAGATCATATCATTTTTATAGGTATCTTTTAATTAGCTGTCGATTTAATTTTTAATAACGACATTTTAACATAAAGCTGTTATTTGCAAATATTTGATTCTTTATTTACAAAAATTGAATGTGAAACCATATTCATTTAAAGCTATAGTTATATTTAATTAAAAATTGAATTGTTAATATCTTAATTGTTTTTTTAAATCACCTATCTAAACCACCGTTAAGAAGTTTTGCCTCTCTCGTGTGTAAAACATTAAACGCATGCATTTTATAATTAAAATAATATTTAATGTTATTATTATCATTATTTAATATTTTTTTTAATATATAACTTTAATACAAAATACCATAATATTTTGTATCATTAGAAGATTTATTATTTTGTGCTATGTTGCTTTTAGGTTATGTTTGTTTTATTATACTTAAAATACATTTAATAATTAGCAAATATCAAAAAATTATTTAGTATCTCAAACTTTAGGGCGTTTTATATATCGTAAAAATATAGTATCAATTCTAATAGGCAATTATTTAAAGACCAAAAACTAATAAAATTGTACTCTAGTTAATCGAATAATGAAAAAAGATGGTTATTCAATTACTTTTTTGCTAACACATATTCTTTCTTTCTTCTAATAGCAATAGAAATAAAAGTTTAATGGAGCCTTACGAGTTTGTTTAAAATTGAGCGTAAAGTAATTATTTTATCATGATTATAAATAACACATTGGAGTGTAGTGCGGTGTTAATTGTAATTTTTAACTATTGATTACATCTACCAGTTAAATTTAGTCAACATTTTTACTATTTTAATTATTTCTAAACTCATAAAAACATCCAAAAATAATTATGCAAATGATTAAATCTAGTTTTTACAATTTATAAATATGAAAATTAATACAATACCAAAACCTACTAAAGGTGCATTACATTATCAGTTATATAAAAGCTGACTTTATTATTAAAGTATGGTTGTAATATGGACACTATTCTTTCTCTTAATGGCTTTATGCTGTAATTTTTTAACTGCTTAATAATGTGTCGTTGTTAAGTCATTATTAAGATAACAATCATCGAGTAAAAAAGTGTTTTCTTTGAAATGAATACATTTCTTTTGCGCGTCAATCTGTTTTTTTTTTTTAATAATAAAAACTTTTTAAATAATTTATTNGAAATGAATACATTTCTTTTGCGCGTCAATCTGTTTTTTTTTTTTAATAATAAAAACTTTTTAAATAATTTATTTTATTTTATTTTATGGAATCAATTTGTAATTATGAATTATCTAGATTTTTTTTTTTTTTTAACCAAAAAATCATAAATTAACCAAGTAATTTTAATTAAATGACCTATTATAGCATTATGTAGCTATATACATTTATATATGATACATATATTTTCCCTAAATAATGACAATATTCCAAGTATTTTGATATTATCTTTTCGACCCTTATTTATAACTAGTAAATTTTCATTATTTTTATTATTTTAATTTAGTTTAACATTTAAATATAAATTCTAAATTTAACATAATCAAAAAATATTTATCTTAAAACTGAAAAAATTTGCTTATCATTTTTAACATTAGTTTATAGAATGTAAACATGAACAAACATGTTTGTTCAGTAAACATATGAAACTATAAAAAGTTTGTATAAATGATTTAAAATCTTTACAAACTTACTTCTATTTTTTTTTTTTTTTTGAATTGATAATTTTATTTGAAATTTTTCCAGATTATTATTGTGATACATTTATAATTAGGGACCGCCGGAAACGAGGTCAGGAGGTGACTTATGGAATTTTTTATCAAACAAAAAGCTAACACGAAATATATAATATTAGCCACTGAATTTTAGTTTTTGTCAATGTAAAATAGATTCTACGGCAACTGTTACTAACAGAATTCAAGAAACCAGAAAAATTATTTCAGGAAAACCGTCTGATTTGTATGGTTCATGAATATATAAAAATAATTTTCGTATAGTAAGTTGGACAAATTTTTAAAAATCATCAAAAAAATGATATCAGCATTGATTGAGTGTTATTAAAAATTATGAGTGAAAAAAAATGTTACAGCACAGACTATATGAAAACAGATAGTTCACTTAGCCGAGAACAATGGAAAAAAAAATCAAGCTCTCTGATTGGGCAGAAGACAAAGCAGTAGAGACTGTTGTACAATACATATTATTGTGCAAATATTTTACAATAATATTGTATAATTCCTCTATCAGTTACAAAAATTATCAATGATATTAAATTAGTGACACTATTATATTTTAAATACTTGAACGATAATTAATTATAACTGTTCGCATACTTATTTGTTTAAATAACGTTTAGTCTTAATAAAAATGTTTTTTTTTTAAATATTGTCTGACATTATGAATATTGTGTTTAATTTGTATAAAAGTTGACATTTTGTGTAGTTTATTATTTCATAAATTTTTTTCAACGTTTAGTTAGTTTTACCTATAATATATGAAGCTGTAATTTTTGGTAAAACTGTTAATAGTATTATATTTTTTATAAAATTTGAATTATTTTAGATATAATAAATTATATATTTTTATTATTATTATTATTGTTAGCCATTTTTTGGCCAAATTGTAGCCATTTTCACCGTGAAGACAAAATAAAGTCCGAAATTTTTTTTTCCCAAAATTAAGTATATTACATTAGCTTTGATTTAATATATATATATAAGCGTCAGTATTTCCGGAACACTTTCAAAAGTTAAGTTGAAAAAGTTAATTTTTTGTAAAAAAGTTGTCATTTTGAATTCCCCACTGTGGGCTGGTAAAGGGTTAAATTTATAAATAGATATACCAAATGATAGGTAAAGACATCAAACATCTATATAAAATTTTCATTTTTGAAAAAGTTATGGTAGTGTTAAGAAAAAAATGTCAAAAATTACTGATTTTTAAAATTGTAATTATTTTGGAGATATCTCTCACTTATGAGGAATGAAGGAAAATTTTTCAATTTTTGAGGGTAACGTCTTCGACTAGATACGATTTGTGATATTATGACGTATCATTGAAAGAAATCGGTTCGGTGAGAGCTGAAAAAAACAAGGTAACAGACACACAAAAAATAAATAAATTAAAGAAACACACATCATAGTAAAATTAATACCTTCTCAGCTTTGCATCGAAGATAAAAAATACTGACCACTAAATATTGTAGGTACTGCATCATGACCAGCCGATTTTTTGTAGTCTTTATCAAAAACATTTTATCGTCAAAATGATCCGCGCAAACTACTAGATTATTTTTTTTTGGATAAAGTCTCGGCCAAATGATTAGTTTGACAATTATTCATCCATAGTTTCAAACGATCGTTTTCTTTAGGATAAGAAAAAAAGCTTTTACCTTTGAAGGAATATGTACTTGGACAAAACTTCACTGAGCATCGCATACTGGTGAGGTAGTGAGATATTTTGAAAGAAAGCACCAAATATAACACGAAATAAGATACATGTGATCATTGACAATATTAACAATAACAATTGTTACTGCTCAAGTCAAATTTAAGTAGTTAATAATTTACATTATAAAAACTGATAATTATTTAATTTTCATGACTAATTTAGCAATTTTGAGTCATAAATAAGGGATTTTGGGTTTAATACCTTAATTTAATGATGTATTAAAATAATTTATGTCAATAATTATGTTTATATACGGAATTTCATAATATTTATGCAACAGCAGATTTAATAATGAAATAAATTAAAAGAATTTTTGCGCTCATACATACGGTTGCACTGATTTCACTTCTCCAATCAAAAAACCGTTTTGTTATCGGGCCAAGTGAACTATCTGTTTTCATATAGTCTGTGGTTACAGGTTAACTATATATCGATAACCTGCGAATCCCATTCTATTTGAAAATATCGTCTGTTATAAGATCATCAATCTTTTGTATTGAATATAAAATACTAGTCTTATATTATTAAAATCATGTACAAATTTAGATATTAAGTGATATTGATTTATATGTGAACAAGTAAGAAATGTATAAAGTAGTGAATATTACAATATATTATATTAGTTAATTTTATTTAGTTGATTGATTATCAATAGAATTGAATAAACCTAATACGCTTTTAATGAATATCTGATTATTTATTAGTAATATCAAAAAAAAGTAAAATAAATATTAGTAAATATCAAATATCTTTTCAGCATAATAATTAGTTAAATTTCATTTTTATATTACAATAGAGTTTTCTCTAAATAAAAATCAATACCAAGGATAAAATAATAAAATGAAAGAAGCGTTCCTTAAATTTATCTATTAAAACAAATAAACCGTGAAAATACTTGCTGAACAAATACTTTTTTACTTTTTATAAAATTTCATCTCTCCTATACTTGCAACAAGATTCTTAAAATGCTTTTTTAATCTTTGAAAAGATATTTTCAATAATAAAATAAACTTATAATCGAATAACAGTACATTACTTTAATAGTTATTCTCAACATAACAATGTTATTAATTATAACTAAATAATACATTGTAGAAACATTCCATAGCAAATAGCTATTTAACTTATATACAAATAAGTCATTATTAGTTATAATACTTGTACTAAAATATATAAATCAAATAGGTTTTTTCTTTAGAATATATTAAAAAAACAGTTTTATAAATTATAAAATTTACTGCATAATAAATTATTTAAAATAAAAATCGAAATTGAAGAGATTTAGTATAAGAGAATAAAATCACTTAATGAAGATATCACTATTTTAATAAAATTCGTATTATATTTTTGAACCTTTGTAATCTACTTTAATCTTTTAATTACGTTTAATAAGTATATAATTGACAGAGAATATGGTAATATAATTCAAATGGTTGTTACCATTTAAAATAAAGTTTAATAATAAAGTTGACACCCTTATAAGGTATAAGGGATTAATTAAAATTAAATTAAATAATTAATAATTCGAAAAATTTATAAAATTTAAAAATACTAAAAAGAATTTTCTTGATAGAATTATTACTTAAAGAGAAATTGGGTGGTTAATATCAAAAGAATCACCTTGTATACAAAACTTCATAACTTTTTTAATTTCTCCGTAATATTTACAATACTTAATTATTCAATATAAATTTTATACTTAATATAATTTCTGTAATAATTATTTAATCACGTATAATATTTATAATTCATTAAATATGTAATCAGGATATAAATAAGGAAATGAAAGTTCACGTTGCTTCTGGAATAATTCCAAAATTCCTTCTAAAAATTAAACGCTATTTACAGATTTGAATTGAAACATTTTTTATAGTTTTAATCACTTTCAGATATCACCTATACTTGTCCCTATTGAGTCCACACTCCAATGTGTACAGTTTTTTATAACTCAACCATATTAAACGTCCGTTAAACCAATTTAATATTTGTACGTCTATAATATTTAAACAAAACTAAAATTGAATTTCGTTTAGGTAGTAAGTTCAGTTTGTAAAACTATTATATGTGTCTTTTTCCTATACTTTCTATACTACTAAAAACTAGTAGTTATTATAAAATAAGCTTTTATGTATTGATATACATGTATATCAATAAATAATAGTATAAAACATATTTTTATTAAGAATATATATTCAATTGTATTATACACTTCGTAAATACGAAATTTTAATTTAATAAAATGCAAAATTAAAAAAAAAGAATTAAAATAACGATTTAAAAAGTTTCAAAATTCAAGTAACTAGAGAGTTTGATATATATTTGAAATTTTATATACTTCAGTAAAAGTTAAAATAATATGTACTAATATTAGACGCATAACATGTTTAAAATAAATATTTAGATTATTGGCATTCTTAAATAACAGTAAAAATATTTTTACGCATTAATTTTTTGTTTATTTATATTATTGTAATATTATTTTATGAACTTTAAAGGTACGTAAAAGGCGATTTAATATTTAAAGCTCCATTAAAATTTGTAATATCCTAAAAAACCGTTATTGTTAATTTAAATATTATACTTTTATAAAAGAATAATACTTGAAGTAAATAAAATAATGTACATGATTTTATATTTTTAATAATAAAATAACAACAAAACTGCTGATAATCATGTAGGTATACTTAATTTATCCTTGTTATTCTTTGTAAAATTTACAAATTAAAGTTTTTGTAGCGTTTTTTGAAGTAGACTAACGATGGTTACATGCACTTAAAAAGCAAAACAAAGAGAAATTGTCTTAATTTTAAAATTTATTATGAAGTAATTCTATTAATTCTAATTGAAGTTAAATTACATAAAAGTTACATTTTAATTTATTGTTAACAATGTGCAAAGTTTAGAAAAAATATAAAAAGATATTCCATGAACATTGAATAAATATATTATTCTGTCTTAAAAATTATATAATATATTTTTTATAAAATAAAATTATACTAAATTTATTAAACTAACTAAAAAAAAAAATGAAATTATTTTTATGGGTAATAAATATACTCCAACGATTTGTCTTCATGAGATTGTGACAATTAACTTCATATAAAATTTTTTCGTGTACAATATTATCACACAAAAACACATTATTATGTTTATAATTTCAAAATAGACAATAAAATAGTATTATCTATTAACAAAATGTTTAAAAATATCTTACCATAAATCTTATAAAATTAAAACCAAAATGACTTCTTAATTTTATTATTGACATACAAAAACATTATTAAAAACACAAAAAGGTGAATAATTTCTGATATACGTAAGGCATAACCAATATTTTCAACAAATATTTTAAATATTAGTTTATCTACAAAAACCTTATAGTTTGCACAGTGTTGTAATTTAAATTTAAAATATCTCATTTCAATAATTTGACCCGTAACAATTAGCCATATATTCCCTTATATTAGACAACTATTCAGAATCAAATAAAAAGTTAGAGAATGTATAATATTTATAATTATAATGTATAATAAATATTAATTAAACTAAACTCGTGTATTATAAATTAAAACAATATAAAACATGTTTAAATTTTCTTATCATTGATTGAACACTAAATTTAACTAGAACTTAAATAATCAAAAGATCCAAAAAAATTTTTTTCAGTTACGTTATATTAATTTTTGCTCAAGCCTCTTCTCATGAGATAACTTACGGTAAAATAAAGTATTGTATTATATTTTTTTAATTTATCAAATTAACTTATTTAGATAATTTACATATGTATTGCTTAAATTATAGTTTCTACATTAGTGATCATGTTTTAATTACGTTTATATATTTTTCTTTAGGTTGTCATCAAAATGCATTGTTTCATAAAAATAATTCATATTTTTAAGAGACTTCTATTGAATATTTTATTGGGGTAACTGAGTTCAATATTTCAAATATAAAATAATTTATAAGATTGACGAATACAGTGTGTGTTTTTTAAACTTCATTTTATTTTATTATTGAATTATACCTATTTTGATAGTTTTACTTTTCACAAATGACAAAATAAATTAAGGTTATAAATATTTTAAGTGCTATGTAATGCCATATGAAAAACTTTATTTTTGAAAATTCAATTTACATTAATATATAAGATAACGAAAATCAAATGTTTTCTTGATAATTTACTAGAAATAAAACGTTGAAAAAGTTATTAAAATTTATTATTTACCTAAAAATTTTTTATGGTCAAAATCTTCATATTTTGATATGTCAGCTGTTTCATTAAACGACCAGTATGGACTTATTTCTTCTTTGTTGGATTCCAGAGTCATTATTGATTTGGCATCTGTTAACATAGTAATGTAATATTATATATTTGGATTGCTGTAGTGTTTCATCTCTCAATATGCATGCACGTGGAACATAATAGAATGACAGTGAATACCAATGTTGTACAAAATGTAAAGACCTTAAAACTGTATTCATGTAATGTAACCTCAAAATCATTGACTATAATATAGTATGTTATATCTTCGTAAACAATAAAATAGTTTTACACAACCCAAGATTTTATTGCTTTGTGTAAATAATAAAGACATCTTAAAATGATGAAACTTGGATAAAGTCAAAGTATCTTTTTCAGTTAGTAACTGACGAGTAAAATCAATATTTAATAAAATACAACTACTAATGTTTGTATTCGTTAATCTACTGCAATATAAATATCTAATTTCATTAAATTAATATTTAAACATATTACTTTTGGAATAACTAGAATCATTAATAATTTAGATGATCTTTAATTAATTTAATAATAATACAATTAAGGTATGACTTTTGTTTTATTATCATATTTACTTTTATTCAGTTATCAAAAAATAAGTTTTTTCGTTTCACAAAGTATTTAAAATGTACTTGTGCTTTATTATTAGAAAAGTCAATTTACTTTTAAAATCAAAATTGAGTCTATATAAATGGCCTGGTATACTTGGATTTCGATGTAGTAGATTGAAACTGCATATCTTGGAACACTACCAACAAGAGTAAATTTGATGAATGTGGGTATAACGAATAGGCGTGTTTACGAGGTATTCTCAAAAGGAATATGAATAAACATTTATTGCAGCACAAAATTGTTAAAAGCCCAACTTCAGTTTTGTATTTACAATCTTAAGAGGTACTTTATTTATACTTATTTATAAGCAAAATATAGTTTATTAGGAATAAGATTTGGCTACTTAAAGTCAATAAAATCGTTTTATAAATGAATAAAAACTGATATAGCGAAATGGCTTTTGAAATTGTATACTAAGTTAATATCTATTTTTTTTATATATATTTGAGGACGCTATTAAGACACTAATATTTAATATTTCTAAAATAGGTTATAGAACTGACCCCAAACTTACTAATTACACGAAAGGAAGATTCAAACTCAATAACAAAGATACAGGTTAGAATTTTTTCTCAGAGTATAGATTAATTGACTACTGTTATTAATGTCAAGATGTGAATTTATTAATACATAAAATGTATTGTTTCAATTTTAGGATGTTTTTGATTAGAATTCTTCATATGTATAAAGTACTTATTTTTCTAGTCGCTAAAACAAATACAAACTATAGCTATGAAAAAAATAACATTTTACAGTAACTTGTAATTTATCAAACATTTAGTACAATATAATTTGTCCAAAAAGAAAACATTATTTAATCTACTCAGTTTATTTGTTTTTACAACAATCCTTAGCACCTCATAATACTTTGTACATTTTCATAGGTGAAAACGAAACAAAATATTTGAAATTATTATTTCTCAGTAACTCGGCTTAACAATCCTTAAAATATGGAAGACAAACCATGATTCAAAATTATGTACACCTGAAATATATTATCAATGATTTCTTTGCAGTTGAATTTAATTAATTTCTTTGAAATTTATTGAACATATTTATCATATAAAACTCAACTTAATTCTTAGATATCTCCACGAAACTTCTAAGCTGTTGTTTCTTTTGACAAAGATTAATTTACCCATTAATTAAATACTATCGTATGTTTAATTCTTTACGTGAATTCGTTAGTGTAAAAACCTTTTACTGTTTTACAGATAAATATTTTTGATCTAATATAAATAACTATACGAATATAAATTGATTTTTTTCAATGGACTAGCACTTATATAGAGTCTATTCTGAAACCTATTTTTTTTTTGTTCACATGTTTTAAAATATAACTTTTTTTAAAGAACCAATATTCAAACTAATATTTGTAATAATAATAATAAAAAAAACTTATTTCTGTTTTAGATTAATAAATTCCTACAACATTATTTAAGTTGAAACTTTTTTATAAAAATAGTAACTAGTAGTACTTTAACTGATTAGATTTTAATCAATTAAATTATTTTTTTAATCATTAAAGAGAATATATTTTTTCACGGGTATGTTTAATAAGTAGTTCAAAATTTTTATCCTAGATGATTGTATATTTTAGGATTGGACAAAAAAAAAATTTTTAAAAAACGAGCTCTCTTTTAACTACAATTTTAATTAACGAATAACATATTTGGAATTAAAATTAATACAAATTAACAATTTTAATAATTTTATTATTATTGACATTAAATTTATTATGTCAATATTAACTTTAATGTTGGTATTATTAAGCTCAATCAAATGCAAAAACATAAAAAAATTTATTATTTAGTTGTTAGCTGATTCATCTTGTTTAAAGTGCATTTTTCTTTATGGTTTAAAATAATGACAAAAGAAGTTTTTTAACGCAACATTTTTTATATTTTTTCATTACAATATAATTGTAATACTCTTGCTTCAAACAAAATTTTTCTCTTGGATATACTAAAAAAGTAATTTAATTACTGAACAACTTGTTTTTAAGTTTCGAGTAGCTTACAATTAATGCCGTTTGTCGCTCCATTAAATACTTAATAACTACACAGGGTGATTAATTTAACATTGGCTATTAGTTTTATTCTAAATTAATAATATACAGAACTTATTTGTTTTTAATGAGTAGTATTTAATTCTCAATTTCTTAAAGGTTAAATATTTTTGAGTTCATCCCTTATTCTTTTTAAGTGTATCAATTATATATTTTTTTTCATTAAAATACATATTTTACTACCTTAAATGTCAGAAAATTATTTCACTAAGAAAATTATTAATCTATGAGAACTTTTGAACTAGTTTTTCAGAAGTTATGAAGATTTGTATACTTTAAAGGAGGAGAAGGGCAGCAGCAATGCATAATATAAAAAAAATTTAGAACCCGAAACTCGTCTCCAGTTTTTATATTAAAGTGTTAATAATTTCCAAAATACTAATTCAAAAGTTTTTATCATATAGTCATTTCCATATTTGGATAATTTTCTTAGTTAAATAAAAGTACATAACTAATAAAAATATATTTTATATACATGAACTTAAATACTTAAGCGGGCGAAAATTGCTCAAAAGTTGTAATTTATAAATATGTTAAAGAGTTAGATCATTATACTATTTATCAAATTAAAACAAAATGCATATTTATTTAAGTTGACATAAGAAACTTATTGCGAGATTTTAAATTTGGATGCGTTAGGTAGACGACTTTTATACTTTGGAAACATGACGAAAATCAATTTATAAGTTTCTTGAAAAATCTAAATAGTATACATACTAACATATATTTCACAATATAAATTAAGAAAAGCAAAAAATTTCCTTTCCTAGGTGAACTAGTCAAGAAACAGACAAATGGTAAATTCAGCACAGGAATATATAAATGAAAACATGCATACTGACATACATACTAATTCACATCATTGCACTGCATATAATGGCAACAAGAGCTGTAAGAATAGTTAATGAGTACCACGTAAAAGAAGAAAACTTATCTACGACAATCACTTTAAAACAATGATTACGCAATTAAAAATATAAACATGGAATTTAGAAAAACCTAATAAGAAAATTATAATAAGCACAACAAAGATAAAACAGGAAAAAGGACGAATTAACGGAAAACAATATGTGTCTATGAAATAGATCATGTGGCAAGTCATGTATTGGTTAAACATGAAGAGCAATTGCTATAAGAATCAAAAATAAAAGAATATGAAAAAGACGTAGACTACAAAAAAGTGGAAAAATTCGCAGTAGCCAAATACGTTAAAAACAACGGATACAAAATTCATCATGACAAGGTCAACAATTTGAATAAAAAAGCTCATTTTGGTAAACGAATGTAGAAAGATGCAATAAAAATTGAACAATATTGAGACAACTACAAAAGAGTAGGTGGATGTATAATTAGTATGGCTGAGTTACCTAACCACGAAAAAAGAACAAATAATAAAGAAAGCTTCACAATATATGACAATGCAATATTCAACATGTCTAAATATTGTCGGAGTAGTAATGAAAGAGTAAAATATCAAGAATAACAAAAACAAAAAAAAGCTGAACAGAAACAAAAACAACATCAATAAAAAGCTACAAAAACAAACAGAAAACAAGCTAGGCTGACAATAGAGTTACAACCTTGAACCTGTAACCAGTGGCGCAACCAGAAATAAGTTTGAGGGTTGTTATTCACTTTTTTTTTTGCCGGTCAAAATTTTTTATTCTACATCGCTACTTGAGGTAACTCCAAAATAAAAAAAAGGTTATCACCACTAATTAATGTTGACATAACTAATCGTTTCAAAGAATTACGACCCCTAACTACTTTCCTCAGTTGCGCCACTGCCTGTAACTATAGCAACGAAGAGTAATTCTGCAGCAAGTTCGAAACGTCAGCACAAAACTGAAGTCATTGAAATATCGATAAATATTCTAAATAAGTGCAAATACATAGTACATATATGTTATCAACTATATTTAGATTAAATTTTTGAAGTATATCAATTTAGTTTTATTATTTAATAATCACACAATAATATAGCAGCTGGTCGATTTTAATTAAATTTTTATTAATGTAATTTAGTTATCTAAACTAAAAATAAAGGTTTGAAAATTATTTTTTATGTTCATTTAAATAAATGTATCAAAGTTTGATTGTACAAATTGAATAATTTTTTGTTTAAATAATTGATAATTAATTATTCACATGCATTATTTCTATAAACAGTTTTTCAGTTTCTAAATAAATTATATTTCTAAGTAATTAATCTGATTTTCGGCATACTTTTTTTTCGATGATTACAATTAAATTTAAAAATATATTTATGTAGATATTTTATACACACATTTATACCCTCGAGTCATTCGTTAAATTATAGTGTAATCAATAATAACAAGATAAAAAACGGTAGCACAGTGGGGTCGCGGCATAGTAGAGACATTGCATAGTAGGGTCCAGTATAGATTTAATCTGACAGTGATTAAAATCACTATCATAAGAAACGCTTCGATGCAAATCTGTAGATAGTGTTTAATTTTAAAAAATTGATGGATAATTGCAAAAGCAACATCAACTTCTATTAAAATAAAATACAAAACCCATAATTATCATACAAAAATAGTATATTTTTCAATATGGTAGCCATTTGCGCATAGAAGATAGATCGTCGGAACAAATTTTTTTTTTTCATTTTGTAGTACATAAAATAAGCTTTAATTTTATATATGTTTAAAGGACGCAGTATTTCCGGAACATTTTCAAAAATTAAGTTGAAAAAGTTATTTTTTGTAAAAAAGTTACTATTTTAAATCCTCCCAGTGAGCAGAATAAGTGTTAGATTTTCAAAAAAAATTATATCAAATGAAAGGGAAATATCTAAGGTTTCAATACAAAAAAATATTATTTTTATTTGTTCATTTTTGAAAAAGTTATGGCAGTTTTAAGTACAAAAAACATCCTGATAAAATGTAATTTTTATCGCAAACATTATATTTTTTTTTAAATTTTCGACAGCCATTTGCACATAGAAGATAAGATGTCGGGACAAATTTTTTTTTT
>NW_026099572.1:87797295-87933025 GCF_025091365.1 Daktulosphaira vitifoliae
AAAAAAAAAAAAAAAAAAAAAAAAAAAAACACATCATAGTAAAATTAATACCTTCTCCGCTTCGCATCGAAGCTAATATAAATTAAAGAAGATATTCTTTAATTTATAATTCAATTAATACTGATAAGTATTCATTGCATTAGCTAAAATAAAGTTTTCATAAAACCTCGATAATCTGAAAATACTTTATCATAGATTAGAGTTTTTGATTTGGGTAAATTTATAAATGGATATTGTCAGTGTTTGGATACATACTTTGAGTGCTTCTAGTTGTTTAAGTATAGCCTGGCTGGTATTATATTCGATCTATTTATTATAACATCTTCTCAGTAGTTGAATGAATCTGGTTTTGGCTAATATTCAATACTATTTCAATTTACTTGAAATAGCATGTTTTCAATAGTTTTAAATCACTTTTTTGTTTTAAAAATTTCTTACAAAAAATACTTAAAGTATTATTTTTTATGATATTATAGGATATTTGTACATATATGATGAAATTTTTTTTTTTGAAATTAATTACGTTTCACTTAACTTCGACTGATTACAAATATTATTAGCATCAAGTTTACTGAATTCGGTATATTTGGTACATTTTGAAATTCGAAGATCGAGACAGTTTTTTACTTAACTAAAAGTAAAGAAAAGAGGAGTTTACCGAATTATAACTTTGTATTTTATAATTCGTAAACCAAAAATTATTTGAAAAACAATGTCAAAAGTTGCTCTTAGTTGCATAGATAATTAAGTTGTTTTGCTTATGAGTAATTATGAACCTTGTAAAAGATAAGAGTAATTTACAATGCTTTTGTAAAACTAATTTTTAAAAACTATACCGACTCGGAAAAACTTTACATGATAATAAGAAGATTGGATATGTTATTTGATTAAAAGCATGTGAATAGGTAGAGACGAGTATTTTAATATTTTAATCGCTGTGTTACCCGTCTTGTCAATTTATGTTATGGTAATTTATCACTGAACTTCTCCATAGTTTATTATAAACTTTGCAGTCGTAACAAGTTCGTTGGATATATTTTACTACTAAAATCATTTATAATTCGTTTTGCGAACTAAAAACGTTCCAGATATTTTTTTCATTCAACAAACAAAATGAAATTGATAATTTTAAGTACAATAGAGATCGTTGAAAAAATATTTTAACGACACATATTATTATCCTTACATCAGCCAAATGCAATTTTTAAGCTTTCAAAATATATAAAAATACTTTTAATTCTTATAGTAATGCTCGATAATTCCTTCAAGATAAACATACATTACAGTTAAATAAATTGATGTAAATTTAGCTAAAGTTAAAATATAATTAAGTTAAAAGTAACTAAAAAATATTTAACCTTATTTTACATTGTTGTAATGTACTTGAACTTAATGAGTTATTCAGATTAAAATAACAGTTTTTGAAGGAAAGTCGTTCATGTATACACGTTCATATTTGTGGACGTCATGCAAACACCATTTATTTTTTTTTAAATATAACGTGAATAATAACAAAATTCACTTTTTTATGAATTTGAAAAATTTTAGGGCCGTTCAAATAATTAACAATAATTTTAAGATTTCTGCAAACTCATAACGAATTGGCATAATGAAACGAATAAAAGAATAATAACGAAATATACTTGTAATTTTATTAAGTACTGTATGGGCTAAAGACTCTGTTTATCTTTTACAGTGGAATGTTGATTTAATCACAGAGACATCTAAAAATATGAGGATGGGCAAAACAACACAAGAACAATTAGTGCATTGTTTAACTGCTGCAACTTGTTAAAAATTACTCGGTATCTTTTGAACGAATGCGATTATGATGCAATCGCTTTTTTTAATTTCGAAGTAAACTTCAGATTCTTTATTTTGATATCAGCTAAATTTTGTCAGACGTTACGGAAAATTTTCAAAAATTGATTTGAAAAAAATGAATTACTTTTGTAGGTGGTCTTAGGGGTAATAGTATTACCCGAAACACCTAATACAATTTTTTTTCGGTTTTTATGACTATGATTGTTATTATAAACTAATTTTTTAATTAACACGCTCTATAATCAAATATGGAAATAAAAATAATTTAATTAAATTTATAACTTTATTTTAAACAAAAAACGCAATTTATATAATTTAATGGTTTCTTTCGTAACTCATCAATAATAATTAAAAAATAAATTGGGATCGTTATTCCAATCAAATTTTTAATCTCTATCCTTATATTTTTATATATATATCTAGATTTATTTAAAAGTCAATTTATTGAAAATATTTTAATTATACCGAAAATAATATTTAAATAAAAAAATACTTCCAGTATTTACTATTACTACTGTAAAGTTGAACTACAATGTATTATGCATAAATATTAGTGATGCTCAAACTGTTTGAATTTCAGTTTTAAAATTTAAAAAAATCCAACCGGATTTTTATTTACAAGTCGGATTGAAAATCAAATTGGTAAAATCTATGATTTATTAATTATTAATTTATTGAAGATAAATCTTTTTAATTTAGCTTAAATTTTTTTTNATCTATGATTTATTAATTATTAATTTATTGAAGATAAATCTTTTTAATTTAGCTTAAATTTTTTTGTATTATTTATAACCCACGGTAACATAGGCTATTGGGTAGACAACTAAAAGTTAATTATATTACAATTTAATACTAATATTTAATCAAATAGATTACACACAGCACATAATATACATAAATTAATACTAAATATAACTTTAAATACTTATAAATATAAGAAGATTTATGTAGTATATTTTGTTTGCTTAAATTTTGTTATGTCACTTTTTTTTACACTTTAAAATTTATTACCAATCATTATTTTACAAAAAATTTATAAAGATTACAAATCTTTATGCACCTAACTGAAATTTCAAAGTTAAAAATATTCCTGTATGAATTGGTGTATTTGAATTTAGTTTCGAGATATTTTGTTCACTAATGTAGAGCTATTCTGTCGGGTTTACTTTGATTATGCTAGAAAATTAATCCACCCTACCCATTGTAAAATTGTGTCCAATACACAATAGTATACCGTTTGTTCTAGCTTATTTCACTGTTTGAACATTAAAAAGGATTACAATAGTAGCAACAACTGTTATTGTATGATATTGTCATATGACGCTTAGAAACCCTTTATAAATCCTAAGGTCACAAATGTGAACTTACGGAACACCAACTTCTACAATATGTTACATTACTCCTTTAGATTTTTATCAAATATTGAGCTTTAATTCAATTTACTTTGATTTTAGTTAATTGTTATAAAATTATTATAATTATAATTATTAACAATTATTATAGTTATAATAAAAGTTGTTTTAACCCAAAACTTACGTTAAATTATCCAATTAAAAATATTTTCTTTATTTTTTTTTTTACAAATAATTTTTTTTTTATGAATTTATACTTTTTATTATAAAAGTTTTTCAATCATTTAATTTATGTTTATTCAATAAACTAATTAAATAAATAATAATAATTTTTATTACATGGTAAAGTAAAATATATAGCTTTAATTTTCCATGTTATAAAATAAATTGAATTTGAACGTTGCCTACTATGGTATTTTGTTTTTAATTTAAAACAATATTTATTTTTCATCTGTGTACCTATACTTAACAAATTAATATTTTATTTTGTAAGATTACATTTTAAGGGGTATCTAGTGAGGGAGATGTGCTGACGCATCTTAAATAATCCATTAGGACGCGTTAATCACATCAAAAAAATGGTTATAAACTAAAATTTGTTATGAGGTCAAAAAATTCAGTTAAACTCCTCTATAGAAAAATTCTAATTTTCATTGTGTAATTAGATTATTAATTTATATAATATCAAACTTGAGTTGTTTAGTTTTAAATAATTTGTTTAGATTTTTGTGTGCATTTCTCAAATTGAAGTCACAATATAATAATAACTATACATTGATATATCCTTTCTTTTTTATCTTTAAAAATTTAATGCCACGTACAAATAAGAAATAATTAATAAATAAATAATAAAAATGACAATTTCCTAAGATAATTACACAGAGTAGAACAGATCTAACGGACTACTCATATAACTTACGGACTCTAATGTAGACCATAAGTTATATAGACTCTACATTATATTTTATACTGTTTCTTAATCATTTTTTTACAAATTAGGACTATAATTAAAATATATCTTATCTTATTTGTCGCAATTACAAAAATTCTTTTTAAAAATTAATTTTTATACAATTTTTTTTTAAGATAGCCACTTTAAAGATAAGTTTTAAAGAAAAAAATTGATACCAAAAACTCTTATTTTAATTTAATAGCTACGTTTATACAGCATTGTGAAGTTTGTTAAATTTTGAATTTTTTAGCGATTTTTCTATTGTATCAAACGTTAGTCCACGTATGTAAAGGACGAAAGAAAACATCTTTTATTTTATCTTTTTATATTATTTAATAGTAACAGTACGCGATTTCCTTTCCATGAAAAATAGTAACGTTTAAACGCGCTTTCTACAGAAATTATTATCTCAAAACTTTATTACAAAATGTTAGAGACATTTTCGTATATGAACTACAATTGTTCAATGATTGGCCAAGTTAAAATTTTTCAAAAAAATTTAGGATCAACAATAACTATAAAATTATTTAATTAAAAAAACTCGAATAATAATTGAGATAAATAAATAAACTTACAAATTATAAGAGATGGAGTTAAAACGAAAATAATAACTGCTTTTTATCATATTACCAACGAAATACTTAAAGAAAAACATAAGCAGGCATGTGCTTTGAGCGTTTCTGGTGTATGACTGTCAAAAAAAATTATAATTATGACTAAAGAAAATGTATTAAAAATTATAAAACTCAAGTCTATAAGTTAATGTATTTTTATCTATACTTTAAATATATTTAGATGCTATAAGTAGGGCAAAATGCGTTGGTCTAATCATAAGATATCCTTTTTTTCACAAATACAAATTTGCATATTTTTGTGAAAATTTTACTCAAGTAGAGACGTTTTTTCTATTAATATTTATTATTCTAACTAATATTTATGCATTTCTGATATATTTCAATAAATAAAAAGTAAACAGATAATAAAACACATTATAACTTTCTTTTATATTATAACTTTAAAATTAATATTCAATGAGTACCTTAGCAGGGTTTTCAATATATTCCACATATGCAAATATCTTTTATCAGTATTTAATGGCATGTATAAAACGATGTAAATTTCTAATAAAATTAATTATAATAGCTCAACATGCATGACAGTTTAGCTCAACTACCTAGCCATTTTGAATACCTTATTTCAACTATTTTAGATCTATATAATTTATAGGTACATTATATTAGATAGATTACTGAAATTTGTTTTTGGTATTTTCATTGTAGTAAATATGGTCAATTTGTCGAAATAACTGAAAGAGTTTAAATTGGACTAAATTCTTGATAAATTTTTAATTTATTGATTTTTTCACACACAAACAATGCTGACATTAGTGGTATGCAAAATGTGTCATCAGACAAGGTCCTTTATTTATAAGAGCCCTCACGAGTTGTAAAATGAAGATTGATCCTTTTTATTACGAAAAATTTATAAAAAACTAAAAGAAGATGTTGCACCTACAATTTAGACCTAATGATTATAATCGTTAGTGAAAATTTTAAATTTTATTAATTAAAAAGAACGTTTAATCTTTATTTAAATTTCTTTAATTAAACTTTGGGAGTATTTTATTTTAGTGATAAGCCAAAAAATATTTATAAAACTTATTCAATGTTAAACTTATAGTTTAGTTAAACATTAACAATTCAATTCAATAAGTTAGAATGTAGATAAAAAATATAAAATATATGCAATAAGGTTAAATGTATTTTTCGATTCCCTATGAGCATAAATGAACTAACAATATAATTAGACATACACTTTTTTGAACATTCATTAAATACGTCTGAATTGAGATAATCAATTGTGTAATCTCTTTACTATGAACTTTAAAAACGTACAAATATAATTAAAGATAGCAGAAAAGGCTCACGGATTGCAAAGTTTCTGTACTGGTAGTATTATTTAATTATAAAAAAAAACGTTTTACACATTTCTTTAGTGGTTCTAACCTCTTTTCTACAATAGCATTACTGAGCATTGTTCCAGGAAAAAAAATTAATCAAGACTTGTGTACCTTATTTACCCTTATAATAAATACTTCTTTTAATATTTTAAAATGAGCTATTTTTTCTTCGTCATAGAATACAAATAAATTGTGGATTTATAACAATTTTAAAAAACAAATATAATTTTTCAGTTATATTTATTTTTTAAATAATTTAAATGGAGGAATATTGATTGTAAATGTACGCGTCTAACGAATAAAAAACTCATTACAAATGATTGTATGTTATATTACTTTATATGTTTATGTTTGATATTCTTTTTGTTAAAAAATATGTTAAAAATCAGTACAACAGAATCTAACCCTGGTACCTATGCAAAAAGACACGCTTTAAAAAGGCAAGAAAAAAAAGTTACTAATTGAACTAAATAGGCTACCTACTAAAAAGTATAGAACAACAATGTCTTAAACCTAAAATAATGAAAGTTTTACGATTACAACACATCTATAGTTTACACGAGTTTATAAATATTCTATTTTCATGAGAACTGAAATCATACTACCATTGTTTATTTTAAATTAAAAATGTTTACAAATTAAAAAAAAATGACTTGGTTTAACTTTTTATATTATATCCGTGTACATTCAATTGACTGTTAAAATGTTTTAAATATACTATTTTAGTCTTAGTTTTTGTTTTTACTTTTTAATTTAACCTACAATAATTTTTCAAGAATGAATTATTTTCTTTTGCTTAATAGTATGGGTTCAATTTGTTGAAAACCGAGTGTTTTATTTTGTAAAATGTTCTTAATGTACGTTGTGCAAAATGAATTTTATACTATTGTCCCTATTAAAATGAGTAATTAGTAAATAGAAGATATATTTTTTAAGTTTGTATACATCTAAAAATAAGATACATAAATCTAGAACCCTCACATTAAAATTTTTACCTAAAAATATCTTCTATTAATTAATTATTTTATAGGAGTAATAGTATAAAATTCATTCTACACGACGTACATCAAGAAAATTTTACAAAATAAAAGATTTGGGTTTAAACAAAATAATACCAAACTATTACTAAAATAAAATAGTTCATTTTTTAAAAATTACTATAGGTTATTTCTCAACAAAGCCTAAAAACAAAGGTTACATAATATATTTAAAAAATGTTTAACAATTGAAACAATTGAACAATTGAATGTAGACAGAACAATACTTTTTGATATAATTTTTAGGTACAAATTCTATTTTGCGAGTGTCAGCGTTACTTAACTCTAAAAATATATGAGACTTTTGTTAAAAATCTCTAAGTACCTAGTAAAAATTATTTAGTTCAAAGAATTATTACAATTTTAAATTATTCTTGCAATATGATGTGTTATTAATATTTCCTTAAGTCTGTATGAATAACTTTTAATTTATCCTATTAATAACATTTTTAAATTCAGTGTGGTTTGTCAGATTTTTATCCTCATTCATTGCTTTTATTAGTTAAATGTTAGTGGTTTACAGCTAAATGTTATAGTTAATTTATAGCTTCTGTTTTAAACCCATTTATGGGATTAACTCATTTGTTTTTCTCTAAACAATTGCAACAACTGTAAACAAATTTATTTTATAGTTAATACCAAATGGTATTGAGCCTTTTTGAAATTGTCATATTTGAATATTAAACTAATCCAATGCTTTAAACTTTAGCATGTCTTCATAAGATGCCTATTACTTTAGTATCTAAATAGCTATTATTTAATATGTTAAATTTCAGTTTAAAAACTATTTAAAATCTTATATGAATCAATTTATTTCGTTGATCTGACCATTTGTACAAAGAAATATTTATAATTTAAATGTTTACTTTTAGATTAATTTTTTCAGATTATAATAAACAATTAGAAAATTAATGAAAATGTAAAATGTGGTAATATGACTAAATTCATTAATAAATAGCCACTAATGTAATTTAATATCTGATTTTTATTCAAAACACAGCATTTTTAAACGATTTCCAGTATGTACTGTTTAAGTGATGTGTAAATTCCCAAAAAAAATAATCATGGAAATTTTCTGAGGTAAATTTGTTGAAATATTTCTAAAATCGGTAAAATTATCATTTTTTGATATTTTTTAAAAGTTTAGAATATTTATATAAACCTACTGTTATAAATTATCCAAATTTCGAATAATAATGTATTCGTTTTTTAAATTAATATTTTATTTCTATTCTATCTCTTTGTTATAAATATTTATTGATTATTTTGAAATATTATATACCTTTTGCTATTTTTCATAAGCTGGTATGCTATTTTATCAATCGCTCAAGCAAACAAAACTTGTTTTATTTAAAATTTTATCTTATATCTTGACGTTTTGTGGAAATGTCATTTTTGAAGTATCAAACCATCTCAATAAAATTAACTTGTTACAGTTTAGATACAAAATAGCAAACATACTCGATCATACTATTTACGAAAAATTTTAAAAACTAATTTTAATGACCCATAAGCTTTTTTACTACATATCTTTAAAAGTATTAAATATAATATAATTTTTCTTCTCAGAATTTAAAAATATTATTATATTATTAAAAATATTAAAATATTATTTGTTTTATTCCTTTTGTTCCCTTTATAGTTTATATTTTAGTTTTTTAAATTGAAACATTTTTTGTAGCCAATTAATAAATAAAACAATTATATAACTATGAAAATTATCGAAATTTAGTAACTTAGCAATTAGTATTTAAATTGATGTAAGCATTTTTATAACAGGATATTTAGTATACTACTCAGTTTAAAAATATTTAAGAAGCCGAGTTCAAGTGTAATGATTATGAAATTATCATGAATATCGTCAACTGAAAATTAAATCTTCAACATTAAAAAGACAAAACAAGATAATTTCAAATTAATATTTTTATGTGCGCAGACGAAACAATCCTAGATCACTTTATTTTCAAAAATAAAGTGAGATTAGTATCAAAAAAAAATGTGCCTTGATTATTCTATGGTAATGCATAAACTACATGTCTATAGATTTCTACTCATAATTAAACATTTCATAGTTTAATTTAACAATTTATTGAATAAATATTTTTTAATTAAATAATTTTAGAGTTCAAGTTTTAATTAATAAAATTTCCCTTAAATTTTTTTGTTCTAAAATTATATTGAAGTGTATAATATTACGCTTATTACCTTACAATACTTCAACGAACATTTAAGCTAAAATGTTAATTTAATAAATAATTTAAGATGATTTGATTAATGTAAAATCTTTATTGTAGTACAATAAATTTATTTTAAAAATTAAAATTTTTTCCGTAAAACAGCAGATTAGCTGCAATAATTTTAGGTTTATGTTAACCACCTTTTTATGAACAGAACATTTTTTCTTGCAGCATTTCATTATTTTGTTGTGTAATGCATATTGAATTTGTTTTTTTTATTGTGTAATAATGAAAAGTTCATTCAAGTTATATTTATGAATGGCTTTTTTAAATTGTTCGTGAAATGATTTATAAAAATAGCTTTATATAAGTTATGATTTAAAATGAGTACAATTTCTAAAAAAATGTCTCTTTACTTTTTTTAAATTCAACTCTGCTGAATACTTTTATGTCACGTACCATTTTCATTGCGGTCATTTTAGCAGTAAATAACACACCATAATGTTTATCATTTTTTTAAAACTTCGACGGTGACTAAAAATATAGCTTGTAGTTAAAATATTTTGATATAATTAACGTGTGTGTAATAATAATTAGATAAGTTCTGACTGAGGATTTAAAAAAAAAAACGTTTAAGTATTATTATTTATTAAATAAGTCTTTATTGAATAAATGTATTTTGATTAATTTCTAATGAATTTAAACGTTATCCAAATTTGATATAAATAAGAAACTAAAAGCTAAATATTATGGTGCAGAATAATACTTTAATTTGTTTTATGTAACAATTTTTTGTAAAGATTTTACCAATGTCAACGTGTTACAATAGCAAACATACTCAAGTCTTGTTATTATATTGGCCCATAAAAATCCAAAATACATCACATGCATTTAAATCAAAGCAATACAAGCGTTTCATATTACCACGCATATTTTTTTTTGGGGTAAAAAATAAAATTACCTTTATTTCTATTTTTATTTTTCCTTTTATTTTGCAGATCTATTTTTTGTTGAACGTGTCCAGAGTTTAAATGAGTTAACTATTTCTAAATTATCAAATATTATTTTATTCCATTTGATTTCATTCAAGAACAAATGTGAAACAGCGTGTATTTGATTCGATTAAAAAATATAGAATAGAGATGAACATTAAATATTATTCTCTCTTAAAATTAAAATAAACAATTTTTATTATACTTTTGTAGAAAATCTTATACTCCCATTTACCTTTTGAATGAAAAATAATTATTATTTTATAAAATAAGAAGGAGAAAGGAGAACTTCTCCCTCTACCCATCATTAAGACCACCACTGGTAGTCATCGTTAAAACATCAAATTATTATTTTATATACTTATATATCTGATATATTTAGATGCTCAATTTTATAATTGTAGATTCATTATTCACTCATTTCTTACAAAATAAAAATAATTTCCGGAATATTTTTTAGCTATTATTTAGTATATAAAGAGTAATATATTAAGTATACTGCCCCCATATTTTCGTAAAAATATGATTTTTTCACGAAAATGTATAGTTTATAATTTATTATTTTATAAGCCATTGAAAATGTAAATTTTATTGGAAAAAAAAATTATTCCTAAGGGTAAATTTTTGGGGTATCTTTCAAAAGTTATATGAGAACCCATTATTATTTTTTACTATAAATGGTCTAAATAAAATTGTGAATAGTCAATAACCAGTATTTTATTATTAATTTTTGAGTTATTTTAATTTTTAATTATAAACAAGAGGAATGCGCAACATAGAAGAATGTATAGCAATTATAGAGTGTCACTGAACATTCCCCGCTCTTCACTTTTTCTAAATCTTCAATTATTAATATCTCAAAAACTAATAATAAAAAAATAGTTATCATCGACCAATCATAATTTAATTTAGACCTTTCTCCATTTAATAGTAAAAGTAATAATACTAAGTTCCTATTTAACTGTCGAAAGTTACCTCTAAAATATACCCTGAAATAATTTTTTCTAACAATAAACTTTACAATGATCTATAAAAATAAATTAAATTTTTATCTATAGGTTTTTATAAAAAAAATACCATTATTTTAAGAAAACGTGAGAAATAATATGCTTAATAAATCATCCTGTTTATATCGATTGTTAATTTATGAAGAGTTTTTCTGGTTCATCCCTTACACCTTATAATTGTGTTAATATAATTATTTTTAATGACAATATACATATTTAACTAGTTTATATAACAGAAAATAATTGACCGATAGTAACTTTCAATAATATTTCCGATAATATTAACATTTTCATAACTAGGTAATGAATTTATATTTTAATAATTAACTCGTATGGTTAATAAATATTTGTTCCCCGGAAAATTTTCTATGATAATAATTTAAAAATAATTCTAGTTAACTAGCACAAATTTTTTTAATTCATTATTAAATTTTGAGAATTGAAATTTTTCTGTCAATAAACAGTAAATGATATTGTATTAAAAATTGTAATATTACAGTAGGACTTAATTCAAATTTTTTCCTTGTTATAAAAACAACTGACAATAACTTTTTACAATCAAATAAAATAAATTTTAATTAAAACTCAGTGTTGATCGTTCACTGGTAATGTTACCCTATATAAATATTATTATATTATGATATATTGTCATTTTAAAATCATATATTTAAGACTCACTTTTAAGTTCGGTTTTTTTATTTAAATAATTAAATAATTAATTATTATAATCTCAATAATCTTTAAAAACTAGTTTTAATCCGCTCAGTTCTTTTTTAATTTGATAATTTAAGTTGTATTGCCATATTTTTAATCTGCTTTAACTGTGTATAAAAATAATTTTTATATAGAGATTGAGTGAATTTAAACATCCATATGGCGTAAATTTTAAATGACTATTTTGAAACAGATTATATTTTAAACCTATCACATTTTTCCCGAAATCCAAAAATTAAAGACACAATTATAAAAATTTTCTTGTTAAAAAAAAAACAATATTTTAAATAAAGTGGCATTACAAGAACACATCAATCAGTCTGTCTTACTAAATTAAATTACAATTTCATTGCCCAGTAAAGGAAAAATATCTGTTGAAAATTTTTAGTACCTAATTAATTCAATTAGTTTCAATAAATTTCCAAATAAACTAGTTTTAGAAAATTACAAATGTTTAATGTATTAAATTATGAGAAAATATTTTATTTTTTATATGCATAAATTCAAAAAATCATTGCATTTAGAATAAAATTCTTAATTTGAAAATTATCTAAACAGACTGTGTTAACTAATACATCACCAAGATGTAGAAATATTTAGCGCTCAACAGAAAAATTTGTAAAAAATAGTTTAATGAAAATCGCTATTCTCTTTAAATTTTTCAGAGTTATTAAGAATTTAACGTAGATATTTATTTTGATTAAATAAAATTCTCAATCATTTCTTGTTCAATTTAGTGGAATTAGAAATAAAGTTGAAATATAATATTTTTAGATGAAAACTTTGTTGACTAAACAAAATAATATCTTTAAATCTTTTCTTTGTATACCTTTTTATTTGTATTGTTTTGCTGAGTATGCTTGTATTGCTATCTTAGTTTACTGCAAATCGATTTTAAGTTGGCAAACGATATTCTGCCACAAAACAATACTTTAGAAAATTATGTCTAAATATTATTTAAACTATTAAAAAAAACAATACCTATAATAACTTCATCTTACAAAATACATCAATAAGAACCACAAAATGTAATTGCTAAATTGTTTAACAACATATCTTGAAAAAAAATATAATATTTAAAATTTTATGTAAAATAACTAAAACTTTTAACTCAACTAAATAAATTTCAGTTTATTAAAACCTTATGTAAATTATTATAAGCGTAATAGATAAATGCTTTCGGAGAGCTTGAAGTTATATAGTGTTCAGTAATTAAGGAAACAGATATCTATTTTTCTCATTTTTTGTAACAATTCATTTGTTTCCTTACTTACTGAACACTCCGTATTATCATTTTCAGAGAATATACATATTATTTTTATTTACTATAAAATGGGCTTCAAATCCTTAATTATTATTGTATCAAATGCGTCTCATATGTTATTCTCATATTAAAAAAATTAATTGTAAATTTAATCAAATGAAAAAAAATCATAATTTAAAGTTATTATTAGTTTCAAATAAAATGTTTATAATTAAAAAAATACCAAAACACTACAAATTATTTCGAATAATCGAAAATGTGTTATATCATACTAATAATAACAGAATACTAACTTTCTAAAAATAAAAAATATGTACAATTATATAATATATTTATAATATGACAAGCTCTTTGTTAAACGCTCTTTAAGCTCTTTGTAACACGTATTTAAAAGTCTAATATGGTGTATAAAAACGATCAAAGTAAGATAGCCTCAAGCTTAAAATCATATTATCTAACAATTTCTTTATATTCAGTAAAACACTAAAATCTACTGTCTAAACCATATAAATATACAAGTACAGAAAATGTACTGATAAATGCTACGAAAATAATAAATTTACAGTACAAATCCAAGAAGTGTTTTAAATGTGAACTATTTAATGAAGCGTTTCGTTCTAAATTGTTCTCAGAGTTCTCTAATTGTACCAATTTGACTCAATACATTAAATCTTGAGATTCTTTTGTGAAAAATTTCAGCGATTATAAAAAATTTTTACATTGCTTGTTGAAATATATCGCTTATTAGTCCTTCTAGCTGGTGAATGTTAATATTTTAACAATTTAGAAGTTAGGTAGAAAAAGAATTTTCATTTTATTCATGCCCTTTCAAGTTTCAAATCATTGGCATATTTTAGATGTTTGTCATAACAGGTTCCGATTGTTGTCTTAACATAATACTTTATTATCATTCTATACATTTTTTTTAAATGAAATTTATTATTGTACAAATATTTGCAATTCTTAAACTAAAACCAATTATTTCATTAAACAAATAAAGTACATAATAAAATCTAATTATTGAATAAATTGACTCAGTGTCATCTCATATTCATGTTTATATTCGCACTTACAATAGTAATACAATCACATTTTGTGCACGTCAACTTACAGCGCCTAACAGCCAAGTCAGAATTTTGCATTCATATTATAGATATCTATACACAGGAACCCGTCGAAGACATAACCATATACATTTACAGAATGCCATTAAGGAAAATAGTAATCGACACTTACTATAGAAACGCGTAACATCTAGTAAATATTATATCAAATTATTATTACTATTTAGTATATTTCCGATTCTAACAATTATAAATTTTTATGGTTTTTAAGGCGTATTATAGGCAACAAAATTATACTTTTATAATCATCAGAAATGAATGTATACGTTTCTATATTTTTTTTAATATAAATTTTCGTTATAAACTTTACAATAATTGTAATAATAGTAATAATATTACTAATACTATACATATAATTGTAATAATTGTAGTTTTTAGAGTAAAAAATAAAAATAAAAATAGCATTTCAAAATTTTAAACGGTGTAATTAAATTTAGCGTGTAATACTTGGTTAAGTTCGGTTAACAATTTTACGAAATTTATACTTTTTTAAAACAATTTTTACTTTATGATTTTAAGAATACTTTTGTTTTATAATTTGACAATAGAATTTGCAAAATAGAGAATTACAGCCAAAAAAGATAAAAGCAATGACGAAAAATCGTAATTGAAGGGAAATTGCCTTGGATGACTTAATGCAGTCAACAATTCTAAAGTCGTCAAATAATCTTCACAGATTCAAAGCTACAACAATTTTAGCCAAAAAACTGTGAACAAAGTCAAGCGGTCAGCCCCACGTTGACAGAACTCAGTTCACAATTAATATTGGGATCCATATCAGAACGAGTAAGTTTTTATTATTTTCATTACTGAACATAAATAAGATAAATAATTATATTTTTATTTTAAGTGACAACATCTGTAGGTACTCAATTATCAATTATGAATTTGTCGAAAAGAACAATTTAGCGAATTCGACACATAGAAATTTCAGTACCAGCTATGGTCTGCTGGTACTGAAATTGAGACCTTTGATGAATTTATAAGAAGAGCACATTATGACTAGTGATAGAAAACTTTGTTTATTATTTGGTAGTTTTGACGACCCACGATCCTTTAGACTTAATAGCCTACTGTGACGAATGATAGATGGATAGCACATTTTTTCGGCTTTACTTATTTTTTATTAATTTTGCTCTATTTATGTTGTCAAATGTTTCAACATTTTACTGATAATTTAAGCGTTTTTACATAGTTAGACTGACGAAACTTGCTCTTGTTTTTTCCTATCTATTTTTAAATTGAGACCCTTGTTAAAATCTAAGCTTAGATTATAACTTGAGTCTGACCTAAGTCAGTAATGATTGATTTTGAGCTAGCGACAATTAACACAATAAAAAAAGTTTACTTTAGATCTACCCTTTTAAAATATTGTTTTTCCTTTCACTTTTCATAGGTAGTGTGGCGAAATACTCAAAACATTGGCTTTATAGTAAAATACAGCAAATATCTTAATTGTGGGTTAAATTTGAAAAAGCGCTAGCATTTGTACAACCGGCAAATATGGTACATTTATATAGTAAATTTTTAGAACATGACTTTTAATTACATAACAAAACTCTTTTAACTTCTTAACTTAAATACTTTGAAGATACGGGGATTGGTCGCATAGGTCGTAAAATCAAAGAAGAAATCCAAAACTTTTAATAAAAATGTGGAACTTCTATAATCTTGTTAAAAATGATTTACGAAAACAAATCATTCTGTAAAATTGTAAAACAATTACTTAGACTCCTTTTTAAATGCTGCCCACCGTTTAATTTAGAAGTTAATAGATACCTTAAAAAAGAAGAAAAATTAAACAGACTCAAAATCGAACAGATCATAGCAGTAAACAGTGGCAAGGGGGCCTATAAGTCTTTTAGCTTCCATTGACCAATTATTATTATTAACATATTACCACATTCTTAACGTGGTAAGTTTAAAAAAATAGATCTCTGCCCCTTCTGAGCAAAAATTCTGGCTACACCACTGACAGGAAGAACTAACTATAAAATAAAAGAAGTACCATGATAACATCACTAGAATTAGAAATATTTGTACCAAGTTTTACGGCACACTCATTAGGGATTTTTTAAAAAGAATTGCGCATAATTTGAAGTAAATATATTGTTAACTTTTATTTTTATTTTTTTATTTTAACCATTGACAACATTGGCTTTTTATTTTACAATTGCTTTTATTGTATCTAAATGCTGATAACTATTATTTTTATTTGTATTATTGAAAATATACTTGTTTTATGAAATCATGAAACTGTTTTTATATAATTAAATTATCTAGTATTTCTATAACATAAATTTATAGAAATAACCTATTACTCTTAATGTATAATACTCTAACGTGAAATATCTAAGATATACTAATGCAAGTATTGTCGTAACTGTTTTCACTTTTAATATTTTCAATTGTTTTAGTTAGTTCTACTACATCAATGTATTTATATACATATTTTTAAAAAATTTTACTCCACTTTAATATTATTTTTTCAATTAATTTGACAAATTTCTTGTATGACTTAGAATTTTAAAACTTATATAGACTCACTTCTTAGTTTCTTATAGAATGAACAATTTTATTTGATTGTGTTCGATGATTTTCCAACGATATACAAGTTTATTTTATAATATGATTTATCATAAATTAAACTAACAGCAAATAGCACAGCATAACATCAGCGATGAGTTGTCGACTAAATGATCCTCTGCGCCACACCACTCCTCTTGTAAATATGATAACATACATTTATTAAGTGATGCATTCGCAGTTTTCTTAGTCATTTTTAGAGATATTTCATAGTTTTCCTCGATAAAGTATTTTTTTTATAATTATATGTTTACAAATTGATCAAATTCCATAAGACACCAATTTTCTCATAAACTATTGAGCATATTTATTTTTATAACAAGCAAAAAATATTAGGTTCCAAAATTATAATAGTATATAATTAAATTATTTTTCTCATCCCAAAGATAAAAATCTTAAACTATAGTTTTCTAAATTAGAATCCCTATTTTTAACTTGATAAACTGATAGAAAAAANAAATCTTAAACTATAGTTTTCTAAATTAGAATCCCTATTTTTAACTTGATAAACTGATAGAAGTTAAGTAATTTTAGACCGAAATTCTATTGTTCTTTCATTGTTTTAAATACAATAGTCTTCATTTTTCTATGTTATCACATAAACATATTTTTATTGACTAAGATAATGAATATTATTGATCAACCGGTGTAGACATTTTTTCTTGATAACTACCATAATAAATAATTTTGGCCTATCAAAACAAACTATTGCTGCCACTGGTATAAGTTTACCAAAATCAATGATACATTTTTACTTGAAATTCAAATCTTTAACAACTTTAAAACAGATAAGGTTGATCGGACAAAAAATTTAAGAACAAACTTGTTGTTAATTTTTCGATTATTTTATTAAATTAAAAATAGAGGTTTCCATTTAAGAAAATTATAGTTAAAGTTTTTTTATTTCTGAAGAGACGAACAAAATATTTAATTACATATTATTGTAGTTTATTGTACCTAACATTTTTTCTCTTTACAAAATTTAAAAATTCTAAATAGTTTTTGAGAAAATGAATGTCCTATCAAATTTTGATTACTTTGTAATTCATCATATTCTTGATGATTATGCACGAAATTGAATTATTACATTCCTTAGCATACCAATTAAACACTTTTATTTTTATTTTATTTTCTAATTTTAGCCTTTTCAGGCATAATATCTCTTAGTTTTGGTAATTACATTTCTTTAGAATAAAATAACTAATTAAACCAACTAGCCAATTAGTGCAACTTAATAAAAGTTCACAATTCGATGTAAAACTACAATTTTATTTTAATAACATTAAATATAAAAATAAACCAATTCCTAATGGGCATTATATTGAGTTCCAAGAAACAACGTTTAATATCTAATTAATTTTATGTCAAATTACTATATTATTTACCATATTTCTGATTCTATTAATTATAATTTTTATGTTGTTTATATTGCGTTGTCAGTTGTCTGTCCGTAATAACTTCCTAATCAACATCTCTCATATTCATAGATTATATATTATAATTTTATTTTATTATTAATAAACCTTGTTATTCGAGTGTAATACATTTTAATAGGTACTACTATTGATTTTTTCTCTAAGGGAATTTAAAATAATTAGATAAACCCTCAGTATTCAAGGTAGATGTAGTATAACCAGCTAATCTGTTTTGGGTCCTTTGGGTTACTAATGACTGGTATTTGGGACTAGTAACAAATAGCTTCGTATCAATAACTTATGTTATTTGTTGAATTCCAACCTACAATAATTTATTACATTACTATAAAAATGGTAATATCATTGATCAATTTTTTTTTTAATAACATTTTCAGTACAGTAGAACTAAAATTAGATGAGTTGTGTAAAACAATACTGTATGTAAATATATGTTTACTATACTTCTTAATTTATTTTCATCACAATTAAATCTTGAGCTTAATTTGGGTAATAACTTAGTATTTCGTAAAATATTAAAAACAAGTTTTTTATTCTCTAGAAGTGATTTTAGGGAACATACTGGTTCTCTCAGACATAATGAGGTTGCGTCTGGTGGACAGTTTGTATGAAATTCAGTCAAATCGTTAAGGCAGAGCTAACTTCAATTAGTTGGGTTAGAGGCTATGATGATGATGATGACTAAAAACAAGTTTTTTGCATAATTAATGTATGCACTATTTTCTAGAAAACTTTCTTCCGATAAGTTTGAATTGAAAAAGTTGGGAAAGGTTATATACATTCAAAGAAAGATATACAATTAAACAATATCTCATAACATTTTAACATTAAGTTCGAGTTTTCCAATGATAATTCATATTTCATCAACTTTAATTACAAAGAAAATCTGTATAATGCCAATGCTAATAACAAAATTGACTGTGATCTTGTAAACCAAAATGAAGTTGTAGTTATTCAATGTAATTAGTTATTTCAAAACAAAGTTGATACTTACGCAATACTATTCTTGGAAATGTAAAAGACAGGATCAAAAGTCGAAATCCTATAGAGTGCAAATTATACCAGCTTTTCATCATCTGAAATAAATTATACTTTATAAAAATAATAATGAAGAAAAAAGTAGAAAAATAATTTAATACTCATTTTGATATTATACAAATAATTATAATAATAAAATATTTATATTTTTCAGAATACTTACGGCTTTGAATGTATTATATTATTTAGTTTAAAATATATTATTATATATACAGAGTGATTTTTTTTTAACATTAGCCATTCCATTTCTTTTAAAATAGTTGTTTATCTGTTATAAAATATTTCCTATATTCATTCATTATATCTTATTTTTTTTTTTACGCTTTTATTAGCCTATTAAGGGCCATAGCGGCCTCCCCAAAGGAGGAGGTTTCTTAACCATTTATACTCCGGGACGGGTCGTTAGTCCGTCGCCGGAGGTGGGATGGCGACTTCAAATTACCGAACTGATCTCTCGTTCGGTAAATGAAGCCGCCCGTGACCGAGTTTTGAACCTGAGACACTACGCGTCAAGCACTGCCGCGTTACCGACTCGGCCACACCGTCCCACTCCATTATATCTTATAGGGATGTCAATTTTATTTTTTTTTTTTAATAGAAACATACATAATTAGCTTATTCTAATAAAATAGAAAATGATCTAATTAAGAAAACGGCTGATCGATAACAATTTTCGGACCAGTATTTCAAAAGTATACCTTTACCTTGACGAGAAGAGGAGTGAAGCAAATAAATGTCTAGTGATAAAAATAGAAGCACCCACACCTCACTTCCAGTCAATACTTTAAATTTTTAATAGCTTCTGAAATACTAGTTAAAGGTTTTTATCGACCAGCCATTTTCTAGAGAAGAANGCCGCCCGTGACCGAGTTTTGAACCTGAGACACTACGCGTCAAGCACTGCCGCGTTACCGACTCGGCCACACCGTCCCACTCCATTATATCTTATAGGGATGTCAATTTTATTTTTTTTTTTTAATAGAAACATACATAATTAGCTTATTCTAATAAAATAGAAAATGATCTAATTAAGAAAACGGCTGATCGATAACAATTTTCGGACCAGTATTTCAAAAGTATACCTTTACCTTGACGAGAAGAGGAGTGAAGCAAATAAACGTCTAGTGATAAAAATAGAAGCACCCACACCTCACTTCCAGTCAATACTTTAAATTTTTAACAGCTTCTGAAATACTAGTTAAAGGTTTTTATCGACCAACCATTTTCTAGAGAAGAATCACACTATATATACAATAACAATAATTCAAACTATTTTTGTAGATATATTCCATATACTGATTTGTCAATTTTTCTATAAATCAAAAATAAAATTAATGTGTTTAATTATGGAATAAATATTTCCGAGTTGTAAAAAACAAACCCTCCCGATAAATTAATTTCGTTATCATTTGGTAGGTGACAAAAAATACCCATTTTTATACATATCGTCAGCTACGTGGCAAACCTCGTTAGTCAAATTTTACCAATTTTATAACAAAAACGAAAACTTTTTAAATATTGTATTTGTCTCTGAAACTTTAGTTTTTAGGCACAAATTGAATAAATTTCCAAAAAATTTTAATACTAATATTCGTAAATAAGTAATGTAAATAAAAAAAATACTAAGATAAAAAAAGTATTATAAAACCAGGTAAAATTAGATTTATCAATCTATTAAATTAATTCTTGCGTATTAACGGTAAAATAATTGTATTTATGTTATCAAGTGAACAAAAACTTCAAGATAGTAGGAGACGAAGATTAGTTGAGACAAGTATAGATGATATTTGACAATGATTAACACAATTAACATAAAAAACGCTTCGATGCAAAACTGTTAAACTTTTTGTTTTAAAAGTGTATTTTAAAGTCAAGTAAATCATAGAAATAATATAGTGGAAACGTTTTTCTTTTTTAAATTATTAAGTACTCTTAAAAATTTGATATAGATTTGTGAAACGCCCCAGAACATTTTTAAAAATTGAATATAATGTTTATTGTTTCCCATTGCGATTTTTATTTACTTTGACGGCCGTTTCTCATATAAGAATAATCGATTAATGGATTTTTTTTTAATATTATAGTAAATTTCAAAATCTTTAATTTAATATAAGTTAAAAGTTGTCAGATATTCTAGAACATTTTTAAAAATTAAATTGATAAAATAAATATTTTCATGCATGGGAAGTTTTTTTCAAACTCTTCTAGTACTCAAGTCAATATTGAATATTTATAAGGTGCACACCTAAAAAAATCTTATTGTCTGTTAAATACCTTATTAAATTATTTTATTAGAATCGATGTTTTTAGATTAAGTTATAGCAGTTTTAAAATGTAGACAAATATAGTTTAATTTTGAAAAATTATTTAAAATGTCTAAAATTGAGGATTTTTTTTTTTTAATTTTGACATTGATAGGTTCAACTAGAATAAAATCAGGTTCTTTTGGCGCACGAATCATTAAAATCGGTTCAGTGACAGCTGAGAATTTTCATTGACAGACAAAAAATATATACATCACAAAACGAATACCAGTTTGGCATCAAAACATTTTTAATTAAATTTTGTAGATTTATTTTCCTAAAATTAGTACTGAGATAAAAATTGTACTATTATTAAAACAATTTTTCAGTTTCTGTAGTAATGGCGTATTCTTCCATTACTTATTACTTTTTCTATGAAACCATTTTTCATAAATGGAAAGATGTTGGAGCATTACACGAGACTAACAAATGTATTGATATTTTTAAGCTCTCGAGATGTATTTTTACCTTTTAAAGAATTAATCTTTTGTAAAATAAACTAGACCATTTCATACTTCAATTGGTCACCAATCATGTCTTATCGACTGTTTTAGAAAGATTGAATAAACATAATTCCCTTTTAATAATATTTTTATAAATATTAATCAAATATAAATTTTAATATCAATATTGGATTCCTGGCACAATATAAGAGTATCATTTTGTACTTTTTAATAATTTGAATGTATAAATTCTCAAAATATACGGGTCTAAAGTTGGTGTCCTAAATATGAGACGCAGTGACAGAAAGTGTTAAATAAATTAAGTAGATAGCTTTAAAAAACATAATGTAATTTTCCTTAATTCTCTCTGAACCATTGTATAACTAACCAACTGTAATCACTTTAGAAACATTAGGTGTTCACTGAGACCAACTCAGCCTACACACATTTGAGATCATTAAAACGTATATTTGGCTGTGAACTATCTTAATAAGCTTCCGGTTGTAGTAACAATGTACTTTCTTAATGAAAACCAAATTTTCAACGCATTTTCCTTATTTAATATATATTTTCCGTTTTTCGGCTGTGACATTTTTAAAATAAAATATTTAATGATGATTTCTAAAATAAATACTTGCTCCTATAATATAATACAGCAGTACATCGGAAATTTTTAGAGTTAATATTTATACAACTTTATATTATGTTGTTTAGTCAAAATTAATAAGAACATTTTTCATATATGATTTTTTCATGTACATGCGTTTTATTATATTTACTAAATAAAAAAATATAGACGTATAATAAAATATTTTCAACATAATAAAAGAACATAAAAATTTTATCATGAACACTACTAGTATTCTATTGAAATATGTTTTTATTCGACAAGGATCTTAATAAATTTGAATTAATTTTGCGATTAATTATATACATTAATATTAAAGAATTTAGCTATTAACAGCTTTTCAGTTAAAGAAAATCAAGAACAATTCATGACAACAAATTTATTAAGAAATACTAATTAGTATTTAATTTTTTTTTTTGTATCATTTGACGTTTTATATTTTAATCATCTTAAATGTACAAGTTTTTTTATTCACAATAAAAGGTTGACGAGATTTTTTGTTCAAAATAAATACTGTTGTTTCATTGTTCAAGTTGAAAACTTATAAAATATGGTTATGTTACAGTTTTAAGTGAAGTATCATTAGTGAAATGATGTCATTTAAATTATAAATCTCGAAAGAAAAAATTAATGATATTTAAGATGATATTAAACAACTCATTTAAACAAAAAAAAAATTAATCGAAGTGATAATTGTTTACTATTCATATAGTACAGTGTCTCCGTCAAATGCGCATCACATTATGAGCCTATATGAAAGTTTTCAGGATCTAAATCATAAGTGCACAATGGCCAAGTGGTAAAGTTTGTCTCTACCGACGCCTTGAGTTCTAATCTCGTACTATGCCTCTTTTTTCACACTATTTCCGGTACATTTTCAATGACTACCTGTCACTACTCGGCGGCCGTGTTACTGTTTAAATATTTGAAGAGTAATGGTAACATTATGGTTAATTTAATTTACATTTAGAATTTGTCATTATGTGTTTGAAGAAGAGACTTAGGAAGCCAACTCTGATATGATCTATAATAATTTTTATACCATTGGGTATAATTATCTCTTTAAAATTATAATAACGCCTTCCATAGATTAAGATTTTCTCTCCTAAAAGTACTTCAAAAAGTAAATCTTAGTAAACTCATAATTAATCTCATACAAAATTATTATTATTTTTTTAGGTTGTTATTGCAATAAAGTATAACTTACTTTTGGCATCAAGTCAAATATTGTTATAGAATAAAATATTATATGAAACAATGATAAAATAACGTTTGTCCAAAACAAAATCAATTATTTTTTCGGTATCAATATAGAGGCCGAAAAATGGATTGAATTTCCAGATCAATGAACTGTTACACTATATAGATTTTATAAAGGAGACACGAAGTAGGTGTCAATTATTTCTATTCTACAATAAAAAACAATCCAAATTTGATAATAGAATTTGATTTTGTGTAGTCGACCAAATAAAATTTACATAAAGTTTTATTCTGATACAGTATATATAAATATTGTTGATATAGATATAATTTCAATTTTCGATTCACAGTTTTTACATAATTCTTTCTAAATATTTATAAATGTACTAAAGAGAATAGAATCATCTGAAAAATTAATATGTTTGAGTATAGAGTGGATTTTAAGAAATAACAATCTCACTTAAGTTTCCCAAATCATATTTAAATGTAAGTTTGTATGTTATTATAATGTAGAGCAACCCTTAGTATAATAATACACATAACATTTAATTCTATGTAAGGAAATCAATCTTAAAAAATTTCAAAAGAAAACAAAACTGAAATATAATATATATACCACCAAAAACACTGTTAAGTGGTTAAAATATAAATTCTTAGAGTTTTATGTAAAATTTTATGAAAGGGGTTTTGAGATTTCATATAATTTGTGAAGAAAAGGATTAATTCTATCTTGTGCCAAAAAATACAAGTCAATTTTATTGAGTAGTTTTGTTTTTGTATTTCAAAGATGTTGTTGATTTACATTAATCACTATTGATTTTTTTTTACATAAAAAAATATTTTTATATAATTGGTTAAATTTTGATACATAATAACATAATAGTATAATTATACGTAAACAATTTTTTAAACATATCAAAAAATTTGAAAAAAATTTTTTATTTATCTATATTGTGGTATTAACTTATTATAAAAAATAGTGTGTAACATTGCCTGTGACTTTTAATTAAAATTTCACAATTATTCAAATGTATTTAAATTATTTAATATGCATGATGTCATAACATTTTTTAAATCTAATACTATTAATTCTGCAACAATAGTGTATGTTTAACATTTAAAACATGAATCTAATAATTGTTGTAATCCAATGAAGATAATTTTAATACCTAAGATAACTACATTTTCCACTTATTATTCTGTACCGTATTTAAAGGATTAAAGTTATTTACCACGCGAACCATTTAAAGTTGCACAGTGATTTTTATCCATATATGTTATTAAAGGAACACTTATCGAATATTAAAAGTTAATTATAACACATTAGATATTTAAGGTTTTAATAGAAACATTTTTTTTTTGTATTCATTCATAATACAAAAAAAAAACATGTAGCACAATGAATTCGTTTAGTTACAAAAAATGTTTGATAAATATATTTATTTTAAATTAATAACTAATTAATTAATCAAAGATATAATAAATATTTTCAAATCATCATACGCAATGATTTTTTTAAAATTTAATTATGATTGTTTCTACGTTTTAAGATTGTACAAATACTAAAAAACTATACTCATTTAAAAGGAAGCAGCACCTCCTTTGTCTCCCCGCCAAATTCTTCACTGATTTTAATTTTACAAAAATGATAGATACATTTATAAAAATTGTATTTTTGTATACGTGTATTTTAATGGAATTTTTTATAACTGCTGACGAAGTTTGAAAAACAAATAAAATTAACATCACTTCATAATCTTATTAATCTTTAAAGAGTATAAATTTGTTAACAAATATTTTTATAAAAACAAAAGTAAAATAAATATTTTTTTTTGATGAATTAAAAATATGCAGTAGGTATGTTAATGTTTTATGTGATGCGTATATATAAGCGGCTTACTCAAAAACAAAGAATGAGCACTGTGAAATAGATTAAATTTCCTCACACTAGTACTTAGGGTAATTTCAAGTGAAAATCAATGTTATTCAAAGAAACTCACTTGTATTTCATGAATAATTACGAATAAAGTTCTATTGAGTATTACTAAGAAATTATTCAGTAATGGACATATTATTTTAGTTTTAATGGGTCAAATTTCTCTATGGCACCAATAACTTTAAATTGAATACTCTGAATCTGAATTGTTTAGTATAAAAGTTTTATAATTTTTATTGAGATGATTCTAAATTAATGATATAATTTTATCAACATTACTTAATATACAATGCATGTAATATTCCAAGAGTATTTTTTTGTTATTTCTCTAATTTCTAAACTCTTTTTCCATGATAAGTATGTACATTAATATGTTTGTAATTTTTATATTTTCAATATAATGAATTAACATAAACAACATGATGTTTTTTCCTGAAAAAAATCGTGTTACTTCATAACTGAAAGTTAATATTCGTTAAACATATTTTCACAAGTTTCGTACCGACATATGATAATTTTAGAGCATTTCTTACAGTGTATGTTAAATTTCAACGAATATTCAACCATTTTAAACAAAGTATTAAAGTAAATGCTATCAAATATCAAAATATAAATTACCTAAAAATGTGAATTGTTATTTTTTTTATTAATAAAAAATGCTTATATTAACGCAATTATGATTTTATAAACAACTTTTATTAACTGAGAAGTTATTGTTTTTATAATTCATTTTTAATAAAGATCATAGGTATCCGACCTATAATATTAGTTATGACATTGCAGTATTTGATCATAAACTGTAAAAAGTCTGGAAACAAGAAATTTAGTATTATAAAACAAATATTATCTTCTATCACTATTCAGGTAACATGAATAAATATTTATATAATGAATAAAATGTATAAAAAAACAACCAAAGCCTAAGTGCAAAATTTAATTTGAGTCTTGTGTTATAATATTCAATATAAAAGCAATTCACTTCATTTTGTACCGCAACAGATAAAATATCAAAGTTGGCAGATTAATTCAATTTAAGCTGTTAGAAAAGATAGTTAAGTGATATTGAATACAGTGTTTCAATTAGAATTATTTAAGTTAGCAAATAAAAACTAAACACATTATTTTTTGTTATTTTATTTTAAGATATTTTTAATGTTTTATTAATAAAAATGAATACAAGCATAAGATAGATTACAAAGTCTGAGCTTTCTAAATTAAAAAAATGGAGTCTAAAACCTACCAAAAATTAAAGTTATCATTTAATAATGCTTTAACAATAAACAAATTTTTTACTTAAAACTTTATTAAAATTGATATATTATTTTAAGTATTATAAAAAAAAACACATTTCTATTGAATTAATATCTATAGAAAGTAGAGGTGAAGATAATGTATTAATTATTTATGCATTGTTATCATCTCCTTATTTTATATCTCTAATATTTTGGGTCGACATAGTGATTAAATAGGATTTTTACACTGGTTGTCAACATGACATAACCTCATTATGGTTGAGGCAGATAATAGTGAGTGTGTCACTGTTAAAGTTCCCCTATGGTCACCCATCTGGCAAACAAAAACAAACAGTGAAGCTTAATATAAGCGTTAAGGCAACAACTGAATGATCCACTGAGTGATAACGCCCACTTTCTCTATTGGAATTTATTCAATTAACATAATTGATTGGAACCATAAATGAAGGAAAGTCTAATGAGTGAATTGTAAAATCAATATTAACAACCTCTCCTAAAGTGCCGACAGATTTCCGCCTATGGTTAGATAACTTAATTACTTGTGGATATTTATAGTGATCGTTTTATTTACAATATAGCGTCAATAATGTAAATGTTAGTAGTATATTAATACTAAAGTACTATAAACAATTAATCATATAACCATCGAACGGGAAAATTATTCATTGCTTGACATGCATATATTATGTATTGAACATTTTCTAACCAAAATTGATTTGATGGTTTTGTAAAGTTTCTCGTTCATCAATCTAATTCTTAATAGGTATACTAAAATATGTTAAAAATAATTAATATGGCTCAAATTATTAAAGTAATAACGACTACTGCGAATAAGGACCAAGTCTTAGTAACCAAAAACTTTTCAAATCATTAAAAAAATTGGAAAATTAGACAAAAAAATTTTTTTTTATTGAGAAATTAGTAACGAATACTTGTATACTCACATCTCTAATTTTTTTATCTTAAGATATTTAGATTGTTAACTAAAATTATTTAAATTATTAAATAAAAATATTAATTTTATTTATTGATTATTACCATCGTATTGTTTCATCCCTTTGATTATTATTGAATAATTGGTGAATCAAAATTCTATCGACTGCATCTCTTATAAAATTTGAACTGATTACAACAAAAAAAAGAAGGGTTTATTGTTTTGAAAATTAATTTTATAAGTAAACTTAATTTATATTTGATTTTATATTTATATTTATATTATCAATAGTTCCCAACGTTATAATTAATTATATTTTAGATTTTTAATGTTAATATAATGAAAAATTATGATATAAGTTATGAAAAACTAAAATAATAAATGGGGATACATGAAATTAGATATACGAGGGAATACAGAACTGCTTATGGAGCCTATAACGATTTTCAAAACATCATTCTAGGCAAAAACTTCCTCAAGTGGAACACTTGATTATGAGCTGTCAAGCGAAAGGACTAATGTCGTGTATTTTTTTATAAATTCGTACCTATATACACATATATTTCTTTATAATATAGTAAAATTTCAGGAAAATGTTACAGAATCGCTATATACTACCTTCATGCGATATTAACATCATATTCAAGACATCCTTAGATTATAAAAAGGGATTTTAAATGAGCTGAATATAAAAAGAGTTTACATAACTTAACCTCCAATCAGTGCCGGATACGTATAAGAGAGCAGAATGCAAACGAAAATTTGAGGCCCCCCTAAAAAAAATTTGCTTGCTTCCATAACAATTAATTATTTTCATTGAAAATATTTTTTTCTATTTAAACGAAATATATTATAATAATAATTTTTCTAGTATATATTATCCATTTATTGATATATAAAATTAAAACTTACCATATGAAGCGAAACGAGTAAATTATAATTATGTATCATAAAATTTCATAGTAAAATTAATACTTCCTTAACTTTGTGTTAGAACTAAAAAAAGCAAAATTTAAGAGGAAATAATTAAATCATAGCATTAAGTCATGGCTCATGCATATTTTTTCAAACACGCTTATAATGTGAAGGCCCTAAAAAACCTAAAAATCTTGATGTTCTAGTACAATACACGCCATGTACTTCCGAAAAATTTGACACTGCCTCCAATGTCCTTAATACCTTCAAACATAACCTATGTTCAAATATTTGGAAAGATTAAAGTTTTAAATTATCTATATTTTATTCATTATTTTTTATAACAAATAAAAAATCACTCTCATTTTAGTTCGATGCGTAACTGAAAAGGTATTAGTTTTACACTGCCGTACTTTTTTTGTCACTACAAAAATTACACACGATTACTTTATTTCTACTGTACTGATTTTGTTCAAAAAGAAACAAATTGTATTAAGATGTATTTTGAAGTATCATAATTTTCAAAAATTCCCTTCAACTCTCATATTAAGATAAATATTCCAAAAAATTAGTTATTATTGGCCAAATAACCCAAAAATCATATCACTATCATTAAAAATGGCCGATTTTGAAGTATTTTGCATAACTACGGAATATCTACATCATAAAAAATTAAATCTAATTTTGGGTTTATTAATGTAATGAACAATAAAAAATAAAGTCATTTCAACGATTTGTCTTCTTTTTCTGTTACTAATCAGAATCTAATATCGACAATAATATAAACTTTGGTGGGTTTGATAAATTTTTGTTTATTACACGTAAAACTAATTACTAATCTAAAAAAGTCCCTCAACTCAAAAATCTATTAACAAAATACAGACAATCAAAAATAAATACTTTCTAAAATGAAAAGTGTCAGAAGTAATATTTTAATGAACGGCCTATGATTTAGATTAGAATTTTATATAAATGTGTTAAAGCTTTCACGTTTTGTTGTACTATTTAGAATATATATTATACTATAGGATTGTAACTAAACTGAGTATAATTAAAACCTCGGACCTGTAATTATCGCTTTGAAGATGAACTCTACAACAATCAAGACATGTCATCATAAAATGAAGAAATGTATATATTTGATAATAGCCTAAATAATAGAGTTATATACTTCACAAGTTAACATCAAAACCGTTTGATATGTTATAACCATTAAGTTTATCGAATATACAGTCACTCATAGTTAACGTCTACAAATGACTTTAACAATATCATGTAAACATTAATGTAACTATTGTTTACGTCAAAGGTCTTTTAACAAATTGAATTCAAAACTCTGACAATAATGTCATTTGAAAATAAAAACCCAGTACTACAGCGGTTCCCAGCATCATAAACTCTAGTATATATTGAAATTTGACAATATTAACACCACTAGCATAAAATGCTTTTATGTGACTGTTTATATAAATAGTCTAAAAAAAAATTTTTAATTTTACAAGTTTTAACTTTTGAATGTGATATAAGGACAGCTGATGTGAACGTAGATGATGTAGGAGATCGTGTTAAGTGGAAGTTTAGGATAAGGATGACCGACCCCAAGTAGTTGGGATAAGGCGAGGAAGAAGAAGACAAGTTTTAACTTTTGGCGACTGGTATTTAAAGAGGAAAAGTTATCATAGCGTTTTTCTATTTTTTCAAATTAAATGAAATTTTAAAATCTTAAATTTGGTTTTGGTTTGAAGGACTCAGACGTTCCGGATTATTATCAAAATTTGATTAAATACAAACATTTTGTTTAGGTACGTATGTTGCTACGTTCTAACAGTTTTAATACTTAATACTTGGAGTTTTAATTAAATTTGTATAAAACACATATTAAATAAAGAAAATAGTCTTTATTAATTTATTGAGATTTTGAAATTTTAAAAAAGATTTATTAAAACAAAAAATAATAAAAAAAGATATTAGATTAATTAACCGATAACTCCTAAATATTAAGTTGGAGTAGTTTTTTGATTTTAATTCCAAAGTACATTCTATAAGCTTTAATTCGACATACGTTTGAAGGATACAGATATTTCAGAACGTTATCAAAAATGGGACAGAAAAAATGTTTTTCATAATATTAAATTTCCAAAAAAAAGTGTGTCATCAAGGTTATGTCTAAATTATTGTCAATAAAAATTTCGCAATGATACGTTCTGTTTTCAAAGAGTTATTTAAATATAAAGTGAAAACTAAAAGATTAATATCAGCTGTGTTATAACTATTGTAATTCTTTGGAACATTTATTTTTATTATGGAGATTGAGAAGAATTTTTCAAACACGCCTTAAAATCCATCTAGATACGATTTGTGATCTTTTGACACATCGCTATGAAAAATCGGCCAAATAGAAGTTGAGTTAATCTAAGTACGAGAAAGAGTACAGCTAAGAAATTCATAAACTAGTTATAAAAAATGTTTTTCAAAATTTTAATTTTAATTTTTCGCTCTTAACGACACGCATATTAAGAAGCCATAAAAATTCAATAAAACTGAAAAACCGTGTAATTGCATAAATATTAAGAAACCCTAAAAATACAAAATATTAAGATGCCATAAAAATTCATAAGCAAAAAATTAGTGAAAATAAGGAATGGAATTTGGATTTTACCAAAAATTATTATATATAACAATTTTAATAATAATATTATTTTATAAGTTAATAAAAAACCGAAAGACTCATTTGATTCATTGCGAAGCTAAGAAGGTATTACTTTTGTAATTGTGTGTGTTTTTTTGTCAGCCCATGAAAATTCTCATCTTTTGCTGAACCGATTTTAATGATCAATACATCAAAGAATCCGATTTTAATTTAATTGAACTTATTAGCACCGAAAATTTAAAGAAACTCTTAATTTTAGAAATTTAAACAAATATGTTACCGTAGAGCATGGCATTTAAAAAAAAATGTTTTTTTAGAATTACTATAACTATAAGTAGAAAAAATGTACTACAATATTTGAAATATTGTTTACAATAAGAAAACGGCCGTCAAAAAAATAACAATTAAAATAAGAATACTTTATATTTGAATTTTGAAAATGTTCTTGGAAGTCTGTCAAACCGAAACTGATTTATTTAACTTTAAAATACACTTTTTTAACTCAAAATTTAACATTTTTGCGTCGAATCGTTTTTTATGATACTGGAATAATCATTGTCAGATATCATTTATACTTATATCAACTATTTCGCACCCATTATGCTGAGGTTTTGTTTACATGACATCAATGCCACCGTTTTTAAATTATTTCCACCATATTTTATATATGATCGACATATTGTGTCTATTATTGATTGATAAATTTATTATTATCTGATTTTATAATAGCATTGTTATCATACTGTTATATACTGTCTTATATTTAGCTATTTTTGCAAAGATAACTCTGCAAAGTGTTTGAAATTTCAACATAAAACTGAACATGGATATATCTGTAAATATTCTAATAATACTAACGTATATTTTTTAGTTCTAGCATTTAACTTATTTTGTAACCACTCATAATGTTATAAAAATAAAGTAAAATGTTGATCTCTTATTTTTCACAAATAAATTTTTGTTTGATCAATTTAATGTATTGTTTAAATATTTTAATGTTTAATGTATTATAATTTTTTTTTATTTTTCATTAAATAAATCATACTATAGCGTGGCAGATTAACAAGATACATACTTTCCAACCTCAAAAACGATCTCCTGTAAAATGGTGAAATTTTGATATGAAACTTTTTGGATTTTTACTGTATTGGTCTATTTAAAATTAAAAATATAAAAAATAATTTTTGCTGAAACAGAAAAGTTTCTACAGAGATTTTTAATTTAATATTAATTCAAACATAAAATTGAATACCTACTTTAGTAATATTGAATTAATTTTTGAGATACTTAAATATTCTTATATTAGATAATCAAATACTACAAATTGTATTATATTGTTAAATACCATTAAATAAATACTGCTTTAAGAATAATATTACAACGAAAATTGTTTAACTCTAGTCTTTCAAAAAGTCGTAATAAATATTATTTGTACAGGTAGGTACATTGTTCATTGTGTAACTTGTATAAATATTTACTAACTCCTTCGCTGTTGTTTTTACTCTATAATGGTCTACATTCTTAAAAGCGTTTGAGTATATTTGACACAATTATTGAACCAACTCTAGCCAGCGAACCGTTAAAGAAATCAATATTATAACATACTTTTACAAAATAAGTAAAAATCAAAATTAATATGTTACAGATGTGTAAAATCTTACACAAAATTAAAATATATTTTAAGTTATTGGTTATACTTTCTACGTTCGCTCTCTTAAATTGATTTAATAAAACATGTTTGACTTCAATTCTATAAAAAGTATTTATTTACATTTACCATGTAATGTAACATCAAGTGCTATGCAATTTATGATTTGATTAAAAATCTAAAGCTTTGAGCTCCCGTAAAAGTTGAAATATTTCTGTTCTATTTATCGAATTTCAGTATACATACCGCGTACGAACAGTTATATAAAATCATTCTCATAAAAATCAGTAAAATATTTATTTCGGGTAGATTTAGAAACGGACCAATTTTTATATCTGAATTAATATATACTTAGCGTTTTCTTATCCAAGAAAACAAATATTCGTTTTAGATAATTATGCTGTGGTTAAAACAAATAACTAAAAGTAGTAAACAGTTAAAACAATTTTTGAAATAACCAGTTTTAAACTCTTTTCTTACAAAACTTATAAATATAGGGTGGGTTTTTCGTTAACGTTATGTTACCTGCGTATACCAATTATACAGAGTGTTCAGTAAATAAGGAAACGAATTTCTATTGTACTCATTGTTTGTAACAATTTAACTGTTTCCTAACTTACTGAACACTCTGTATATTTTAAACATCTGTACAAGGTGTACCCACCCGCGTTAATTATCTACTCCATGTATTAAAATAGTTATAACTACTTGTCCTAAAATTGTTATCGATCCATTAATAATTTTTGTAAGAAAAATGCTTATAATTGGCGCCTTTGATTTTAAAAAAATAGTAAAATACCGTAACAATTCAGTAAAGTGGAGTTGAGTGGAGCATTTTTTAGATTAATATGTATTGATATCTGTAAGGGGTAATTCACTAACGTTATAAAACACTGCATAGTGCATTTGAAACACATTAAAAAAATTTAAAATATCCACCTAAAATTACATGGTTTTTGATTTTAGTAGTTGATTAATTTAACCAAATATTGTATGATTCTTGGTTTTAATGCCTAATAATTCTTAGAAATTAAAGTTTTGTGTAATTTTTATTTTTTATCTTAAAGTTTATTGGATTATATTTAGTCTAATGTAGGTTTGAGAAGGTGTGGTTTTTGGATCATTATAAAAAATTAATAGAAAAAAATGTTAAATGATTTAATGCTCTTAGAGTACCTTAGTTCATAATAAAATTTCCCAAAAAAATATGTTATCAGCAAGCAAATGTTTTAAATGTCATCTGAAAATTATGACACTAATAGCTTCAACTAGATACGTTCTATGATATTCTGACGTATCGTTGATCAAAATCGATTCAATAGAAGTTGGAGTTTTTTTCGTATACCGATACAAAAAAAATAAAACTAATAGCTACACTTTAATGCTAAAATAAATAATTAGCTTTTTTTATTATTAAAAACAAATAACTAATGAAAAATATAATTTTAACCTAATCTAAGAATACATGATATAATAAAAAAATAAATACCACTAAATGTTTATTGTAATAAAATTTATAGTTTTATTTAAAATCAATTAAGCAAAATGTGTTACATAATTTAAATACAAGTATTAATAATTGATTGTTTTTGTAGTAATTCAAACATTTATCTTTATTATGCATTAAACTATATAATGTGATATATAAAAAGGACTATCATTAATTTTTTGGTTGGTAATAACATAAATTAACAACAAATAAATATTATATTATTACTATATTTATTATTTATTTAATAACATTTTTGGTGCAACCGAGTCAGATAAATTTAAAGGTAAAAGAAACAGTAATTTGCATGATAAGAATCTTCTAAATGTTGTTATTTATTTTAAACAAACACTGAATTTCAAACCGCACTCACATAAGCAAACTTTATTTATATTGTCTATAAAGGATTGGGCGTACCATAATTTATTACTTATACCTTCAAAACTATAAGAACATAAAAAGGCAGTATTATACATTCTAAAAATACATGGTAGACATTTAAAAATTTAATGTACATTTAAATTTCTAATTTAATTTGTGATAACATTTTCTGCGAGATTAGTATACAAATATACGACAATAATCCATGATTAATTTTATTAACTATACAAATATTTGATAACATTTTGTTAACAAGATCCCCATATGTAAAACAACTTATATACCTATATATACGGCGTTTCATTGTAATGAAACAGTTTAGTTATTTAAAACAAAAATATGAAGAATGAAATTTCAAACCCTTAAGTGCCGAAAATTGAAAAAGTGTATCATTCCTGATTAGTGTTTTATGTGCCAATAGTTTCAACTCTATACATATTCCAATAATCAAAAAATTTATTTCTAAATCGAATATTAGTTTCTTAGATAGTATCCGTTAATAATGAGGATAGCTCTAGATACATGCTCATTATTATACGACCTAAGTGTTTTGTGCAAATGAAAAATGATGATTTTTGATAAAAATATATAGTTTTTTATTGTTACTGTTATTTTGAATTAATAATACTTATTTGGATTATATTAATATATTACGACACTTAGACCTTTGACTGTTTCACTCTTCAAATGAAAAAAAAAATATTTATTGGATCTTCAAATATTAATTTAATTTGATTAATTTAACATAATATAACTTTCTATCATTTAAATAAAAATATCTTTACTTAAGTTATGCATATGTCTATTTAGCAAAACTTAGCACTTAGAACTGTCATCAACAAAGTTTAACTTATTGGTATAATAAGATCACAAATAGAATGATTGAACCTAGCTAGGCTATAAATATATCACAGAACTATAACATAAATATATTTTTATTGTTAGTTTTTACTTATTTCAAATATATGACGTGTTTTTTGGCTCCTAAAAATAATTATTTGGTACAGAACATTTGAAATTTTCCCCCTCGTAATGATAATTTTTTTTTCAATTTATCAATAGCAAATATGATAATTTTTTTACAGATATTTTTATAGACTATTTTTTATACTTATATTCTTGTAAAAATTTGTAGAATTTTCATTTAATTATAGAATTTAAGTAAAGTTTTTATTTTAAAAAATTTTTTATTTAAATTATGGTAGTTAAAAAAAAAATAAGATCTCAAATAAACTGAAATCGGTCGATTGAAAAATTTTAGTCTTTCTATTATCATTGTAGGATTTAAAAGTAAAACCCTAAATCATTGAATACATTAAAAAAGGGTCCAATAATAATATAATATAACCTTACTGCGTTAATATTAAACTAACTGCGCTATAAATTTGAACCTCAATTAAAATATTTTAAATACCTACGTTTAATATAAAACACTACTGTATAGTAAAAAAATAAAAAATAGTATTTATAAATAGTTATAAAAAAATAAAATAATATATTTCTAATAAATTACTAACTCTAAAAACTAATTAAAATATCAAAAAATTGATTTAAAACTTAATTTTTTACAGATGTAACAAGTTTATACTTTAATATACTATAACGGTATGTTATTTTAAAGTTTACCTATTTAATTCTAGTTTCATGTCAGCATTAGTTACTTGTTTATTATCTGCATAATAAACCATTGAATAGGGTTATGTATAATATTCATAGTGTATTGTTTGGTTTATCGTGTTAACAGTCCCTCGCGGAACACTATTTGTATTAGGACAAGCTCTTGAGAAACTAAATCGTGTCATGAATAAACAAGATAATATGTTCAAGTAAGAATTGAACATTTAAAAATATCACGAAAGCATCGAATCAAAAATAAGTTGTTTTGTTTGTTATATCTTTCTTAACTTAAGCTATTAAAATTAAAAAATAAAACAAATTTAACATAAAATGTTGAATTAGAACTTAAAAATTATACTTTCTTATATATTTTCATTGTTTACCCATATTAACTAACCAAATAGTAAACATAAATTAACGGTTAGCTATTTTTTAATAAACAATTTTAGTCTATTAATGGTTAATCACAATTAAATTCATTAAACTATTTCTGTTAAACATTTACGTGATGATTATATATCCCTAAAATCCATGATTAATATGTAAGTAAACAAGTCATTTTTTACAAATAGAACAATAGAAACCCGTTTCCTGACTTACTGAACACCCTGTATATTTCGACTGTTATTTTGTGTTCCAAAAACATTATAACTTGTTAATAGAAAGTTGACACATTATAGGAAAATATTTTAAGTATTCTAACATTGTAAAATATGTATATACTTTAGATGTTGTAAGCTTACGTGTTAAAAAAAGAAAATGTACTGCTTTAATTATTATATTTATATAAATATAAATATTGTCGTTAATTTTGTAGTCCATGCGAAGCTGAAAAGCTATTAATTTTACAATCACGTTATTATTTATTTGTTTTTATTTTTGTATTTGTGGCTGCAAGTTTTCAGTTTCTAATGGACCATAATTAAGGTTGGATCAATACTTTAAAAGATTCCAATTATTTTTCAATGAAGACTTTACCTTCAAAAGTTAAAAAAAATGATCTTAATATTTTTTTTTAACTCATAATTTTTTCAATAAAAATAATATCATGTCGAGCTACCAAAATAAAAAGATAGAACTTGAAAGTGGTCAGTTTCATAAAATGAATTCATAATTAATTTTTTCATTGAGCAGTATGTCTATATGATGGAATTTTCTAAATATATACCCTCTAGTTTAAATAGAACCTCATGATATTTATTTTTAGCGCTATCAGATTAAAATATTTTGTGGTTTCACATTTGCCTAGTCCCCAAAAAAATCACATTTTAAAAACCACTAAGTTTGATAATTTTGGATAAAAGCATAAATAATTAAGTATTTTGTAACCAATTTAAAATTACTTAAACACTCAACATTTTTCTATATTTTCTCAAGTATATGGTGTAATCCAAAAATTTTGAATTACTAAATATTTATTACCATACCGTAATTTGATCTAAAATTTATTGTTTTGAAACTATTTATTTAATAATAAAATAAACAACCTGAAAATAAAATTACCTAAGTGTGAAACTGGGGAATCTAAGCTTCATAGTAATATTTGTTGCCTCCTTTATATCAATTGAATTCCTTTTTAGTGAGAGATAAAGCAATTTGGCAGAGAAGCTACCCAACAGGCTAATTTTTACGAATTTATAAATAGAATATGAAACTACTATAGCCACAGACAATTTTTTCAAGCTATGCCATGACTGTGGTGAAAATTATTATTAATACATAATACATTTTCTTCTCCATGTCAATTTAACTGAATATTATATTATATTGATTTTCATTTATATATTAAAAATATAACCAATTATTTTTATATAATCATCAAGTTAGTTTGTAAATCCCTTGGAGTAATTGAAACTATGAACCATTACTACTTCACTATCACTAACTCCTATACAGGGAAATGCATGTTTCAGTTAAGCCATAACGATTAGAAAGTGCTTGCCATTAGTGCAAGTTTAATACTAAACCTAATTCCCTTATTAACGGTAAGAAAAATTATTTAACAAAAATATAATGTTGTCATTTAATAAAATAAAACTAAATTTATACTATAAAAGTCAATTATCACAAGTCCATATTTATAAAAATAAGGTAAAATATTCATTGAATAAGCATTAAATAAATGAACTAATACTAGTTTATCTCTGATGAAAAGACTAATTTTACAGTGATCAATATATTTTATTACAAAATATTATGTATGTTTCATTTAGGATGTGAAAAATTTCATTCTGTTTATTTTAATATAGTGTGTTTGAAAAATTCTCGTTAACAGAAAGAATATTTTAATAATTTTTTATATTTTAGCTCATAAAAATTACACAATTTTTCAAATACTCTAAACACTTTTATTTTAATCCACCCGAGATAACAAATTCTGCCGCTTTATAGAAAACTCATAATTTTTTTAATCTAAGTTTTTTTTTAATAATTAACCAAAAATAGCTTTTAAATTAATAAAATCAATATGTCTTATTACTTGTAATATGGCTATTATTTTCTCTAGTGCCACCATCAAACGTGCCACTCGAGGCACATGTACCTAACACCTCCCCTTAAATACGATTTTTTTTACATATGATACATTATTTGAATTAATGTCAAATTAGTTGTATTATTTTATGTCAATAATCGTTTAATTAAAAAGTGGTTCGAATTTTCATTAAATACTACTGTAGTTACAATTATAGACTAGATTTATATGCATTTATAAATTTTACTAAACTATTCCAAACATCAGTCAGTAAAAGTTTCTATTAATAGGATTCAAAACTTAGCAATGTGATATAACTGAAGTTATAGTGCTGGGGAGATTTGGGGGGTTTATATACAATAAAATTTAAAATATTTATACTCTACTGTATATTTCAACAACACATTTGCACGTACTTGGAACTTTTTAAAATTACTTAAAAATATTTATAAATGCAAATAAATACGTTCTAGTCATAATTAACTAAGTAATTGCACTTTTATACCTTCATGATTTCAAGTATAATATGTAAAATTAATAAATCAACATTATAGTGTTTAAACATATCTAAAATATCATGTTGAGATATTTTCTAAATGAAAAAATATTGTTTAAAAACATTTTTTAGTTATTCTTTACAATAAACCCCAAAAAAGTAACACAAAAAACTCAAGTTCAAATACCTTGTTATTTATAATAGGAAGAGGCTACATAAAACTTTTCAAATTGGAAAACTTTTATTATACATTTCAAATAACAGCATATATAAAAATATACAGTTTAAAGCTACCACAAGACATCATTTTTAACATTAATGGAATTTCAAAATAATAATCATAAAGTCTATTATAAATAAATCAAACATAGAGTATTTTCTAAATTGAATCAATTTATACAAAGAATAAAAAATTAATTTAAAGATGGCCTGTTAAACAATATTTTTTGGCTCGTAAAATGAGGAAATCAAGTAAAATACCACATTTATGTTCTAGACCACAAAATTAACCGTATAATTAATTTTGGTAAACTAGAAATAAAATTAAATCTAATTTATCTTAAAACTTTGTATAAAGCTAGGCGAATACAGCTCGTACTGTTGACATGTGAATTATATATCAAATCTATGTATTACAATGTCATAACGAATAAATGAACCATCCGAAAAAAAATTATGTAAACAATATTGTGTGAAATTTATTTTTAAAACTAAAAATAGCGATTATCATTAAAAAAATTAAAGTTTTGGTTGTAATCTCTGAAGAGATGAACAAAAATAATCAAACACATATTATTGAAGTTATCAAACAAATTTTTTCTTGAGGAAAATTAAAAGTTTTCAATTGTTTTTCATAAAATGAGGGGCATATTCTTAACGAATCACCCTGTATAGCCACCATACTATTTTGAGTAGATTTTTAAAGTACTTCCATCCAACTTATCATTGATAACCGTGAAAATAATAATTAATCACAACAATTTTCATATTAATAAAGATCACTTTATTTTTCTGTCCTGTAAATCATTTTTATAAAACCCTCGTATTCATACCCCGAGAGATACATTATTTTAACTAATACATAGTATCCTAACCCAACATCATTTAGTGTTTAACTAATATATTCCTTTTATTTGAGTTCCTATAAATGTTAAAATAAAAAACAAAAAATGTTCCATTTTTATTATTATATTTAACATTGAAAACAAATGAATAATTAAAAGATAATGTATTGCTAGTCACATGGTTAAAAAATATGTAATAAAATACAAACAACAAACACAATAAGGATGAAAAAATTTAATTGAAAAACGGTTCATATTGCAAAGTGCTTAACTGTATACATGGATTTTTTCAACTGGTGATAAAAGGTCGAAAAGATATGACAGAAGTAGCAAGAGATACGAATATTAGATACTAAAAGTAATATATAAAAATATACAAAGTACAACACAATTTTTAGAGTACTCGTGCTGAAAAATAATTGTATGTATGTCATATACTTTTGAAAAATATATCGATTTAACACGTTTATGGAACTACTAACAAAAAAATAACAACTTCATAAATCAAACAAATTATTCAATGTAACATTAAAAGAGTAAAAAAGTACCTATCAGTTAATAGGCGAGAGGAAAGTAATCTATCATAATCAATGTAAGATCACAAATCCAAAAAAATTAATATAATTTTAACTATATTATATAAAAAAAAAAATTATTTTAAAATATGATTTCGTAGAGTTTAACATATTTTTTTATTTTTTGTCATAGTTTACTATTAATTATTCAATAAAATAGCACATATTCTAAAATATAAAGTATAATACTTGAATACTTGAATACTCAGCATTTATTTTATTTTTAAAATTAGTATGGTTATTTTTTAATAAGGTTCAGTTTCTCTATTATAAGTCTATGACATGGGACATTTTACTTGTAGTTGATTGATTACTTAGGTTCGCTTTATTGTCTAGTCTCTTTATTCGAATCAATCTTGTTGACTTCTTTATGCTATGGCTCATTCAATTTTAAATAATGGACATGTTTTTCGGATATAGCTGCCCTATTACGTAAGTTTGGCGATATATTTTCTTTTCACCCTAAGAAGCCATTTTAAACGAAATAGTTTAAATGTTTTTTTTTTTCATTAACGTATGAATTAACTTTATAGAAAAACACATCTATTTAAATTTATTTTAAGTTATTTCCAAGAATTCATGTTTAACTGCTCTATCGCATTTTAAATTTTAAATTCACTATCATTTCATAGTTTTTAAAATAATAAATCGAATCTAACTATTAAAAATAAGTTTTTTTTCATTTTAGCTGTACACTAATCTCATTAAACATTTCTAGAACGATTTAAGTAACTTTTGTTGTATATAACTAAAACTTACAGTTCGTGCGGCTGTTTAATATTCGAAAATTGATAATATAAAATAGATTTCAATAAATTAATTTTAAAAAATTTGATTAGGTATGAGTTAGTTAGAAGGAATATTAGTTAGTTATAACTAATCTACCTTTTTAAAATGAATTTATTCAAGTCGAGTGATAAATGTCTTAAATTTAAATATTATAGTCAAGTGACCAACAACTATAATTTGCAAACAATTTAACTTTAAAACCTTTTTAACAAGGTACTCAATTAAATAGAACTACAATATGCAACAATAATAAATAAACACGTGCAATAACAATATATTTTAATATAAACAATTTTAACTCTACTAGTGACTAACGTATAGATGAACATCGGGGATGGCATAATATGGTTTGAACTTAGAAAACAAAAAATTGCTTTTTAAAATAGTGTTTATAAAATACTTCATTTCAATATTTAAAAATATAAAATTACTATAAATTTATGTTCAGGAAATTTTATTCATACTTATACTTAAAATTTGATTTATTTTAAAACGTAAATTTGTTATTTCTATGTCAAAACGGCATATTGTTTTATAAACTTCATATCCTATTCTCTGTTAAATGATCATGTTTTTATTCTTTGCGTTAAGGTATTATAAATCAACTAAACAATTCATGTTAAATTTTATAATGTGTTGCTTGTGTGCTAGTTTTCAAACTTTTTTATAAAATTAAATGGCCCGATTAAATCGAAAAAAGTCTTTTCATTATGAATTTTTTTTTTGTTGTAGCTGAAGTTTAAGTATTTTTTTTACAATATAAAGTATTTTGATTAAATTTTTCGAATTTTCGTTTGTCAAATAATTACACCAACTAAGATTTACGTTTGTGGATTTTGCAATGCTGAACAATTATTTAAGTTTCAACCCTACGTGAAGAATTTTCGTTACTACATCAAAGGTGTCAAATAAATATTTTTTCATTTATTATATCATAAAAATAATTCTAGGCCTTTAGTTTTGATTTGATAGAAAAATCATTATGAATAAGTATAAACATAAACGAAAGTGTCTTTTTTTATAAAAAAAATTACACTGAGACTCCCCTAATTCACAAAAATATACTATCACATATATAAAAATTTTTTACATGACAGATTTACATTACAATGGATATAATAATTTCAAAGAATATTACTAGCCTTTGTGAAGTCTTTTCTGTTAACATGCCAACTTTATTTACATTAGTTGGATCAAGCCATTTTATCCATTGTGGTAATAATTAATTCGTAAAATTATTTTATAATAAACAATTCGGCATTTATATTAAAAGTCATATAGATATGATTTTTGTAGAGTATTTCTTTGTTTTATTTAAACACTATATTATATATACAATAATTACCACTTTTCTATTAAATATATGAAAAAGTAAATTTTCTATACATAATACTTCTTTAGTATATTTTTTTAAGTTTTGTTTATAAATAATTTATTAATAATTATACATAAAACAAAATTTGACGTGATTAAGATAATAACATGGACTATGGAACTATGTAACAAATTAATCATATCACAGTATTCACTCTTTTAAACGTATACTAGAACTAATCAGCACAAGTTTTTTTTCAACAATCCATTGAAAAATACGAAAACATTATCGAAAAAGAATTGGTAACTTAGAAAGTCCAACCTCATCCACTCCGTTAAAATTTAATTTGGAAAGGGTTTACGTAATAAAATGTCTAAGACCTTCTATAATTTATCAAAAACACACTTTGGATTATATCCAGATCATTGATAATCACAAAAATAAAAGAGGAAATTTTCAATGTCCTCATAAAATACTACTTAACCAAACAAACTTTAGATATTTACTCAAAGTTTTAATAAAAGGTTTTTAATAAGTTGGTTCCATTTAACTTTATTTTTAAATAAAATGCCTGATTATTATTTAAATTAAATTAATAAAGTATATATATACTTATAGTATATATTATTAACTTAGCAATTAGTTGTTATGGAAATATTATTTTTATCGATTTATAGGTAAATTTTATTTTAATAAGAGTAGAAAAACATGTAAATTTATACTTGAAGACCTATTCTAGGCTAAGCAAAATTAATTTTTAAATATTTCATTACGTTCAAAGTTACACTTAAAACTTTCTTTGAAGTTCTTAGAATAAGTTTACAAAATTTATGGAAAGAAAAAAAATATTTTTTTGTCAGCTGTAGTGTTACAAAACTTAATTGAACGTTACAATTCTTTTACATAAAGTCTAACAAGTTTAATATATTTACAACTACTCAAATATCAAAATGTTTAGTTTTTTTTAGTAATTTCATGCATAGTAAAAAAATTAATGAAAATTTTAATAAGTTAATGTTTTTACTTTTCAACTGCTGAATTGAAAAACTTTATTTAATAATTGATTTTTGATATTTAAGCTTTTGTATAGGTAATATAGTTTTATAAAATAGTAAACATATTTTTAAATTAATTTTTACTTTTTATAAATGACAAAATATTTTACATATTTGGTACCACGACTTAGTTTTTGATGTAGAGCATTTATAGACAATTTTTTTGATTAAAAAAATTAATTAAAAAACGACATTTGTCTTAGTCATCTAATTCCCTCCCATTTTATAACCCCTTTTAAAAGAGATATTATGATGTACATCATAGTACGCCTGTTTTACTATGGTACATTTTTTTGTGAAGGAATCCTAAAATGTACTAAAACAAGTATTTTTATTTATTAGACATATTTAATAACTGATTAAATAGATTTTGAGACTACTTTATAAAATTTGAAATCAAAAAATATTTATTTTTAAGCTTTAATTAAATATTAATAAAAATTTATCTTCAAAAAAAAAGAAAAATTCGCCATTTATGGAAAAATTACTTAATACTCCCGATTTTCAATTTCTTTCTTTTAATGAAAGAGTTTAGCGACATTACTACAAGAAAACTATTTGCGCAAATCAGAAAACATTTTTTAGCAATCCGTAAACATTTAAAAATTTTGATTCTTTTAAAAAAAAATCCTCACTGTCACCAGCGTTTGGTGTCTGAAAACTTGAAAGTTATACCAAACCTACCCAAACTTAGTCGAGAGCACCCAAGAAATTTATTTGTAAACCGTTCAGTTTTGTTCGAGTTTTAACCTTATTTTTAAAACCATGCGTTTGTATATAATTATAATATATTGTAAAATATTGTAAAATAATAATAATGAAATTGTTTAGACTGAATCATTTATTTTGAAAAACGAAGAAAGTTCAAAACATAAAACTCACAGAAAACAGTAAAAAACTATTTTTAAGCTATTATTGGTGTATTACAATGAGACTAAAATTTCTAAAGGAATGTATTTGAAGAGATACACCAAATTAATACAAACAAAAATAACCCTATTTTAACTAAAGAGGACGCGTTTGAAGCAAACTTACGTCATTTCTACAATACTTGTTTTATTTTTGCGGTATATTATTACACGAATTACTATACTAAGATTATACCTAAAATCTTCATCAGGCACTGGATACATGTTTATTAATTAGTACAACCATTCATAGAAAATTTTTAATCATTTTTCAAAACTTTTCAAACTTATTGGAATTATTTAAAAATCACCAAAATTTGTTTGTAAAAAAAATAAATAAATAAAGCGTTGTCTATAAAAAAACTTATTTCATTGAAAAACATAATTTTCAGAAATTTGTGACTTCCGTCGATTTTTAAATAAATGGTTCAAGTTAGTATAATAATATTTTAAGGGAAAATTTGTTAACAGACTTTTAAAAAACACACCATTTACAATGTTATGTCAATTCCGTATAAAAGACAATTCATTTTCAACTTATTTTACAAATAAGTAAAAATCAACGAAAATTAATTGACCTCGAATTATTTCTTAATAATAGAATTATTTTAATATTATAATGAAAAATTGTACGTATAAATTATTATTTTTTTTAAGTAAAAAATTTGGATTTAAACGGGGTTATGTATATGCAATATTTCTACATTAGTGTATTGAAATGTAAGTAAAAACTATTACTGTTATTAATCTTGGTACTTTATTGTTATTTATTTCCAAAATTATTTGGTACAAGATTCACTTTTATCATAATAGTTAAACATAGTAACACCTGTGCCCTTGTTGACAATTTAAAGATTACGATAGTGCTTACATTAAGCACACGAATTTCGAGAACATTTCACAGGGTGTTTACATTACTGTAATTTCCTTACAATGGTCCAAGTTGTAAATTTTATTTTGTCTCCAACGTTGAATTTTTTAAGACATTCTTAAAATTTCTATTTTAATTCAACACGTCACTACTATTCGCCCCTACGATTATGATTTCTTTTTTGGTTAAAAAAAAGATCGGCTTCCATGTCTTAACTGACAAGAATCTAGCATGTCATCGTCGTATAGATTTGTAGAGTCGGGTAGTAATACTGTAATAGCATAGTACTTTGTACTTTTATGTTGCGTCAAATAAAAATTAATATATATAAGAGCTTAAAAGAAAACATTTTAGATTAAACGTGCTACTTTAATTGTGAAGAAAAATCATTTTCTTACCTCAGTAAATATTATCCGAAATCTTAATGCGGTATATATACTAACCATACAGCACAATAAGTCATTTCAAAAAATGTTTTATCGTGTGACTTGAAGTCACAATGTAAGTAATTTTACACAAAATGGTCGAGTTCGATTATTTGAGATTTGCAGTACACGTTTTACAGTCAGATCAACGGGTAGCGTACTGAACTAAACCTCCACGTACCAACTCGGATATGTTTGTGTGTGGCGCATGAGTTTTAAGGCAATCATACGTTGAACAGTTACAGTATTATAACCGTTAAACTGTTAGTACTGTGATCACCAATCATCAAGTTCCAACGATTAGTTGGTAACAAAGTTACCCTCTTGGTACTTAGTAATAATATTTCAATTATAATGATTTCCGAATTTTAGTTTGATTAAATTATGGTAATGTAACGGTTCATATTAACACTTATCGGAGTTCATTTGAATTCTGTTCTTCGATTTTAATATACAATATTATTTAAATAATTGCATTGATCTCTATTTTTTTCTAAGAATTTTTTTAATTCAGTTTTACTTAATATTTTTATTTTTTCAAATTAAAATTATTTAAAAACTATTATTAAAAACGTATAAAATATTTAATTCAGATGCGAAACTGAAAAGCTATTAGTATTACTTGGCCGTATTTTTTGACAATACAAAAATTAAACGTGATAACGACAATACGTTAAAAGATCACAAAACGTTGAAACTTTTTGATATCTATTACAATATTTTTTTGAAAACTGTACGGATTATTGCAAATTTTTATTAATAAAACTTCAAACAATTGCTTATTGATGACATATTTTTTTTTTTGAAAATTCAATCATCAACAAAGGTACTGAAGGAGTATAAAAACGTATACAATATTTTTCTTTTAATTTTTTCAAAAACCTGTATTCTTTAAAACTTGTGTCAAATTAAAACTAAGATAATTGCATGAAAAAAGAAAAACTATCTCAAAACTTAATGTCTAGTTATTATCGACCAATTATCCAAAAATCATACCATTATCAGTAAATATAACTCATTATGAGGTGTGTTGCATAGCAACATAACATGTACATTATAAAAATTAAATTTATTTGTGTACTTTATCGATAAAAAAGAAAAACGATCCGATTACTAGTCTTCTATGAGTTATTGGCGTCTAAAAGCAATAATAACGTGATTTTTGGAGGATATCATAAGCCACTCGAATAATGCATAGATCAAAATCTGGATGAATTATACCGACTACTTTAATTGACCGTATACTTCAAACGTTTGCTTGTTGATGACATTTTTTTTTTTTTTGAAAATTCAATCTTAAACAAAGTACTATAGGGTCATAAAATTATTTAAAAATTTTTTCTTTTCTATTTTTGATAATGTTTTGAAAGACCTGCTGTTATCAAACCTACATTAAATTAAAGCTAATGCTATGTACTTTAAAATAAAAAAGAAAAATTATACGAAATCTCGATTTTTAGAAGTTACTGAGCCTTAAATCCAAAAACAATGCAATTTATAGTAAAATTAGATGATTTTATAATATTTATTAATAACAGAATGTTTAAATCATTTAAATTTTTTTCAAATTATGTTTTATTTAATTTAATATGTAATTAAAAAAGTTAACCGTTATGATTACATATCCTCTATGAGTATTCAATTTATAAAATAAAAAACCATGGAATTTTTTGTAGATATGTTAAATTTGTTTTTAATATGTTTCAAATGAGCATCAAAGCATTTTATGACAGTGATTTTAATCACTTATTACTAATCTACATATATGTTATACACAGAGTGATTCATTAAAGATAAGACACTCATTTTCTCAGTAACTATTGAAATTTTTTAATTTTTGGTTAGGAAAATATTGTTTAATTCATAAAACTCTACAATAATATGTAGTAAAAACATATTTTTTTTCATCCCTTCAAGGTTAAAAAACAATAACTCGAATTTTCTGAAATTAGAACCCCTATTTTGAATTTGTTATTATGATTTAGTAGTATGCCTTAACTTGACTTTGCTGAATCCATATTATACTTCCCTATTTGTATTATGTATTAATTTTGTGTTATAATAATTGTTATTATTCATTTTTTATTTTAAGTTAAAAGTATTGTTAAATAATTCGATCAAGGTTTAATTATATTTTTTATTAAAAGTTCTTATATAAATATTAAGTTATAATCGTTTAATGTTACTACTACTATTTAATCATTTGTGACACTCGGAGAAAAACTTTTCAATTAAGAAATGTTTTTTTAAGATAAATTACTTATTCAGGTCAGCGTATGAACCTACCTAAGTTTCAGCTTTCTTAAATACAGAATTATTCAAAAACCTTCATCTGATTACAAAATAATATAACTCAATAACCGCTTGACCCTAGTTAATTATTCGTAAATCACTAGAAATATAAATTTGTCGAGTTTATTTTTGTTTTCGTTAAAAGTATTTTTTTTATCTATTATAATTATTAATACTAAAAAGATCATTAAAAACTTTTTTAGGGCAATCCCTCAACAGAAAAGGGTTTGGGTCTGGTTTAGTCAGTATAAATTGGATAAAATTATTTAGTATGATATTTTTGAAGAACTCGTAACACTAAATGCTTTAAGCTGTTCAGGTATGAGTACCATAAGTTTTACAAAACCAAGTTGATCAAGTTGATTCAACTCAAATTAAAACGCACTCTTCACATTTTTTAATATTATACATATTATAATATATTATATTATATTAAGTAATTGTTATATTTTTATTACTTTGGTAGGGAAATATATATTTCTTTATTTAACAATTTTATATAATACATCTATTGGTAAAAGAATTTATGTAAAAATTGTGTCTTGATTAGAAGACTTTAATATGAAAGAAACATTTTCTTCAAATTTATTATTATACCATCATAACAGTTATTAATAGTTGTTATTATTATTTAGAAATATTAATAATATTTATATATAATTGATTATAAAAGAAAAACATACATTTTTCTTAAAAATAATATCTACATGGGTTAAAAATTACAAGTGGACTCAATTTTGTAAATGTCTATATACATTTTTATTTACATAAAAACAAAAGGTATATTTGCAAATATCCTCTAAAAATATAATAGAATAAAATCAGTTTAAATATTGGTTTAATATAGTACAGGATTTCTTTATCCATTTCAATATATTAAATATTATAATAAAATGTTTCATGCTCTTTGGATTAATTTCTTTTTTTAAGAAAACAAAATATGTAGAATTAGTATTTTTCTTAAATAAATTTCTCCCTCGAAAAAAAGAAACAATTAATTTTAAATTAAAATCGTAGAAATAAAAATTATTATTGAATGTATGTTTTCTTTATATTTAAAAATCATTTTTAAAAAGTGTTTAAGAATTTAATAAAATGAAAATTATAAATGATATATTTCTAATAAATGTATTTTTACATATCTTTTCAGATTTTCTCAAATTCAATTCATAGTTAAAAAAAGATGGTTTGGAATAATCATTATAAAAAGTTTTCATCAACACGCCAACATTTTGTAAGAATGGTTAAAATATTTTAAAAATAACATTTGTAGAATGAATTATAATGAAATCCTACTGATACTTAATTTTTGAAGATTGTAAAATCATTGACAATAATAATATTTTACTTTTTAAATTATTTACTACATATATAGCTTTGTAATGTAAAATGAATTCCATTTAGTGAAGTTAAGATATTTATTTATTTAATTCAGATACGTATCCGTATAAAAAATCTTGCACATTCTAGAGTTGGTTGGATTTAAATTATAAATACATAAAATTTCACGTAAACCAGCTTAACCTATCTTTAGACACATAAAATAAGTAATATTTTTTAATAGCACTAAAAATTTGGTTGAATGTGCCATTTTACAAAATTACTAAACTTTTAGAATAATTTTTTTATCATAATAATTATTTATCACAAATTTTACTAGAGATAAAAACTAACAATGACGTTGGCCATATTCAGCTACTACTTGTTATGATTGCTTCATTTATATTAGCTTACTTGTCATATCATAAGTGAATATACAATGCTAATCATATAATCTTATATTAGATTATTAGTCTATTTCAACCAATATAAAAAATATTTTTTAAGTGAAAATGAAGTACCATTAATTAATATAGGAAAGCGTATTTTTTTTAGATTTTTCTCGTTAACATTTCTTTTTTTTTTTTAGCTCTCCTCCTGAAATGTAAGAAATTTATTGATACGGTTCTTTCATTTTATATCCTCGATATATTACTGACATTTACATTGAGAATATTTTATTATATTAATTGAGGAATTAAATTAATTAACTGGAGTCAGTACTTTTATTTTCATTATACAATAATATACCAAATTTAATAAGAAAAAAATTGCTAGGCTGTCAGATTCAAGTTTTTAATATAACAATAATTTTTGCTCTTGTTAACCTTTATTCTGAAAATCACGTTCAAACTTCATTATTTGACAGCAGTTCAAAGATTGCCATGTCTCTCCAAATTCCATATCTAGTGATATATTTATTTAACTACCTAATAATAATCTATGGTTTAGCAAATCTTTTAGACATTGATAAATTGTAACTGACAATCAAACATCTTTTTAAAGTTTACATTCTAATAAATTTACATTTTTGTTAAATTTCAATAAACAAAAAATGAATAATTCATATAAGAAAAATTATGGTTACAAACAAATATAAAGTCATAAATAACTGAATCATATAAATGGGCGTCTTTTGAATAGGTTCGAGCAGAATTTCATAGCGAGCACGAAAAAAAAAACTCTTAACCCATTTAATAATGACAAACAACATTTTGCTAGGATATTTTTAATCATTACTGCTATATAAAAAGTATAAAACTTAAAAGCTAAGATAATTTTATTTTAAGCAAACCCGATGAATTCAATTTTATTTTTGTAATAGCGTAATTTAAAAAAGTCAACACTTTACACGATACCTAAATCAATAAAGTGCAAATGAAAACACTCACATAATGGTGAAACACTATCAGTTAATCTACATTTTTAATAAATAACACCATATAATTTATTCTACTAAGGGTTTTCTAAAAATAAATCTCAAAAGTACAAAACTATTAGGTTTATTGTTGTTTGCTGTTTAAATTATATTGGCTTTAAAATATGTAGACTTATATGTGTTAAATACGTGACTTGGTCGTTTATGAGAAACATGATATCTTAACTGCTTTATAAATTGTTTTCGTGAACATTTATGTAATATATAGATAATTTATTTTATACATACGATTCTTATATCACATATTGTTTTGCGCGTTAAAAAAAAAAAATTTACATTTTTTCCAACAATGCAATTTAAATAGTAAAATATTAAAAATTAATTCGTTTATATTCTTAACAGATGTATACAAATGGCTGAAATATAATTTAAAAATCCAAGTACAGTTAACATATTGCCCAGTGATGACCCGACATAAAGGAGATCATTTGTGGTTGAAATCTTAGATGATAATATAAAATGAAACAGTAATATTTAACTACTGCACACCACAAAAGAATTTTAATTAAAAATCTAACATTAATAAAATAACATCTTCTGTTTAAATAGTTTTAAATCAGTACTTCAAAGGTATTTTTAGCCACTACAATGTTTCTGTAATTATTTTCCAAAAGCTAATATATCAATAATTTTTCTTTTTATAATATATCAGCTATTTGAAAATTACCACAGATTTTTTATCATGTATACATAAACCCAGAAATCGTACACCATTAAAAAACTTCAAAAACTATTGATTATAAGTAAGTTTTTTATTAAATATTTTCAGTGAAAAATGTCTGGTAAATTAAATATTTGGAGGTATTTCTGATTTCAAATTCCATCAAGACTTTTTGCTTTAACTTTCATCTGTTTATATAAAATTGAAGAAGACTAAACTACTTTAAAATATTTTAAACTTCAGTATCTAATTCAAATAACAACCCTCTTTCTCACTTTAATTCTTTATTATTAACTTAATCATTATGCCCACGCTGAATAAACGTTATAACGTTTATTATATAATCATATTATAAATATATAATATTATTTAAAATAATTATACTATAAAAACTTAACCAAATCGTAGCCAAGTGAAGATGATACAAGTAAATTTTAGTAAATAGTCAAGCTATTTGTTTGTTTACAGTAATAACATTAAAAGAGGCATTTAATTTTTATTCGGTATAAAAAAATATAATTAGAATATAAAACAGTAATATAAAATTTAATTTAATATTTTTTTTTTTAGTTAAAACTATTTTTCAATTTCTTTCACTTGAGATCGTCGATCTGATACGTTAAATCTTTTTCTATATAAAATTCATATTTTAAATTTAAGAGAACATTAAAACTTAGTGTTTAGCTTTACTTTGAACACGTTGTTCATTTAAAGACCGCTTTTGTATGTTTCATATCAGAATTTCTTTAAAAATGTTTAAGTGCTACACTAAAATAGTGATTGAAAGCAAACGAATAAAAAAGAAAAATACAAGGGAAGTATAGCTCGTTTATACGGGTCTTCTTGATGTACAGTCCACGCAACTTGTAATTTATATCCTCGAGGAAACGCCAGACAGTTGCAAACAATACTTAACGTTTTCAAAAGACAGCCTTTAACAAGCCCTTTTGTACATGTATCTTGACTCGAGAGAGTACGTATTTATTAATATAGTATTATGATGCTTGTGACTATGTGCATCTATTAAAAGTGCCCAGCCTGCAATTTTACGTGTCAACGAATCGCACTCAGCCAAAAGCAATTCCTTTACCACATTCTCTATAGTTAAACAGACAATATAAAATCAGAGCAATCTGTTTCCTATAAATGTATCTTACACCAAATCTAATCTAAATTGGTTAAAAATTGTAATAAAAAAACAACACTACGTTTCATCATTTTTAATTGTAAACTAATTCTATAGTAAGCATACGTTAATTAGTTAGTTAGAAATATAAGTTATTTAAATCACGTAAAAAATAGTTTACTCATATTTAAAAACTAAAATTATTATCTTAAGTTTGACTTCCTAAAAATATGTAAGGTAATATTAATAAAATAAAAAATATTTAATCTGTGCTTGTAGCTGAATATTAATTCAAATATTTGTTAATGTTGCGCTCTTAATCATATTTCTAGTACTTTAGGCTCCCAGAGGAATGTATAAGTACACATAAATTTGTAAGATACATGTAATCAATATTAAGTATAAGGCTCTGTAATAATAAGAGGTATCATCATAATTTTACGATAAGCTATGAACATTAGCCAATAAATTCTGTTAATGAATATCCCACGCTATTTATTTGCTAATGGCATAGGTACCTATTTAATACTCAAAATCACCCAACATAGGCATTTTCCAATGTAATTAATTTCTATCGTTTCACTGAATCATTTTTGTCATATATTTCTTGTTTAATATTAAAAGTCTTATAAGCAAATTTATTTCATGATATAAAAACAGTATATTTTTGACATCCTTTTAGCTTCGATGCGAAGCTGAGAAGGTATTGGTTTTACTAAGATGTGTTTATTTATTTTTTTTTGTCTGTTACCACTTTTTCTCAGCTCTCACCGAACGGATTTCTTTCAACGATACGTCAAGAGATCACAAATCGTATCTAGTCGAAGACATTACCCTCAAAAATTGAAAAAATATCCCTCGTTCCCCGTAAATGGGGGAAACCTCCAAAAAAATTACAAATTTAAAAATCGCTAATTTTCGAAATTTTTTCAATTTTTTTTACTAAAAACTGCTGTAACTTTTTCAAAAATGAACATATCAATATAATTTTTTTTTTTATAGATGCTTGATATTTTTACCTATCATTTGGTATATTTCTTTTGTAAATCTGACACTTAACCTGCCCACAGAAGGGGGATTTAAAATGACAACTTTTTTACAAAAATTTAACTTTTTCAACTTAACTTTTGAAAATGTTCCGGAAGGTCTGACACTTTTATATATATCTTAAATTAAAGCTAATGTAATGTTCTTTATTATGAAAAAAGAAATTTGACCTCTGGACTTGTCTTCATGGTGAAAATGGCTACCGAATGCTATTTTTGTGTGAAAATTCTTGATTTTATTTTTTATATTTTTAACTTAATAGTGCTATAACTTATTGAAAAGTGTATGGATAAACACAATTTTTTTATGAGATATAAATTTTTTAGTAATCCCTTTTTCGTTCAGGATATTAATAAGAAAATAGCAGATCATGTAGCTTTTTGGAATAATCCACCAATTTTTTAAAATTAAACACTATCTAAAGATTTGCATCGAAGCGTTTTTTTTTTTGGTAGTGATTTTAATCACTGTCAGATATCATTATACTTGATCCAACTATGCCACATTACCACTGCGACGTGACCCCTCTGTGCTGGTTTTTTCAACTTATTAACTTATAGGTACACATTTTTTATAAATCTTCTGAGTGCTGAAATGATTATACAGTAGTGGTATATACATGTATACAGATAATGAAGTGGTAAACAGTAGTGGTTAGCCAAGAAACTAAAACTTTTGATGACTTCTTTAGTGCTTACAGATTATTTGAGGTATTCGCATGTCCATATATACGTTTATACTTAATAATAAGTAATTGAATATTTTACCTTGAATAATGTATTTTATTATTATGTGTATTTTTTGTTCGGTAATTAATTTTTTTTTAACCGAATAATCTGTAGTCTAAGTTATTTCCATGCGTGAAGAGTAGTAGTAATAATAATCCTCTTCACAGAATAAACTGACAAAATACCTTTACATATAATTTTTAATAAAATTATCATGGAATATGAACTACATATGAATAATTGATAGTTTTAAACGTAGATATCTACAATATATGACAAATCTAATGGCTTATTTAAGAAAATTAGTCTAAAGCACCTCTCTATTAAATACATAATGTTTAAAGATACATTATTATTTCATAATAATAATGAAATATTATTCGAGAAATCGATTTTGATTGGGCCAAAAATAATCATTCATTTTTACATGAATTTTTCATTGGAAATTTTTTATTTTATGTTATACATTTAAAATATACATTTATAGTAAGTAAATTAAATTAGTTCACGATAACTTAACTAATTTGAATTATTCAATGTATCGTTGATGTTTTTGTTTGCGGAACCTTAGCAGTATTTTTTTTTTAGGACAGTGTTACAAACAATGAATAGTAAGCTATTGTGTGGCGCCAGACAATTGTAAACACTATAACGCAGGATTAGTGTAAACATTTAATGAAGAAAAGCATGTTATCGATTTGCATGCTATTTTCATATATTTTGCAAGTAATAAGATCTATTTTATTTAATTAAAGAACGAATATTGTTTGAAGAAGAGAAACAAATGTTTATTTATTAACACGTTCATTTATTTTATGTCATTAAAATGATTTCTAAACAAATCGCAGGCTTTTCGTTATTTCTGGCACTAGCAAAAACTTTTAGATAAAACATGTAAACATGATTAAATGACTTTTTTTGCGTTTATTAGTCCATTAAGGGCCATAGCGACCTTCCCCTAAAAGGAGGTTTTCTTAACCGTTTATACCATTAATAATAACAAAACTTACAAAAATATGTCGTTTTATAATTATAATATAGTTTGCAAAATGGTTATTTTCTGAATTTCATTAAGCATTAAAATAAAATTGAATATTAAAATATTAATTATTCTCGATAAAAATTAATAAATATTATTACTTTTATTGCAGCATTCATTTTTAATCTTGAAATCACCAATAGAAATTGTTTTAAATTTAAATTAATCAATTATTTATGATATTATCAACGAAACTCGCAATCTAGAAAGATGAATTCAATATACGTGATGGAAAAATAAAGAGCAAAAAATTAATGGTTTATTTCAGCGTATTAAGTGTAGACTATAGAATTTACTATATGCTTACAAAAAAAAACTAATTCAGTACAATTTAAATACAAGAATTTTATTTATAAAACTTAGTAATGAGTTCTACGAGGGCAAAGTTTAAGAAAATCACGTCGTTATTTATTTTGCTAAGATTAAATGAATAACGAATTTAACGATTAAACATACAAAGAATATTGGAGTTGATTTAATAGCAATGTGTGATGTTGAATTTACATTACATTAAAAATTATTTAAAGTTAATTAAAATAATACTTTTATAAAATTGTTGATTTTCCATGACATGATTTCGAACCCAGTTGTTTTCAAAGANCGAACCCTGTTATTTTCAAAGTGATATAAAAAATACCGAAGTTAACGTGTTTATTTTAACTTGAGACAAAACTACAGTAACACTTACTGTATTATTTTTGTAAATTTTAATTAATTGAACTAAATGAATTCATTTTAAATATTTTCTTTTGCAAATTCACATCAATTTATATAATATTTTATAATCATTATTACTGTTATCATCGCATGGCATTGTTGACCGGAAGTGGGCTTTTTGTGACCCAATTCGGTGCCTTTTTTACACGGTTTATGACTTGCGTGGCGTATATTATCATATAGTGATTTCACCGATATTACTTAAGTTTGAAAATAAACATATTTGTAACACACAATAAACTTATTATGTCTTTATGAAAATATTTTAATGACATTGTATACTTGAACTATTGAACAACTACCAAGATGTACTAAATAATTAAATAATTCATGGATAGTATGCGTATGAAGACGCAAAAGTTCTTACTGCGTTTGAATATGCGTTATCAGATAAAACATAAGATGTCACAAAGGGAGCGACTGCAACGTATGGGACAGTGACATAACAAGCTGCGCATATGACGTAGCTACAGCGTAACCAATGTTACCAATGAAGCTGCTAGAAGTCCAAGTTTGCTTCAGTCAGTAGTGACCGCAGAAGATTATTTAATTATTTTGCAAAGCTAAAGGATCGGACAGATTATTTTTGGATTTGTACTATTGTGATTAAATTTTTGTTTTTATTTAAAAAAATACATATAATTATTATTTATTATTTGTTGTGTCTAATCAGGCATTGAATGTTTTTCAATACAAATTTATATCGTTACATAGTTAATGACTGGTATTCAAGGCGAAGATCGAATTCATTACAGAGAGTGAAAACTAATCTCAAATAGTCGGTAGAAAATGTAAATACAGAAAAAGACATAAATTAATAATTAGTAAATTCAGTTAACTGTGAAAAAAAAATTAAGCCTGTCTTATCTATCTGTTTTTGACTTTCTTAAGTTTATTGGATATCAGTGAAAACCAACAAAAATTAAATTTTTAATTACTCAACATAATAATTACGATGAAAAATAATTTTTAAATTTTGTCAAATTTGAAAAATTTTATTAGTTAACGATTTCGTTACCACTATCGAAAACACAATCATATTACTTTTGACATCGCGATAAATAAATCTATTGTGCTATAAAAAGTAATTTACATAATTTGAAACATCTAAGTAATGAAATTCTAAAATTATATCAGAACCAAATTCCCGCGTTATTCAATTTAATTATTTATCACCTTTCACAGAATATTTGGAGTTTTGATTTGTACAAGTCCAAGACAATGGCGTATAAAGGTCGAGTCACACTATACGGAACGTCAACGTCACGTCAAAATATTTAACTATGTACTTACGTGATGTTGACATTACGTAACGTGGCCGGTGTATGTAAACAATACGATATAAATACATGGTTAGATATTTTGACGTGAAGCTGCCAATCTGTGACGTGTCGTTGACGTTCCGTATAGTGCGAATCGACCTTTATGGGTTTCAGCGATACGGAACAGCTTGGAGAAGTATGTAAACTATTTCAGCATAATTTGATATAATATTGACTAGGAAATGTTGACCCAGGGTTGGACCCTTTCAACAAAAAATCACGGTGAACCTTTTGTGTCAATACCTAGACTATCTGCCTTGATTGCTTTTTTAAAATAGGGAATTCCCGAATGTTTTATTTTTACCTTTTTCAGGCATTTTAGCCCGATTGAGTCCACAAGTTTATCAATCATTTTTATTATACAGCCCAATTGCGTCTGCGGTAACAATAACAAAATAACTTGATACAAATCAACAAGTGTCATAACACAATTAAAAATTGATAATATTATAAGTACTAGTAATAAGAATCAGACATTTTGAATAGTTTTTTTTTTTTTTAATGAACAGTAATGTAATATATTATTATAAATTATACAGAAAAACAATAATTATTTATAAATGATTAAAAAAAAACATTTTTTGAATCATAAACCAATTTGCCTACTTGTGGTGTCCCTGGATAACCTAAATGAGCTGAGTACATCGGGCTACTTGAGAAATTATTTTTTTCTACAGGATACATTTGGTTTACGAAAAAAACACCACGCTGAAATCTTAGGACATCCGGAAAAAGTTTTTTTGAGACACAATCAGGATATCCCTTTAACATATATTGCCAAAATTAAATAAAATTCAGTATAAATTTGGATTCTCTATTGGTCTCAAACAACTAATAAAAGTATAATATAAATAGTAGTAAAGGTAAATAAATAGTGTCTATAAAACAGTAACCTTAGAACTATTAAAAATATCAAATTGAAATTTAACTAATTATACTAGTTTTATTTATCGAAGGAAGTTAATGTATAAAATTCTGAGTTGCGGAGTTTGCCACGAACTTATAATAATCAAACAACAAAATTTACTATGAATAGTACAGTTTGTACGATTACCTGGTTACGCTATACTCTTATTACACTATAAAATTAAACAAAAAATAAATAAAAAAACCACGATGGAGTGGAGTTATTCGGCTAAAATATTTTCTTAAAAAATACTACTTGGCTGTATTAATTTCGACTGTTCTATAGCCCTCGAATTTCAAATTCGTAGTAATATCCATTATGATAATTGGTAACCTGTAGTATTGGATACCCGGAGTATTAGATGTGCGTAGCAGTAGCCATTCTATGAAAATCAGAGCATTATCAGTTCGTGGCAAAGGTGTTTATCCTAAGATTTTGCTCTTTATAGATAAACATTTGTGAAATGGTTCTAAACATTTATATTTCCACCTTAACCTCACAAAATTTGATTTGTTAATAACGAAAAAAAATTTACAATAGTAAAATAAAAATGATATTTATAAAACTAAATAATTGAGTTCAATAAAAAATTTATAATTTCATTCACATTATTTAAAATGATTCTTTACTAAAATACACACGGTTAATTTCATGAAACAAATAAGTTAATGATTTAAGTCAAAAGTTATTTTATTCAATTATTTGTCTTACACAAATCAAATCTACTCACTTAAAAATTTTTCAATATTGTTTTATATAATAAATAACAATAACAATAAACCTCTAAAATTATTTTAGGCGTTTAATCAACTTTTCAATTTTAATACTTATCACCTATGAAAAATTTTAAATTATCATTAATAATTTTATTTTGTTATTTTCCTGTTTAATCTATATAAATATTTTTTGGTTTGTACTTGTTTAATAATTCAGCATTAAAAAATATATGTATAAGATTTCGGTTTATAACAAATAACATAATAATAAATCTCAAGACTTTTAATTATTCATAACACAAAATAAACAGAACTGGGTTTAAACTGCACTAAGAATATTTTTGAAATCCATTGCAACACTTGAGAGAACGTTATTGAGATATTTTAAACACTTTTGAATTGCAGAAATTAATACATTTTTTAAATAATAATTAGATATATTAATGCAATCATAATTAAATATAATATCACTTCATTTTATCTTATTTTTCACTTATAAGAACTTATGCAATATATTTTTACATAGTAGTTGTAAAAACTAATTCTTAAATAACAAATAAAGAAATAGTTATACACATTATCAATAATGATACAATATTATATAAGTCAATCATTAATGATTTTAGCATAAAATAAATAATTTTTTTAATGTCATACTATAGTGTATTAAATACAAATTTGTACATTTTAATTTATAATTAATGAGTAAAACTCATTACTTAATTATACTTTTGGTTTACAGGATTTGAAGGAGATTTTGCCCATTCCCTATTTAAAAGTTGTTTTACTTGAGACAACCGCATAGATGGATTTTCAGCTCTTAAACGCGAAATATTTTCAGTTTCAAAAGCAGTATATGCTGCCTTAAGTCTTTTTTCAGGATGTTTATCCAATATCTTTTGGGTAGAACTAAAAAAAAAAAACAAAAATTTATTTTATATGTAAAATCATTTGAAGTAAAATGGTTTTCTAATATTACTTAAGCATATTGAGAGCTTCATCTACTGTCCTAGCTTCTTCATCATGCATAGATAAGTGATTAAGATTCTCTTCAATAGGAATTTCATAATCATCTTTTTCTGTAACAGTTGGCTTAGATTTTGAAGGTTTTTCAAGTTCTTTCTAAAAATAGAAGTAAATAAATTTATACAAATATATATGGTGAAATACATTATTTTAATCAAACTTAACAATACAATATTTTTTATTAAAACTTAAAGGAAATATATAAAACTTCTAAATACTATATACACAATTAAATATTGTTAACTCTTAATTTTATTCTTAAAATATATTGTTAATATTATTAAATACACAAGAATACTTTTATTTTAAAAAATTTTTACCATGAGTTGATGTTGAGTAACTTTTTGATTAATTTGCTTAGTTTTAATATCACGAAGTTCTGCCTCTAAAATTAATTGTGCTTCACGTTTTTTTTCTAATTGATCAACCTTTTTTTTTTCTTTTTCTTCCTGAAATGCAAAAAATAAAAATAAATATAATTTCATAAATATCAAGTAAAAATTATTAGAAAAGAACTAGATAATACTTAAAAATTGTAAATAATTTTAAGTGTATACATTGTATGATCATCATTTCAAGAATTTCAGTATCAACCTAACTAAATTTGCTGTCGAGACGATATCATTATTCTATATACTACACATAATTATAAAAAAATGATTAATAATTTAATAATTTATGTTTGAACTTGTTTGCATCAACAAAACTTATTTTTTTCATATTTCTATAATAGCTAAAAACCAATAGTTAGAAATAAATAAAGAGGGTGCTTAAGTCTAAATAACTAGCTAGTTAACTATAGCAATACTTTTTTTTATGTATAATTTAATTTATATTGTGAAATAATTGCTAAGGGCAAGGTTTGGCACAGTAAACCTATCAATTAGCTCTTGGTTTTGGTCATAATTATTATTACCAAAATTTATATTTTATGAAAAAATAAAAACAAATTTGATATTAAAAAGATAATTTCATTAATAAAATGTTTATTATAATTAAAAATTATACTAAATATCCTATCACTTGCAGATCATATTATACTATTAATTAAAATAATAATTAGTTTGTTTAAAACATCTTAAAGCAATAATACAATATAAAATTTATATTGGAGATTCTTAAGAATTAAATCAATTGTTATAGTAAATTTCAAGAGAAACAGAAAAAAAATTTGACGTATTGAGTTTTACTGTAATATAAAAATAAAAGATAATACATAAATTAATGGAGATTTCAAAGTATTATTAGCTAATAAATATTATTATCAAATCAATGAATGACATAAGAAGAATTTATTGAATTAGATAAAGTCTTTAGTATGTCTTAAAATATTAAGTATTAATTCATTATACCACGTAAATATACACAATATGTATATTATAACTTTTTTTTTTTAAATATAATTGAAAACTAATTATAAGATATCTTGAATATTTTGAGAAAAAAACTTTGTAAATGAACAAACCCTTTCAATCGATATTATTCCCTAGTATAAAAATGGTAACTTCTAACAAAATAATTTACTTTTCTTTTTTGTTTTCTAGCAATATTTTTGTCATCATCCTTCCAAAACTCATCTTCAATAGCTTTTTGTCTTTTAGCATCAGCTTCTAACTTTAATGTATCTTTTCGAGCTTTAGCTTCCATTGCTTTTGAATTCATACCAACAAATTTTTTAGGCATTTCGAAAAACTTTAAAAAATAAGAATGATAAGAATGTATAAATCTATAATTAAAATTAGATGAGATAGTTATATTAACTAAAAGTATGGTATATTATAAACAATACTTTTTGAAATTAATTTATCTCTTTATTAAATTTAATAAAAAATATTTTATTAATATATGAAATACAACATGAATCAATTTCCAATATTGAATTTATTATAAATTCATAATAAACATTTTTTCTTACATAAGCTAAAACTAATATTTATTCAATTATGCCGATTTTTAATATTTACTCACTTTATAAATTGATTTAAGGTTTAAATTTATAATAATTCACATTCAAATTAAGTAATGAAATTTGTTGATTATTTTGTAAAAACGATAATTGAAATTTCTAATACATGAACGTTAAAATATCATATAATTTGTTTTTCATAATACTAATACTTTGATGGATTTTTTTAATACTGTAAAATACCTTTGATAATACAGTATTATGTTTTTGATTATACTGATAAATATAATGATAAGTTTCAAAATCCCCACTAATTTTTTTATCTTTTTTATATCTTTCTGATTTTGTTAATGTACCCTTTGACCAAATAATATAATTTCATATCATATGTTTGTTGTATTATTTAATTGCAAACTCAATTTACTTCCTGTTGCTATTTTTCCTATATCGCTTTATTTTTATTGTGTTAAAAAATTGTAAAAATGATTGGAAGTATATTGAAAAATTCTAAGAATTTTACTTTTAAAGTAAGTATTGTTAAATTTGTAATAATTTTAATAAGTGTTAAGAGAATTATAATAAATCTGTATAATTTTACGTTAAGATTAATGGATATCGGTTACAAAGCACACTGATAATTGCTGAACATAATAATGAAACATTAGCAGCAGTAACACGAAATGCTCTTACAGCTGCAAAAAAACTAGGTGGAGATATATCTGTACTTGTTGCTGGAACTAAAATTGAATCAGTATGTTAATATTTATTATATAATCTCTCCACGATTTTAATTCATAATATGAAAAAAAAAATGAATTATTTATAAATTACTAGTAGTAATTCCTTTTTTTTGTAAATAATTTCTTTTTAATATAGGTAGTTGAACAGGTTTCCAAAGTTAGTGGTGTAACAAAAGTGTTAAAAGCTGAAAGTGAAGATTTTAAAGGGTTTTTACCAGAAAAATTAGCTCCACTAGTGTTAGCAACTCAAAAAAAAATTAATGCTACACATGTATTAGCCGGTTCTAGTGCTCAAAGCAAATCTCTCTTGCCAAGAGTAGCTGCATTGTTGGACGTTTCTCCAGTTACAGATGTTATAGATATTAAGTCACCAGACACATTTGTACGTACAATTTATGCAGGTAATATTATATAGATATATTCTATTTTATTACAGTATTAAAAAAAAAAAAAATTGCTGGTTTAACAATTTTAAATGCTTACAAAAGTCCCATAAACAATTTTTTTACACAATCATAATTAATTACACAGCTCCCCAAAAAAAATCTAATGAAAAGTGCTAGTAAACAGACCATGTTTACTTTATGTTTGTGGGGTAGCTGAGTCCGAATCGGGGGTTTACTTGATGCCAACACGTCATGGTTTTTCATAACATCATAAAATGTGCTTGAGAACCAAGTTATTCATTAGGAAGTAAGACAGGGAAATTTGTAACTTAAATCTACTATGCGCAGAGCCTTAACCTGTAAAAATCCTAACAACATTTAGACTGAGAGTACTTTTGGCTTAATATAGTAATATGATCACACAATACTTCAGTGCTAATACTGTACAAGGTGAGGACAGTGGTATTAGTATAGAAATTGCCCTGTTGATTTATTTGAGTAATTACTTGGTTCTTTAGTACATTTTTTGAGGTTATGAAGAACCTTGATGTGATCAAACAAACTTCAGATTCGGATTCAGAAACCCCACAAACATAAAGTAAACATGGTTTGCTTTTTCATACTATTTTTACAATTTTTTTAGGTTAAACTTGATTAAGTCAGATTAGGTCAGTCTAGTCCAAGTACGGTTAGGCTTTTTTACAGGTTAAAGCTCTGAGCATAGTAGATTTAGGTAATAAATTAGCCTGTCTTATTTCCTAATGAATAACTTGGTTCTTAAGCATATTTTTTGAGGTTATGAAAAACCATGACGTGATAACATCAAGTAAACCCCCGATTCGGACTCAGCTACCCCAAAAACATAAAGTAAACATAGTGTGTTTACTAGAACTTTTCATTTGATTTTTTTGTGAAACTGTGTTATTTAAAAAAACTGACTTTATTTTTGGTAGAGTTATAGTAGTATTTTATATAATCATTTAAACTAATATGTATATGTAATTAATTTTTAACTCATAAATTATTAGATTATTTTAATTGAAGGTAATGCTATTATGACTTTAAAGTCATTAGATCCTATTAAAGTAGTAACTGTAAGAAGTACTAGTTTTGAAGCTGCTGGTGATGGTGGTTCTGGAAGTGTTGAGGATGCTGTAAATGATAATAGTTATGAAAAAGGAAGTGGATCTGAATGGGTTAGCCAAGAATTAAGTAAGAGTGATCGTCCTGATTTGGCTTCTGCTAAAATAGTTATATCTGGAGGTAAAGTCAATTAATTAATAAAACTTAATTTAATACTAAATAAATATTAAATATTCTTTGCTTTTTTTACTGTGAAGGTCGAGGTGTCAAATCAGCTGAAAACTTCAAAATTATCTATGATTTGGCAGATAATATGGGTGCTGCTGTTGGTGCATCAAGAGCGGCTGTAGATGCTGGCTTTGTACCAAATGACATGCAAATTGGTCAAACAGGGAAAATTGTTGCACCAGTTAGTAAAAATAATTTATGTTTTTATCTTAATATTATTAAAATAAACCTTTTATTTTTATTTGTAGGAACTATATATGGCTATTGGCATTTCTGGAGCAATTCAACATCTTGCTGGTATGAAAGACTCTAAAACAATTGTGGCTATTAATAAAGATGCTGATGCTCCAATTTTTCAAGTTGCTGACTATGGTTTGGTTGCCGACTTATTTAAAGCTGTGCCTGAATTAATTGAAAAAACTAATAAATAAATTGTTTATGAGTTATAATAGAAAGACTTTATTTTTTTATTTATAATTTTTTTTTTTTTAGAACTATATATACTTAATAAAATAAGGGATTAGAATATATAGTTAAAAATAAAATAGTTTATTTATAATTGAATGCTACAAAATTATAATTAGCTAATTTATGTTTTTTATTTTTATTTTTCAGTTATTATCTGTTCATAATATTAGTTATAAGTAAACTCTGTAACCTGTTTTTAATGTAAAAAATCTTATTTTCTTGATTCTGCCATTTTTATATTTTTGCCTAGATTTATTGAAGTATTTTTTATTTTATTTTTAACTACAATTAAAATACATTAGGTATTAGGAAATATAGGCTTAAATAAATATTAACTTATTTTTACAGGTATAGTAGTTTATTATTGCCTGTTTTTTTTGGTATATGGTTTCAAGTTAATACAATTCTGTAAATAATACTTTTTAAGTTATAAAAATTAATTTTTAATATCTATGGACCGAATCTATTGATGTAATAGGGTAGCTATTATTTTTAAAGTCATATCATTCGAGAAGTTCTGCCCAAAAAATGTCCTATTTTACTAAAAATTAGATACACAAATTTTGAGCTTTATTTGAAATGATTAATATGGCTCTCTTTAAACTCAAAATCAAAAGAAAATATAAAAAATTATTAGTTATAATAATAAGTAATTTTGCACAAGTTTTAACTTATTTGAAAATTTATCAGAAACTTATTTGCTATCAGGCATGTTTTTATATTTTTTTGTTCAATTGTTTTAATAAAAAACTAAAAAAATCAGATGAAAATAAAATTTTCGTTTTTTATGATTTTTGCAATTATTCTTTCAATAAAAATTATATATGAGAAATATATTTAACCTTTAATTACATTATAATTTTAAATAAAAAAAATACACCGGGTACTTTTTTAATCTAAAAAATATTTTTTTAATTATTTCTGAATCTGGAATATTTTTTCATTATTTTCTATAATTTTGCTGTAAACTGTTAGTTTAATACTAAAATATTTCTTTTTCTTTTTTTTAAGTAAAAATATATTACAACATTAGTGATATACATTTTTTTAATTTTACATACTTAAATAGATTAATGCAAATAAAATAAAAATGGAAAATTTGTATAAAGTGTTAAAATAATCTATAAAAAGTTATTTAATTTACAAAAATGTATAGTTTGACTTTTTGTAAAATCAATAGTTGCCATGAAATAACTACAAAAATTATATTTTTTCTAAATTTTGAACTTAAAGTATGCATATTTTATAGAGTGTTCAGTAAGTAAAGAAACGAGTTTCCATTGTTCTCTTTGTAACAATTCTATAATGCTCAGGTAAAAGATCTTAAGTTCAAAATTAATCGTTTAATATCTCTTTAGACAACAAAAAAAAAGATTATTTTTGTTTAGTATAATGATGTATTTAAAGTTAAAACTATATTAAAAATATTATTAATTTTACAGTTTTAATTAATAATATTTTTAAACCCTTTTACAGTCGCGGGGGGGTCTAGCATACCTCCACATAAATAAAAACGGATGTATTATATTGCATGAAAGGTGTACATGGATATAAATTTAGAAGATGGTTTTTATAGTAATGTTGAATCGATTTTCATAAATAAATACCTTCGAAAAAAGAATAAGATATTTACCCCCACGCGACTTGTAACGTTATAATTTTTTTTGGACTTTTATTTTTTTCAAAATATAGTTTTATCGTATATGCAATGTTATAATCTATATAATATTGTGGAATTGGAATTATGTGAATCTGCCACCGACTGTGCAATTAAATTTAAAAAATAAATAATCTTTTAGAATTTCCACTAATCAATGATACGGAACAAATAAGAACAAAACATGTAATAAATACATCGCGTTGCAATGTGAACACATTGATTATCAGTAATCGATGCGTTTACTAAGAACGAATAATTGTATATACTCGTATCATAATAATTAAAGGAATTGTAATATTAATAATGAAAAAATTCAATTCAGAAAAATGATTATGTAAGTGTAAATACACATAAAACTAATAAATATAAGCTGTGTTTAATCTCAAAGAAATTAATTAAAATACATTTTGTAAAAGTAAAAGCTTTTGTTTACCTTCTTAAAAATAAGATTTTGCAGTTAAAATAATTTTTTTACAAATCAAAATTTTTTAATAAAATTTTGAAAATTAAGTTTTTTTTTTTTTGTAATATAATTTTTAGTAATGCACATAACTTTGTAATTTGACTTTTTGAATTTTTATCCATATTTATATATCATATGGTAACAAATAATGTCTGAATTAAAAAAAATGAACTTTTTTATACATATTTTATATTTTTTTAAAAATAGGGTCTGATAGACCCCTGCGCGACTATGAACGTTAAAAATAGTCACGCGCCTGCTGAAGGGTTAAAATAGTTTTGATTTTAAATAATATCAGCCACAAATAATAGAAAATTTTTATTATGTAATCAAGTATTTATCCTCATTTACCCAATTTTTGTAGTTGAGCTCTTTTATGCGAGCACCACACAATTGATTTACTTCCTTACTTACTGAACACCTGTATAGTAGTATAAAATACTATTATACTATTATAAAATTGTTTTATACAAAACAAATTTTATTTTAAATCAATAGGGAAAATTCCCTCGCAGCCCTTCATAAATTTTAATAAAACAATTTTACTTTTGGGGACTTAGCCCCATGATCTTTTTTCTTATTTATGTCAATGGTTAGAATAAGTTTAATTAATTATATAATTAGAAAAAATTTGGGATCCGTTTATGAACTAGTCTAGAATTTTATGGGAGATTTTCGCAGGAAGATCTGTTGCTCTTACAGTTAAAAATTAAATACATTTGCTTTTACGTCAAAAATCTATATTAAACTTTAATTATTGAATGATTTACTTATTTATTAGAGAAATTTGCTCTTATAAAAAAATGAAACTATGCTTTATTATCTATGAATATTTCAATTAAAATAGTATGATAAATGTATATTTAAACATATTCCAATGAAAACTATTATTGCATCTAATGGTTTGTTTCTTAAAATATTTAAAATACAATAAGGCTTTTTTTAATATAAAAGAACACAATGTATATTTCAAAAATCTTTAAAACGATTATTGATAAATTTTAAAACTACATCATAAAAAAAATATTTAACTTAAATTAAAAAATTGACTAATATTTTATCTTAATGAGTGTAATAAATAGTCTTAGCCGGCGCATAAACAGCTGCAGCGGGTAGTAAAGGATGTGATGCAACAACAGACACAGGAGCAACTACTGGTTGTGACCTGTAGGTAATGGCCACAGGAGCGTTTACATGTTGAATTACTGGATTAAGTGCAGTGTAAGCGTGTCCTTCGACTGTGCTGTATGCAAAATTACCTCCAACTCTTTCTGAATGGACAACAGCACTGTCCAGGCTGGGGGTACGAACTAAAGCTGGTGCAGGAGCGATAACTGCTGCAGGTGGACCAGCTATAATAGTGTGTGTAGGATAAGCAATCACACCGGCATTGGCGATGGATAGAGAGACTAGGAAAAACGACAGAGTAATTACCTGAAAAAATTATATAATGCAATTAGTAAGTATCACGACAACAAATATTATTATTTGTCAAATGGGGTAGGCAGTGCATATCGAAAATTCCGTATTACAATGTTAAGCTTCCAGGGTGTAGTAATGTACCAAGCTCGATATTTTAATATTAAAAACGATTATCCTTCCAAAATTTGTAACTGATAAACAAAAAAACTAATCGAATCCAACATTAATTAATTGAATTATTGAAGCGATCGCTACTTCCTCTTACTCTCGTTTTAGTATATCATTTAAACCAAACTATTATCTTAGCTAACCTCCCATTAATTATATCATAACGGCATTAGTAACGAAAATTAAACAAATTAAATAATGGCTACCTCAATATTTATAAGTACTACAAAATGATTTAAATTATGTCCATGTTCTCCAATCAAAATCATTTTTAACCCAATTCAACAATTTCTAATTATACCAAATTAATTTATAGATAAATTCGCTGCTCAAATTAAATTTATTATAGTGAGACAATTAATAAAGGAGCGATATAACAAATATTAAATTATTAATGTGAAAAGATGTGGGTTCATAAAATAATTTTTATTTATAAAATGAGTAAACGTTTTATTTATGTTTATTAATAAAAATTAAACGACTTATACATTTTATTATCTGAAGTACTTCTTATTATAATAATTTTTCTTATTAATTATAAAAATTTAATCATCAAAAATAACCTGATTTAACCCTTAAAATAATATTTTACAAACATATAAAAATAAAAAAACCAGCACTGTGAGGTCGCGGCACAGTGGTGACGTGGCATAGTTGGGTCAAGTATAATGATATCTGACAATGATTAAAATCACTATCATAAAAAACGCTTCGATACATATCTATAGTTAGTGTTTAATTTTAAAAAATTGGTGAATTATTCTAATACTACATGATCTCCTATTTCCTTATTTATTTATATCATGATTACAAGTTTTATGTTTTATAAGTGTAATATATGAATAAATATATATATAGGTAATGGTTTTATTTAAAAAAAAAGTATGTCGAATGAAAGAGGCAATTCTTTATTAATTTTGATGTCTGTTTTCACCATGAAAACAAAATAAAGTCCTAAATTGTTTTTTTCTATAATAAAGTATATTACATTAGCTTTAATTTAAGATATATATAAAAGTTTCAGTAATTCCGGAACACTTTCAAAAGTTAAGTTGAAAAAGTTACTTTTTGTGAAAAAGTTGTCATTTTGAATCACCACCTGTGGGCTGGTAAAGGGTTAAATTTATAAAAAAAATATATAAAATAATAGGTAAAAATATCATGCATCTATAAAATAAAAAATATATTGATTTGGTCATTTTTGAAAAAGTTATGGCAGTTTTTAATAATAAAAATTAAAAAAAATTCAAAAATAAACTATTTTTTAATTTGCAATTTTTTTGGAGATTTCCTGCATTTACGGGGAACGAGGGAAATTTTTTTAATTTTTGATGATAATTTCTTCGATTAGATACGATTTGTGATCTTTTGTTGACGTATCGTTGAAAGAAATCGGTTCGGTGAGAGCTGAGAAAAAGTGGTAACAGACACAAAAAAAAAATCATAGTAAAACCAATACCTTCTCAGCTTCGCATCAAAGCTAAAATGTTTTAGATATTAATACTGATAACTATTAATACTGATATATCAATTAATAATAGTTTCTTACCTTCATTGTATTTTTTTTTTTGAAAAAAAAACGATTTCGGAAAGATCTATGCAATGGCACACTTGTGGCCGTCTTGAAATCTACAATACAACATATGATTTATTTGTATGTTCTTTTATAGTCAAACTCTTCGGTATGTTCCCCCAACGAGGGTTTATAGACAAGCTATTGTGATGTGTTACACCCAATCTAAACACTACACGTTAATTCTATGATGGCCTTGATTAAAGTAGTTCTAAAGTAATAAATCTGTAGGTATACATAACACAGTTACTATCAAAATTATATCAGATCTTATAATGCCGGAAACTTAAGATTATAAAATGCAAAACGTATTAATTTATCTAAATAACATCTATTAGTTGTTGTGAATATTTTTAGGAATAAAATACACGACAAAAGAAATAATTATTGTATCACACTAACCCAACAGTAACTACAATAAGTGTAAAATTTAATTTTTCTAGTTTTCTTCGTAATTCTCCGCGTGTTTTTTTGTTAGTTAAATTTTCAATCAATTATAACGTAATCGTAAATAAATTCTTAATTTGTATCATTAATGACAGTTAACACTAGTAATACACCCAGAGAAAAACCTCGATCTATATAATAAATTCATTGTTCAATTTGATAAATATATCATTACTATTGAATCAATGATATATTTATCAATATGATATTTTTTTTTTCTTGTCTTGAACAATAATTATTTATAAGAATAGTTATTTTGTTCGTATTAATAAAACATTATCATAAACTCTTTCAATTTTGATTGAGGTTTTTCTTTGGGTGTAAATAAAAATATATGCTTAAAATCAGAGTTGTAAAAAAACACCCTTTTTTTGTAAAAAACCTGTTTAAAATATAAATAAACTGTTTAATATATCCTATAAGACGCATAAAGAAATTTTTAATGCTTTAAACACATTTAAAACGTAAAATCCTGCTTGAAATATTAAGTTTTTTTGTTTTCGACGTTGTTGTATTTACGACTTTCTAATAAACTTGATCAAAATGATGATTCCAGAACAAACTTTTTTTGTATTTCAGGAATTTCAACTTAGAGATTATTATTCATACGATTTATTAGTTGATAATAAGTAAAACAATAAGAAATGTTTTCACGTACTTCGTACTTTATATGTTCAATGAATTGTAAAATTCAATTTAAAAAGGTTTTTAGTAGAAATGATAACGATGTCAGACTACTTCTCTTCATAAATATGATTTATGTATTCGCTTTGAACAATTGGCACATATAATTTTCTTGTCATATAATAATTAGTAGAGTTCGTCAACGATATATTTTTGAATATCGATATCGTAACGAATTCCAGCAATATTACATCACAATAACGAAAAAAAAAAATTGAATTTAATATTTAAATATTTTTACCAATTTTTTATTTTCAATAATACCGTTTAGTTGTATAAATCAGCTCATGGTATACTAACCAATTCGGACAATGATATTAATATAAAAATATATTTTAATAAGAAAAATGTTAACAAAGTTATTACGAACTGTTTTTGGCCTAATATCAAATAATATATATTTTAAAATAAATATAACAAAGTGACCAAAATTCAAACAGTTTTTTTTTTTAATTTTTTTTTTTTGATTTTCGCGATATCTCAAAAATATCTGAATATCAAAAATGCGGCATAAGTAACCTTTTCAAAAATCGGACTACTCAGTAATAAATGACTCAAGTTTTTAACTATTTATTTGTTACATTCTCAAAGATCTTTGATTTAATGTTCTAAAATTACATCTAGCAGTTGATCACCTTTGGAGTTTCAACAAACAATTATCGGCTCATAGAATTTGATGATAACTAAAGTATACCATCTGTAAGTTAAGCCACAAACTGTTCTGTTAATTTAAAAAATTACACGTTTCATTTTCTTCCTAAATTCTTAGGACTTTAATCCTTTAAACTTTTTTTTAGGAAATACGTTTAGTTAAGAAACGTTCTTGCGTTTTGTAAAATCAAAACTCAAACCATTATTGAATTAAAGACAGAAAGTAAACGTGTGAAACTAATCAAACCCTTTGTGGCAGAATAAAGATCAATTTCAAAGAGCGGATAACTGTTTATCATAGTGGTGATGCTAGATGTAATTTTTGACCATTAAATAGGAGATCTTTGAGAATTTAAATTAAAAAAAATATTTAATTTAGTTAATATTTTACTTAATTATGCGATTTTTAAAGAGATAGTTATTTGTGCCGCACTTTGTACTTTTTTTTTCAAACAGTGTATATAAAGATATCTATCCGAAATCAAAAATATACTATCATGCTGAATACTGTGTGCTCGGTGTATAGATATATCGATTTAAATTGATAATAATAATGTGTTATAGAATAACATAAGTTAACGGCAAGAGAAACAAAAAAGACCCCGACTGGGTACTAGAGGTTCAACGACCAGCGATAACATTTTGCAACAAAAATCTTAACCAACGGCTGTATCCGCTTTCATATAATGCTTTCTGTTTATTATATTTTGAATTATTTACATTAGATGGTACACATACTTTAGAACACTATATTTTTCACGTGTACGATGTTTTATCTAACATAACAAGAAAAGCTCTACGGGCGGATAATGCGACAATCGAAAACCGGTTTTGGGTGGAGACTTAAAGACATTAACCTTGAAGTTGATTGTATACCATGCACCACTTGTTTCTACTTTCAGACAAATGATCTGTAAATAACAAGAGACGATCGAAGCAATTGTTACGATAAGTGCAAACAGTTGAACTTATTCTTGGGAATTTAATTCGAATATTCAAAGTTATAAACAAATGTATAAGTTGAAGTAATTTCCTTGGTTATCAACTATCATGTAGAATAATGACAAAAATAATAACAGAAAAAAATATGTATGATCCATGGGCGCAACTAGCGAGTGTGCTGGAAATGCTACAGCACATCCAATAAAATTATGTGAAAATAACTTTTTCTTATCTCATGAAGGATTTTTATTACCAGTAGCTGACAGTAAATATCTTTCTCTTTTTATTCCTATCCGTTTTTGGATGTTGGATACCAGATACTCTTGTTCACTATAAAGTGAACTGTTATTACTAGAGAATGGATAAGTGTAGTGGTTTCCCATTACCTTCTGCACTGTGGACATGGTGCTTTTTGCCATCGTAAAATGCATCCATGCATTGATGATTTTGATTGTATTGAGTTTTGTCAACATTTAGTGTGTCCACCACGCCACACCACGACAGTAAATATATAAAGTGAAAAATATTTTTCAAACAATTTTATAAATTGATATTATTTTTTTATTTATCAAAAATATGATGATAAGTCGAATCCGAGGTTTTTACCATTCAGTAAAATCCTATGGTTTATACCATCAGAATATATTAAAAATATAGAAGCGCTACGTTATCAAGAAAACGAGAATTCATAGAATTAACTTTAATATCAAATATAAATTCTTCTATGTATAATTGAAAATGCCGAGAAAATATCACGTTAATTAATATAATTACTTTTTTATATATTAATGTCAGGTGACACGTGGACTTGATCTTAGTTTTAAAATTATTTTTTATTAGCTTCAATGCAAAGCTGAGAAGGTACTAAATTTACTATGATGTGTTTTTTTTGTCTGTGAACGCTCAATATCAGCTCTCGCTGGACTGATTTTGATGAACAAAACATCAAAAGACCAAAAATCATATCTAATCGAAGACGTTACCCTCAAAAATTGAAAAAATTGCTCTTGTTCCCCGTAAACAGGAGAAATCACCCCAAAAATTACAAATTTAAAAATCCCTAATTTTCGACATTTTTTTATACTTAAAATTGCCATAACTTTTTTTTAATTGATCGAATCAATATAACTTTTTTTTTAATAGATACCTTAGGTATTTACTTATCATTTGATATATTTTTGTGAACATTTGACCCTTTTCTCAGCCCACAGGAAGGGTTTCAAAATGGTAACTCTTTCACAAAAAATTAACTTTTTAAACTTAACTTTTCAAAATGTTCCGGAAAGACTGACACTTTTATATATATCTTAAATTAAAGCTTATATAATATACTTTAATTTGAAGAAAAAAAATTGACCTCTGGATTTGTCTTCATTGTGAAAACCATTAAGTTAGTTAAGGTTAACCATTAGTTATTTTAGTTAAAGTAAATCATTAAAATTAATTCAGTTAATATTTCAATTGTAGAATCTTTTTATAAACCAAATGTTACTAATAAATGATTACTATTATTTCTATTTAAGTTATCGTAATAGATAACTTATAGATAAATAATAGATAACATATAAAAATGTAAAAAAATATTGAGCTTTTCTGATAAATTTACTATAAATAATTATTATAAAATTTCCTGACTGCATATTAATCTTAACGATACAATTTTTTTATTTCTCGTAAAATATCCTATTTAATGATGTCAATTTCAAACTTACAAATTGAGCTAATAAGTTAATTTTTTTAAATTATAAACTTTCACAAAAATCAACTTTAAATAATAAAAAAATAGTTAAATATGTAATCTTTCTTATTTTTTGCATATTAATAATCAAAATCAGTATTAATTTAAAACAATTTTTTTTTATTCTTAATTATTTTAGCATCGATTCGAAGTTGAAAAGGTATTGGTTTTACTATGATGTTTTTTTTTGTCTGTTACCACTTATTATCAACTCTCACTGGATCAATCTTGATTAACAATACTTCAATAGTTGATAAATTGTATCTAGTCTAAGACATTAACCTCAAAAATTGAAAAAATTTCCCGTAAATGAGGGAAATCTCCAAAAAAATTACAAATTTAAAATAGTTTGTTTTCAATTTTTATTATTAAAAACTGCTGTAACTTTTGAAAGTGTTCCAGAACTCTAACACTTTTATATATAAATCTTAAAATAAAACTAATGTAATATACTTTATTATGAAAAAAAAACATTCGGACTTTATTTTGTCTTCACAGTGAAAACAGACATCAAAGTTAATAAAAAAAATACGATGTTTGTAAAAAAATTGTTTTTTATATTTTTAACATTATAATTCTTTAACTTATTGAAAAGTATATGGATCAATACAATTTTTATATGAGAAATAATATTTATATCCTTCATTCATTCGACACACATTATCTTAATCAGGATATAAATAAGGAAATAGCAGATCATGTAGCTTTTGGAATAATCCACCAATTTTTTAAAATTAAACACTAACTATAGATATGTATCGAAGCGTTTTTTATGATAGTAATTTTAATCATTGTCAGATATCATTATACTTGACCCAACTATGCCACGTCACCACTGTGCCGCGACCTCACAGTGCTGGTTTTTTTATTTTTATATGTTTGTAAAATATTATTTTAAGGGTTAAATCATGTTATTTTTGATAATTAAATTTTTATAATCAATAAGAAAAATTATTATAATAAGAAGTACTTCAGATAATAAAATTTATAAGTCGTTTAATTTTTATTAATAAACATAAATAAAACGTTTACTCATTTTATAAATAAAAATTATTTTATGAACCCACATCTTTTCACTTTAATAATTTAATATTTGTGATATCGCTCCTTTATTAATTGTCTCACTATAATAAATTTAATTTGAGCAGCGAATTTATCTATAAATTAATTTGGTATAATTAGAAATTGTTCAATTGGGTTAAAAATGATTTTGATTGGAGAACATGGACATAATTTAAATCATTTTGTAGTACTTATAAATATTGAGGTAGCCATTATTTAATTTGTTTAATTTTCGTTACTAATGCCGTTATGATATAATTAATGGGAGGTTAGCTAAGATAATAGTTTGGTTTAAATGATATACTAAAACGAGAGTAAGAGGAAGTAGCGATCACTTCAATAATATTCGACATACTTTTTTAGCTTCGATGCGAAGCTGAGAAAGTATTGGTTTTACTATGATGTGTTTTTTTTTTTTTTTTGTGTCTGTTACCACTTTTTCTCAGCTCTCACCGAATGGATTTCTTTCAACGATACGTCAAAAGATCACAAATCGTATCTAGTCGAAGAAATTACCCTTCAAAATTGAAAAAATTTCCCTCGTTCCCCGTAAATGGGGGAAACCTCCAAAAAAATTACAAATTTAAAAATCGCTAATTTTCGAAATTTTTTCAATTTTTTTTACTAAAAACTGCCGTAACTTTTTCAAAAATGAACATATCAATATAATTTTTTTTTTGTAGATGCTTGATGTCTTTACCTATTATTTGGTATATTTTTTTGTAAATTTGACCTTTTTTCTGCCCACAGGGAGGGATTTAAAATGACAACTTTTTCACAAAAAATTAAGGAATAGTTTTGTGGGGTGTCAGCGCGTGGCCGTTTTTGAATATTGCATTATTTTAGTACTCCCTGCATTTTTGCTTTGGTTGCGCCCATATATAAACTAACACTAGATTAATTGCGAGTGACATGTCAAAACACACTATTTTGAAAATTAACAAAATTGAGTAAAAATTGATGATAATAACGATAATAGAATTGTTCATATTACATTATTAAATTTCGACAAAACGTTCTATTATTATAAGTAAAATCGTGCAAAAAAGAACTATTTCCATATTAAAATGTACAATTTCCAATGTAAAACAGAAAATAATTAAAGCAAGAATCGCCCCATCTTCAAAAGAGTATTTGGGTACATTGATGATATTCGCCATTTCAATCAACCATCTAAGCAAAGGTTAAACCAACTAAACATTATAAAAACGCTATAGCTATAACGTTAAAAACAGAATATGAAAACAAAAAATTAATTATATTAAAAAATGTAAAATACTGTTATTTATAAATACAACCAATAAAATCAAAAATGATTTTTTAATCACGAGGAAAACAAAGCTTCTTAAAGGTGGTTTATAAATGGATGAACTAAAAGTAAAATAAGAAATTAAAGAAGCATTCTAGCTAGTCATTAAAAATGTCCATATTATAGATTGATGATACGATCTTTTATATTAATGTACAATTTTGGGATTCATATGGGTTTCTTTTTCCTCAAATTTATCATAACTATTTTGGGTCGACCACCATTATTCTAAACTTCTACTTGACATGATCTACCACATCAGCTGTCCTCATATCGCAATCAATAATATCTCTCTATTTCTTTTGTGGTCTTCCTCTACATCTTCTTCCTTCAACATTCATTTTCAAACTGTTCTTACAGCTTCCGAATCCTCTCACCTCATAACATGACCAAACCATCTAAGTTTATTTTCTCTCGTCTTATTTTCGATTGACGCTACACCTATACTCCCACTTATATATCCGTTTCATCTCTGCTACGCTCATTCTCTACTCTATTCTCCTGTCAACCATCGAACACTCTTAACCATACATCATAGCTGGACCCACTGTAGTCTTATAGAACTTACCTTTCAACCTCATTGGAATTTTCTTATCGCACAACACACCAGACACTTCTTTCCATTTCATTCCACCCTCATTTAATCGCGTGTGTCTTACATCCTCGTCAACACATAATCGTCCTTTGCACAACTGATACTAAATACTTAAATCTTTCTATCTTTTCTATCACGTCCTCGCATATTGTCACTGATTTCTTCGTTTCATTTACCTTGTGTTCTCCTTTATCAAACTCGTACTCTATATACTCTGTCTTACTTTTACTTATTTATAATACCTTACCTTCAAGAGCCTATATTATATATGTATATTATAAAATTAATTGTTTAAAAATTCTTAAAAAAAAAAAAAAGGAAAATATGTGTACGGACGTAGTACGTTAGTTAGTCGTCAGTCATCATGTGATTTTGTGTGCGTGGCTCTAGAATAATTTCACGTCACGACACTATTACTATGGGTAAATCCCAATAAAACCCGATCTGGAATATACCAATTTGGGTATGATTTTTTAATGGGCCCGAATGAAAGTTTTTTTATAAAAAGTGTAAACAAAGTTCTTTAAACAATGTAAATATTAAACTATGACTTTGAATATATTTTCAGTTTTATTTATCAATTAGGCGGTATAAAAGACTATAATATTTTTCTTTGTAAGTCTCTATAATTCAGAGTCCGGGAGCCCATGACTCCCCTTAATCCGAGTTTGATAAAACTACCACGAAAATTCGGCATCATATAATAAAATTAAAAAATACATTAATGTTTTTATATTTAACTAATTAGATTATGATTACTTCATGAAAACTTAATATCTTTGTTATCTTACATTCTATCTTAATATATTACATTTTTATCCGTTTCATTAAAAATCTGAATATAAAAATATTAATGTAAATTATGTTTTAGGTTTTGAAGTTCATTAATGTCAATGAACTTTTAAGTAATATTTATTTTTAAATTGTAGAAACTTCAACTTTTGCAATGTAATTTTATACGTTAAGTAATACTAAGTTTTTAGATGACCTTTTTGACAATTAATTTACAATATCAATGCACTCCCTTATAATAAAGCCTTTTGCGTGTATTTTCCCAAATATGCGCAGAACAATATAGTTAAAAAAAAATATTGACGAAAACATTCATAAATAATGCAAACCATTCGTCAATTTGATAGAACATTTCAATAACGATAGCATAGTCTTAAGGTTGAATGACTTATGGATAAATAAAATATACGTAATAATATTAAAAGAATATAATATTTTTGTGTGTTTTACGCGCAGTTGCCAGTGGCTACCAGATGGCGAATATATACGGCGACTTTTGCTTTTCAATAGTTCGGACACCGACGTTGAGTGTTTAAGTCGATTGATGAAAGGCCGATGTCTGTTCACTGGCCGCTGTCGCCATTGCCAAAACACTTAAATTCCAGAACAAAGTTCGTTCAAAACTCATCAAAGTATGTCACCATACCTCAATCCCAACTTTGACATGACAGCGTACAATAGTCCAAATAACATGTCTTCCATACCGGATTACCCTGGTGAAGAGTCAACAGCTCTCGAAGAAAAACTCATGGTAAATGCTAAAGAAAATAGAAAATTAAAATGATTTATATCCATGTTATTTGTAATTTAGTAAATAAAAAAGCACAAGATTGTCGAAATTCTGAACTTAAGTAAATATAAGTTTCAATGACTGATAAATTAAGTGTTTGGATACTTCAAAGATGCTTTTTTTAAACGTCCGTATTGAAAATAAAATCGGAAATATATACTAAATTTAAGCTGAGAAATTTTAACTAATTCAAAGCGTTTAATAAAGATAGCAAGTAATTTTTTTTTTTATTACAACAATAAAAGCACCCAAAAATATATTTAAAACTCATGTTATAAAGTGTTCCACTTAAAGTTATAAAAATGTATGGTTGTTTTTCTTTGATAACATTTTAAAAATCATAAACTCATTTAAGAATGTTCATTTGTAACTCTTATGATTTCCAAAAGTAAATTTAGGATACAAGTACATGACATAATATTGATTGTAGTAAATAAATTTCAACAAAAAAATAATTGTATCAAAAGTTATTAGCGTTATCAATTAGATCTGACACACTCTTTATATTTTATATTTTACAAACAACAAATTTACTGATTATTATTAATTATTTAAATTGAGTCAGATTTGTAAAAGCAATAAATTAGAGCAAATCAATTTTTTTTTGGATTAACCTCTTACTTTTATCTTTTTAACTAGGTTTAATAAGAAAAAAATTAATTTAAAAAGAGATAATATTTTACGTCATAATACGTTTTAATGGAAAGAATCAAGTTCCTTTTAGGTATCTCTTTATTAGCATAAATATAGTTAGTAATTTTTAAATAGTCTTAAACGAACTATAAAAGTTGAAAGATTTACTTTAAGGTATAACTTTAACTTCTTGAATTTTTATGAAGATATCAAGTAGATAGCAAAACAAAAATTATTCTTACTTTTGTGTTGATTATTCAAGTCAACTTATAAACAAATAATAATTACTGTTTCAGGTAGCTGTAAGAATACGACCATTGCCAAAGAATGAAATGGATAGATGCCTATATGTGATAGATTCTAAGGTAAGCGATAAGATAAAAAAAAAATTACAAAATGCCTTTAAAGTCTCTGAAAACAATAATTGTGCATTACAATTGGAATATGATATTATTATATCATTAGCTTGTTAAACAATTGTTGGTTGCTTTTCGCTTTTAATTGTTGTTATATACTCAGGAACAGCATTTAGCACAGACAACCAAAAACCTAGCATAATGAAAACGTGGCAAAATTAGGACAAGTATAGATGCTATCTGACAATAATTGAAATTACTTTCATAAAAAACGCTTCGTTGCAAATCTTTAAATAGTGTTTAATTTTTAGAAACAATTTTCAGATTCATTAAAAAACAACATCAAAACTTTATCCTGATTACAAGTTTTATGATTTATATGCATTAATAAATTTAATTCAGTTATTCCAAACACATAACTAGCCAGTATAAATTTTTATTAATAGGATTGGAAACTTAATGCTAGTAATGTTATTTAACTGTGGTTTAATGTTCGGAGGATTAAAGAGGTTTATTCCTCGTAAAACGAAAAATAATTCAATTAATAAAAAAAAGGTTTTGATTATTCTGACTCTCATTAGTTAATTATAATTTTAGTTATGGAATTGAAATTGTAATTTTTAATAAGCCATTGATAGCTTAATATTTATTTTTAAAAAAGGGAAGCTCTTTCTTATTAATATACATTTTGAATGGACAATAACTGCTGCAAACATTTTTCCTGAAAATACTTATATAATTCTTATTATTGTTATTTTTTTGTAAAGGAGCAGTTAAATTGGAATACTTAACTATCTCATTTATGTGTCTGTACTGTTTGACCTTAAGTGTAGGAATAAATAATTGAAAAAAAAAGTAAAAAATTATAACTACACAAAAAACGGTGATTTTTTACAGAATAACACATTTTTTTGTTTAATTTCTGGGGCCGTATAAATATAGAAAAAAAGTTGTCAGTACAACATTTTTTTAAACATATAGTATGTAACGTATTCGTAAAATTTGGAGTATTTTCAGAACATTTTCTAAAGTTAAATTATAAAAGTTATACTCTTTATACGATATTTCAAAAAAAATTTTTTTGACCTTTGAAACATAAGCACTCCAATTCAAATACTATTCTACTGATGGCGGCATGTGTGTGAATGTTTACATGTTATGTACATTTTTCATAAGAAAAAAAAATGATATCTTCAAATTTTTTAATATTCCACTCGTATGTTTCTAAGGCACTAAAATTGAAAACAAAATTATTTTTAAGCGAAGAGCGTTCTCATGGAAGGTTATGGAAGATTAGTTCCTCCCCATGATAAAAATAAATATGCGGTAAAGATTAATTTTCGAGGGCTAGTAAAAAATTGTTTTTTTTTTTTAATGCTTTGTATGTCTTCCTCCAAGACAAAACCTTGAAAACTTCACTGTTTAAAACTTTATTATTATTTAATAAATAGAACGAGTCATTATTACAATTTTTTAATTCTGAATCAAAACTGTATTTTTATAAACTATATTTGTTATATAAAATAAATACAGTTATAAAACTATATTTGCATAGATTAAAATAATATTAATAATAATTAATTACTATATAAATAAAGAAGTTCAATAGTAGGTATAATATTATTCCTAGGGGTGTGGTGTAGCGTAGTGGATCAATCAGTCGTCTCCTTAATGCTGATGTTCAGCTGCGCTGTATATCTGGATGGATAACCACAAAGAACCTTTAACAGTAACATGCACCTTGTTCACCTTTCTAGTTTTCTTAGTCATAATAAAGTTGTGTCAGGTCGATAAAAATTCGTAAATTTCCTGTCAAATCATTATAAGATAGAACTGACCCTAAATTGTTGGGATAGAAGCTAAGAAAATGTTGTATAAAATTATTCTTAATACGTTTATGAAATACTTATTGACCGTTGCAATAAACTTTTAGTTTAAAATTATCTTAAATTAAGTTTTAAAACTTAATAAAAAACAATTTATCAGAGAGCAATAAATTTTACATATATCTATCAAAAACTACTATTTTATAGGGAAATAAATTGACTTTTACTTGAATGAAAGTATGCTTTTTTCGAAATGTATCTATTGTTGCATTGTGGAATTAAATACTCTACTTATTGCGATAAAGCCAAAAGTTCGTTTAAATATACAAAAAAGTATACGACATAGAATTATTATAGTTAAATCAATAATAATTTTGTAAACATTTTTGTAATTTTATTAATATCTCATTGAGTATTATTTATACTGTTAAACATTTACATAAAAATTAATTCATATTAAACACTCGATAATAATATTGATAATCCTAATTGGGGTTGCGTTTTGATATAAAATAGTTGTTTGTTCCTCGATATTCAAGGTTAAATAATACAGATAATCGATACATAATTTCGCCGTAATTATATTTTTAGTAGCTATCTTTTTTCGAATTTTGACTTGATATATTTTATTTACAACGAAATTCTATTTTTTTTTTTTTGTAGCTGGTTTATTTGAAGATTTCGTAAACATAACATTTTTTGTGTTCTTAAATAATATTTAATTCTTTGAAAATTTTAATAGATAATATTGTAATAGGCTTGTTTCTGTATTCTCTGATATTTATATTTATCTAGAATGTATACAGAATTTTATAATGAGAAGATTACAAAAAAATTGCTATATATTGTCGTCAATATGTTTAAGAACCATTTTTGTCAATCTCCTTATTTTATTTCTTTAATTGTGAGTCCACGTGTATCTGTGTCCCTCTCTCAAAATAAATATTGATATTTATATAAAATAAGATATTGTATTCTATCCATTTTTACTTTCAAAAATAAATTATCAGGAGATTTTTGTACAACTGTCAATATCGTATCCATAGGATTCGCACCTTCTCCCTTCTCTACGAAATTAATATGTGGACATGACATTAGCATCAATTTATTTCTAAAATATTCTGGATAGTAAGCTTAGAGTTCAATAACTAGGTAAATCGCGAAATTGGAAATAAAAGATCAATTTTGTCATAAATACTTATAAAAATTTTTCTGTTTTGCCTTTAAACAATTTTGTTCATTTTAATCCCAGTACTATGACTAAAGTGAACATAGTGGCCAATTATATTACCCGTATACAATCATCATAATCATCAATAGTATCTCAATATTAGCCTCTCTGCCAACTATTTGAGGTCGGCTCTACTTTACAGTGATTCGACAAGATTTTTACATCAGCTGTTGAGCTGACAAAACCTCATTATGACCGAGTAAACCAGAAAAGGGGGTAAGATATGTATTATTGTTAAAGTTTCCATATGGTCACCCACCCGAGTGACAGTACAAACAGCGCAACTGAATATCAGCGCTTAGGCGACTACAGAATGATCAACTGCGCCTCACCACGCCTCAATTACCTGTATAAAATATATAATATAATATAAATGTATATAATTATTAAAAATATAGAAACTTTATACGTTCTTTTTTAAATTTATAATACTACAAAACAGGCTATTATGCTGATATGTCGCTTCGTGCTGCATTTTCTTCGAACTGTGCAACCATAAAATTTAGAATGAACGGCTGATTCCTAGTAGATTATATTATCATCTTTTGACTTTTTCAACTATATTACATAAAAATGCATATATTTTAGAAGAATAGGTTGTACTGGTCAAAAGTAATTCACGACTTAGTTGTATGCAAATTTTTCGTACCTTTGCGATGCTAAATTTAACCAAGACACGCGACTTTACACAATGGCGTTGACCTAAATCCATTTTTATGAGGTATTTTAACATTTGTGGTCAAGTTAAAGAATCATTATTTCTTATCAAGATCAAAAGTAACTCAGTGACCTCTTAAGATTTATTTTAGTGTTAATCATAGAACACTATATTAAGAAAATAATAATAATTGCGCCAAATACCTTTTTATTAAAATTCTTCCTATGTTCATATTATATTGCTGACTAGATAAAATAAAATATTGTTTAAAATTACTCATTGTTTTATAAAAATATCGAATTTTGTTGTTAATAGTCCAAAACTAATATTTTAACAAAAATAATTTTCAGGTACGTATACTTATAATTTACAACATCATTTAATTTTCATTCAATATGTTGAAAATATAGCTATTATCTTAATATGATCAACAATATTAATAATTTTATATAAAATATGTCAATTTTCAATCATACTATTTATAGTTTAACGCTAAAACTATTTCAAAGGTATATTATCGATATTGCGGTTTATTTTTAAGACTTGGAATTGTTAAAATATATTGCATAATTATTGGAAATCATTTGATTATATAAAAATTTCATTTACAGTAGTAGTATACCTAATTATAAAAAGTGATTCTAAGAAGTAAGAAAACAAAAAAAAAATGCAGAAAATATTGACTTGAAAATTTATTCATGAAAGTACAAAGTTTATAATAATACATTATGAAATTGTTTTAAAAAAAAGATAACCAGTTGTACCATAATAACTTAAGTAGATTAACATTATTGTCTTGATGAGTGTCAGAAGAATATTTCATGGGTAGTATGCGTATGGTGACGCAAAAGTTCTTGCTACGTATGGGTATGCGTTATATGATGAAACATATGGTGCAGCATAGGGAGCAGCTACAGCGTAGGGAGCAGCAGCGTATGGAGCAGCAGCATATGGAGCAGCAACATAAGAAGCTGCATATGGGGTAGATAGAGCGTAAGGGGATGCTACCAATGGAGTAGCTAGAAGTCCACGTTTGCTTCGGTCAGTGGCGGCGGCAGCTGGTTGAGTAGAAGATTGTTTTGCTTCTTCGGCAGCAGCAGTAGCAAAGCACATAGCCACAGCGAGTAAAACGAAAGAAATCTAAAATGTTAAAAAAGAACAATTAGTAAATAAAAATACGTTTTTATTTTTATACATTCACTGGCGAAAATTAAAAAGAGCCAGAAAAGTTTAGCTTTTCGAATTTGACAAGTACTATACAAATTAATATTCATTTATGTGAGTGAGGAAAACTTTTAGGTCTTAGGTGCTTGCAGTTACATTATTTACTAGTTCTAAAAGTATAATCAATATCCAATTTCTACTGAAATAGTTATTAATCTAACTAAATTTAGGTAATGAGTTACAAAATTGAATACTTACTTGAAATTTCATGTTGACTTGTTGGTCTTTTGAAGTCTTTAGCGAATGAAAGAATTATTAATCATATAAATGAAAATAAGATGAGTGATATATTCTGTTGACTTAGTAGTCTTTTATATATACTGGAAACGTGACCATGCAACGCCCAATTGTTATTCTACGCCAATTATATCAATTGTTACACCATAGGTAACATATGCCAAAACAGTAGGCAGCAGTTATAATTTGATAACTTATGATACGGGACAATATTCATACACAATTAATACTATTGCCAAAAAAAAAAGTCTATTTCTTGAAGAAATATCGGATTAATATCTTCATGTGTTACCCTTTTCTTTCTCAATTTGAATCAATCATATTATTTAATATTTATGTAATGAAATAAAAATTCATCAAAATTTGAAAAATTATGAAATTTTTATATATTTGGGTACTTATAATAATTTTATCTTTATTAATTAAATAATGAACTAATAAAACTAAAAGAGACAAAAAATCAATGCACACTAAACCCAAGAAGTTCAAATATGAACTATTAACGATATATTTTTACAATTTTTTTTTAAATTTAAAGTAAAATAAGATCATATCGATTTTAAGTTGTAAAAAAAGATAAAAAAAAACTGAATATTTTCGAGAATTTAAAAAAAAAACAGTTTTTTTCAAACATAAAAACTGTAAATAATTGAAAAATATATTAATTAATATAAATTGTTTAATATTAATAACACTAGTATTCAACTTATAAAGATGATAAGGCTTCAACCCTGCCTAACAGGGTGAGATGAATCTCTAAAAATAATGCCAATACTAGCGGTACTAACTGCAATGAGTAAACAAACAAAATCAATAAATTTTTACAAAAAAAAAAGTTTTATTTACTTTAAGAGTGTATTGATTAACAATACAATAGTCCAGTGAAATTGAGTATTCCATTATGTAAATGTATTTTTTAATTTTTCCAAATTTCAATATTTCTTGAAATTTTAGAATCTCCATTAATTAAGTGTTCAAAATTTGCTTCTAAGATACTGGTTCACAAATACAACATTTATCTATTAATATCTTATTAAAAAAGTTGACTTATTTCTACATTTTTAATACTACCAATAGGAAAATAAAATAAACTTATTTACCTTTGAAAAACCTATTTAATTTATGGACGTCCAATTTATTCATTTACATTTAATGCTTTCTTTAAAAGTTATTACTCGTGTTATCGTCATGGGATGATGGGAAAACCTACTTAGCACAACGGGATTGAATTTAGTATCTAAGTACTGAGGCATAACGCGTATTGACTGAAATAGATAGACTGTCTAATTTAGGTTTATAATGTTAAAAATAAAGAAATAAACTCAATTTATGTTTTGCGTGATAATTTAGTTAAGTTTAATGTTGAATTAAAAAATTATTACAATTCAGAGTTCCATATTCATTGCATTTCAGTGTTTTTCAAACTTAAAAAATTTTGGTGCATGAAATTTTTACCAATAATTAATAAATAGTTATTTATTAAGAATGATTACTTTTGTTGCTCATTTAAATAAAAAAATAGTTACTACGTGATTAAAATTTAAAATATGTAACGATTGTTATCACTGTCCCATTTTAAAAAACACAATCACGTACATAAATATGCAATCCAATTGCTTTAAAGCCGTTCAACATAAATAGCATTTATAATTACACTAATAATATCAATAAAGATAATTTTATACAGCCCTTGACATATTATTATATAATTATTGTTAAATATTTTTACAGCAATATCAATTTAAAAATTTGAAATAAGATAATCAATTTAACTCCCTATAATAAAAGTATAGTATTCATTTTTTTTACTGGCATAATGAAAAAGATTCTTTGGTTAATGTTTAAACAATGAATTTTAATTGATATATATTTAAAATAGGAAATAGTTATTATTTATTTACATTAAATTATAAAAAAAAATCAAGTTATATTTATTTATCATTAATTTGAAATGACCAAAATATAATAGTTAATTAATTTAATATTTTTTTTAATAAATGAACTACAGGTGTATATAAGAATACTATCTATAGAATAACTCATGTTCCGATTTAAGATAAGACATTATGACTCAATAACCAATTTCAAAGCTATGAAATTTCATTAAAAGATAATTCACCTTCAACAGCTTCAATGTCTTTTCTATCTATATACTGTATTCCACCCACGTGGTAATTGTTTGTTTGGCTATGGTGTTGAATACATTTTGTCCTAAGATATAATCATGCATAAAGAAAAGACACACAATACTTCACATTTGAGTATGTAAAAATAATAATCAAAAATGACAATTTTTCAACACATCAATAACCAAAATTTAGTTTATTGTTTGAAAGAAAAATTTCAAATGAAATAGAGAAATTATGATAAATGGTAAATACCGAGAATAACTATATTAAAAAACAAAAACAATCTTTTTGATTTAACAACTTAAAATGTACTCAATAAAGTTAACATATCAAAGGATGTATTTTTTGAAAATACTTAATTATATTATATTAGTATATTAGGCCCGCACCGATTTATTTAACTGCTCATTTGTGTAATGTGCAAATGTAAATTGGGCACATTTTTGGCAATCTTTATTCTTTGCAACAAAAATTTTTAAATTTGAATTGAACTTATATGACATTTTAAGCGTTTCAACTGTTTACTTAGGTTTTAAACAGGTTTTTTTTAATCGTGTTTTTAAGAACCCTGCTCTACACAACATTTAGTCAACTGAGTATAATATTATGCGTATTTATTATTTATAAAAATTTTAACTCATAATAGTATAGAATCGTGTATCTTACATTCTATCAATAGTAATTAACTTTTTTTTAAACTGTTTTATTGATATTGTTTTTTTATTTTTTTATAGAAAATTGTGGTCGAAGAAACAGATAAGGAAAAAGAAGATGTACTTCGACAAAAACGTGCAGGTCAAAAACGTTATATGTTTGATGTAGTCTTCGGGGAAGATTCTACTCAAGTATGTATTGTAATAATACTTAGTTAAAATATTAAAAATTATAAAAAAGCACGTAGAAAATGATCAAATTTTCAGTGGGGTAATAAAAACCTTCAACATAATTTTTTTATAAATATCGCCNTTTTCAGTGGGGTAATAAAAACCTTCAACATAATTTTTTTGTACGTCATTTTTGTCTAGTCGTGGGTACAAATGAACGAATTTGTTAATAATATTCAACGTCAAAACACATTTCTTGATTTTAACTGAGTCCTCCCAGGAGGATGAAAACGGGAGTTCCCGTCGGAGTATCGTTGGTTGACGCAGTAAAAGGTAACCTCTAGATTCATAAAAAATATGATCTCTACATCTTTATCTTAATCTAGTCATGTATCACAATAAATTTCGCTGTAACATTGTAAATTTCAAAATTTCAAGGTATTGCATTTTTATTCTTTGTACTTAATTACATACATCATTTTTAATTTTTTACACTAAAATATTCTGGACGCTTAATTTGCAATATTATACTAAATTCACCAAATTAGAACAAGATAACCATCTATCTGAAAAATGACATAAGTATCCGCCATTAGCTCATTAATATACTTTACCATGTTAAATTTGAAAATAGATTAAATAAAAAACGAAATGTTATTTATAATGTTGTTTTAGGATGAATTGTACGAAAAAACAACTAAAAGTTTAGTTCAAGATATACTTGTTGGGTACAATGCTACAGTATTTGCATACGGAGCAACGGGAAGTGGAAAAACACATACGATGGTCGGTCATGGTGGAGAAACTGGAATTATGGTTAGAGCTATTAGTGATTTATTCGATACAGTTGCCAAAAATTCTTGTCGGTATACGGTGAGTAATATGTTATTTATTATAAATGAATAATTTAAATTCAAACATCTTTCATAGTATAACTTACTTAAGAATGAGTTTTAATTAATGTGTCTAATGGATAGGTCAAGTTATCATACTTGGAAATATACAACGAAAATATTCGAGACCTTTTAAACCCATCTTCTGGATTCTTAGAACTTCGTGAAGATTCGTCCCGAAATCGAAATATTCAAGTTGCTGGTCTTTCTGAAGTCATAGTTGTTACTGTTGACGAAGTTATGGAGTTACTAAATCAAGGAAACCGACAAAGAACAGTAGAACCCACAGGGGCTAATAAAACGTCTTCCAGAAGTCACGCTTTACTTAGCGTCACGGTTAGTAAGTCATCCAGAGCATCAACAGCAGTACGACAAGGCCGGTTATTCATGATAGATTTGGCTGGTTCAGAAAGAGCAAGTCATACAAAGGTAAACAAAAACATATCTTATAAGATATGTTTATCTATAGTCTAATAAAATCTATATTTAAATGTCTATCTATTGGTAGACTATTTAACTTATCAACGACAATATTTTTAAATCAATATTGTAATAAAGTATAAAAAAAATTAATTTAACTATAGAATCGTGGAAAACGTCTCAAAGAAGGAGCGCACATTAATAGATCTCTGTTAGCTCTTGGAAACTGTATAAACGCTTTAAGTGGAGGAACAAATCCAAGATTTGTGAACTATCGAGATAGTAAACTCACAAGATTGTTACGAGAATCTTTAAGTGGTAATTGTCGAACGGTAATGATTGCTCATGTTAATCCTGCTACAATCCATAAGGATGAAACACGAAATACATTAATCTATGCAGCAAGGTTAGACAAAATTAATGTTATTTAATAACCACAATGAAGTTTCATTCGTAAGCGAATTTTAATATAAATACTTTACATTTAATTTAACTTACTAATCCAGCAAAGCTAAAATAGTTAAGCATGCTCATTGACAGCGCTAAACCTACTATTTAGGTAAAAATCAATAAAAAAAACCCAGCACAGGGGGGTCACGGCACAGTGGTGACGTGGCATAGTTGGATCAAGTATAATGATATCTGACAGTGATTAAAATCACTATAAAAAAAAACGCTTCCATGCAAATTTTTAGATAGTGTTTAATTTTAAAAAATTGGTGTATTATTCCAAAAGCTACATGATCTGCTAGTTCTTTATTAATATCCTGATTAAGATAAAGTATGTCGAATGAAAAAGATATTATTTCTCATAAAAAAATTGTGTTGATCTATACATTTTTTTAAAAGTTATAGCCTTTTAAAGTAAAAAATGTAAAATATAAAATCAAGAAATTTCACACAAAAATAGCATTCATTAGCCATTTTCACCACGAAGATAAGTCCAGGGGTCAAATTTTTTTTTTCAAATTAAAGTATATTACATTACCTTTAATTTAAGATATATATAAAAGTTTCAGACCTTCCGGAACATTTTCAAAAGTTAATTTTTTGTAAAAAAGTTGTCATTTTAAATCTCCTCCTGTGGGCAGGTTAAGTGTCAGATTTACAAAAAAATATATACCAAATGATAGATAAAGACATCAAGCATCTATAAAATAAAAATTATATTGATATGTTTATTTTTGAAAAAGTTACGGCATTTTTTAGTAAAAAAAATTGAAAAATTTCGAAAATTAGCGATTTTTAAATTTGTAATTTTTTTGAAGGTTTTCACCATTTACGGGGAACGAGGGAAATTTTTTCAATTTTTGAGGGTAATGTCTTCGACTAGATACGATTTGTGATCTTTTGGCGTATCGTTAAAAGAAATCCGTTCAGTGAGAGCTGAGAAAAAGTGGTAACATACACAAAAAAAAAAATAATAATAAACACATCTTAGTAAAACCAATACCTTCTCAGCTTCGCATCGAAGCTAAAAGACACAAAAGTACGTTAATTGCTTCAAAAGTGAAAATCATATCAATTTAAATATATAAGCATTCATTAAAAGGTAGAAAAAAGAAAAGACTTTGCTATTTCAAAATAATATTTATGCAACCCTAAAATATGGTTCTTTGCAAACTTTGAATTTTTACTGTTTTATCTATTTAAATTAAAAAAATAAATATTATTTACCCTTATTCTTGTCTAAAAAAATGTGTCAATCAAGTGATATTCCAATTATTATTAAGTATTTCTAAAATCTCGCAAAAATAATTACAGGGCAAATGGAATTTCTCATAAAGTAGAACGAAATGTATTAAACGTTTCTTTTCAAGTAAATCAATATAGGTCAGTTATAGCTGATCTGCGTAACGAGATAACAAGACTGAGAACTAAGTTGGATGAAGGCAGAGTTAAATCATCGATCGGTCATTCATGTGATACACCTGTAAATAGAATTCGAGATCAAATAGTTAGCACATTTCGCGAACAAATGAAATTGAGGTGAGTATAATAGTCTTATAAAAATTGCATCGTTAAGTAAATGATTATTAAAATATTTTAGACGTAAACTAATGGACATTGATGGTCATTTACTATCATTGGGCGTGGAAGCTGAAAGGCAACATCAAATTATCAGTCAATGGGAATCAAGAAACAATAAGCTGTACTGCCGGAGAATGAGTGACCATCGCAGACCGGGTACTAGAACTTCAAGTAGTACAGCACGTTCGTTTCAATTTGTTTAGACATAAATGTATTAAATTAAAAAATCATTTGACAAACAAAAATTTTTATTTTAGATTATTCAGATAATGAACAACAAAATATGCATCAAGCATGGTCAGATCTTAGTTATATAGAACACGAACAAGAAAGGTATGTATCTCTAAGATCAAAAACTGTAACTGAACTTGATGCAGTACGACAACAAGCAGTTGCTTTAGAAAATGTAAGTTCTTCTGGAACTAATTTATAACTCATACTAGTAAGTTGTTAGTTGGATTTAAGAATTATAAGTTAATTTATTCTTAGAATTTACCTAAACGACTTGATTCGGAAACGGAAAGAGAGCTGCTTTCGTTAATTTGCAGAGTACATGAATTGGAAGCTGATAAAATGGCTTTGCAAGGAGAGCGATTAGTCGAGTCATATGAATTACGAAGAAGAGGAGATTTATTATACAAAATGCAAAAACAACAACGAATCACTGATGATATCATAACTAAACAGAGACAAATTATTGAAGGTAAAAACTATATTTGAAAATTTTAATAATTATTGAAAATTATTAAAAATAGCATAGATAATTATAATTTTTAGGTCAAAACATTCCCTTACCTATGGATTTGAAAGAACTTTACAGATCTTACCAGCAAGAAATACATTCTAATTCGTATAATGCTGATGTCAACACAATACCTTTGTCTACTATACATTCGGTTAATAAAAGGTTAGCATTTATAGACCACTATTAATAAGAAGCCTCTGTGTTAGCGTTCTCGTGAAAATACGTCAATACGACAAAAGAACTATCCTGTCACTATTAGAATGTTACTTCGACAATTTTTCTTTTTACTAAGCCACATACTTTCATTAATTTATAAAAGAGTTGAATCCAGAGACATTTAAAAACGAAATATGTAAATGAAGTATTCATGTTGAAATAAAACATATATTATCCTTAAAGATAGACATGGTTAGTCCACTCTACAGATTGCGTGTTAAGTATCAGTGACTTTTTTAAACAAGGTTATATGCATAGGCATATACCTTAACTAGACCTTTACGTAAGACCTAGATAAAAATTAGATCAAGTTCTTAACTTTTTTTTTGACGTATTCTAGTAAAACTAATAGAACATAATCAATCTGTTGGAGAAGAGACTTTTCAGTAATTTTTTATGGTTTTTTGAGTTTAATATTTTTTTATTTTTTAAATTTTTAATTTCATTCAATTAATTAGCCGCTAGTGATCAATTTTTTTTTAATTATATTTATCTAATAATAAATAATTGTTTCTTATAATTTTCTGAATTTTTTCAAAAATGAATGTGATTTTTTTTAATTATTAATTTTAAGGATAAAACAGTGCAACCAACACCAAAATGTACAAAACAAAATAAAAATATTTGTTATCATTATTATTTTCTTCCTATTCAGTTTTAAAAGTTAAAAATCGATTTTTAAATTTTCCTTGCACTTTTAACTTGTCCATCTTTGGTTATTAAACCAGTAAGAAATTCTACACGCTATCTTCTACTTTTTAGGATTTTTTCCTTTTTATTATGGCTTATGTAAAATTCTTACATTTTCATGTTCAATTTCAACAATTTTGTGACATTATTCCTGTCGAACCGATGGTTGGGTTTACGCTTATTTACTGAAAAAGATCTTAAATATTAAATAGGTACAAGCCGTAATTTTGCTTATGGTCATATAACTCCTTTGATAATAAAAATATTTAATACATAATTAAAGCAATGACACTTGTAACAATTATTTTCAGTGTTTAATACACTAATATGTTTTTAATTGATTAATAAAAAAGATCAATAACCTCTCTTGTCAATGACTGCGAAAGATATTTTGTCAGAAATAGTCCAGAATGGAACCAACTACTCTTAAGAGAAGCCCAATAACTTAATCTCTTATCATAAAACTCGCATTAATTTATAAATTTTAGAATAGGATCGAACTCGCTCATATTGCTACTACTGTCTCGTATAGTATTTTACAAACAATCATAAGTACTGGAATTTACTCTGAAACTGTGATTTAATATTTAGCAAATTACTAAATTTGAAAGCTTGTCATATTTTTTCAACAAATGTTTCCGCAAAAGAAAACATTATATTCAAAATCTAGGAAAAAACAAATGGATTAAAAAAAAATTTAATTCTTGAAAGGAGTAGTAAATTGAATTTTAGCCAGTATTTTAAAGCCTTAATATACAAAAAAAATTAATCTGTGAGAATGATAAAAGCAGATTTCATTTTGAGCCTCGACATCAAAATCTTGATTTATTATTTAAATATTATTTATTTTTAATTAACTATTAAATGAGTAAACAATATTAAGCTTCTCTCTCCTGAAATAAATTTCTGTATACTTAACTGATGCTACTAGATACTTGTTCTTTGATTGACGTTTCTAAACATATTGTAAATTTAAAATATTTTTGTAACAACAAAAATTGACATTTGTTGTTACAAGAGTTGTTATAGAAAATTATTATTAATAATAAAAAAAAATAGATTAGAAAACACAAGTCTGAAAGACAAAAGCAAATCTAATGATCATTATGTACCAAATTCTATAACACCAGAATCGAAAATAGAGACTATGTCAAGGTATTCCATTTTTCTATAAAGCTTTATTTTCTAATTGTCTTCTGTTGACATTAAAATCACAATTAAAAGATATGTCACATGGTTTTTTGTTCTTTAGTAATGAAAGTATAGACGAATTGGATTGGGACAAGTCGACAAAAAATTTACCTCCAATAAGTCAACAAGCATCGTATACTAGAGAAGAAGGGCCATCTCCAGTTCCGGCATCTGTGTTATTTCCTCCCATTTCTGCTCGTTTTCGTTAAAAACCATATAATAATTATATGCATATTATATTTAAAATAAATAAAATTAATAAATAATCAACTATTTAGTTTTTAACTGTTCAATCATTTGTAAGTTTATTTTTAACAAACATTTGTTATAAATTTATATGATTTTATAGATGCAATTTGAACAAAATATTTGGTTAATCAAACTTAAGTTCTTACCTCTATAAATCATATTTCTTCATAAATGTACATGTTATTTTAATAATTTTTTAAGGGATTTGGTAGGATATTGAGAGAAGAGAGAGGTAAATTTCCTCAGAATACTCAAAAGTGTGATTTCATCAATCAAATATTTACAATTTGAAGATAATTTTTAATTGAAGAAAAAAAGGCCTACCTTTATAGCTTAAAAATATTATGTATAAGTTTTATAAATTATTTCTTCAATACACTAAGAACATTTAATGATAAAATAAGTATCTTAAATAAATAAAAGATAACAAATCACCTGAATAGTTATAGCTAAAAATAATTATTATAGGGTGTTAAATTCTTAGTAATATAATTTAAGTAAATAATATTATAAATAATTAATGATATTTAAATTAATATTACCTACTTTTTCATATAAAACTATAAATATTACTAAATAAAATGGATATTAGCATATTGAACATTTTAAAATTAGTTTGAATAGCAGAGGAATAATGGTAGACAAAAAAACATAAATTTTAATTAACTAAGATTAATTTAAATATCAACCATTATGCTTCAATGTCATTGAACTTCAAAGTGTTTATAACTAAGAATATTGTTATCTTTTGAAAATTAGTAACAAAGTTTAAGATATAAAGAAATACTCAGAGCAAAAACAATTTACATTTTATTCAATTTATGTTAACATTGTTTTTTGTATAATAGGTTATATAATTTTTCATAATTGTTTAACTATGATAAATCTTTAGTTATTAGGATTTATTAAAAACTTATAACTTTCACACTATTTATTAATCCACAATCATAACAAAATGTTGGTAAACATTTAATAACAAAAGAAATTAATTAAACAATTATTTTTAAACTTTTAATTAAGTTAACAAAAATTCTAGTATAAGGTAATTATTATTGATCAACAAATTAAATATTGCACATTATCAACAACAAAATTAGTAAAATTTGAATTAGTATGGTATAGTTAACAATAAATTTGGAAAAAAATTTAACAAAAATCATATTTCAACAAAAAAAAGTTATGGAATGGTATTTTCTATACATTATAAATTAAAAATTAGTAATAGTAAAATGTCATATTATAAGCCTAAAAGTAATGTTGATTATTTTTAAATATAATAGAATCTGTGTATTAAGATGACAATGATTAATTTAAAAGATATTTAATAAAACTACAAGAGCATTGTTATTTGTTAAACTAGAGAGCACAGAAAATGTTATTGAACCTTTAAATACATAAAAATAGACTATTTGTTGAGTATTTAATAACAAAAGTTTTAATAAAAAAAAAAAGTTTAAAGTAATATCTTCTATCTCAAAAATACTAATTTTTATAAAGTTATGCTTATATGAGAAGTTAACAAATTATAAAATAATTTACTAAATGTCAAAGGAAGTGAGAAATTAAAGATTTTGGTAATATTTTAAGCAAAAAAATGTAGTTAAAAATTAAGAAAATAAATGATCATTTTATAAAAGAATAAATTTATGAGTTTTATTATAAAAACCTTTTTTATAACAATATGTTAAATTTAGTTAAAATACCAATTTCCTATGAAAACCACATAAATCTAGTAACCGCGTCTAAAACTCACCATTTAAATTAATACTATTAATACAATTCTTTAAGCAACCAAATATTTCAATTTAAAGAATACAAAGACAGTTACATAAGTTAATTTTCAATTAGAAATATCAAATCAACATAAAATGAAAATAATTATCATCACAATTTTTCTTTGATTTAAATTTATATGACTAGTATTAATTACTGGCATCTATTAAACTTTATGATAGCCAAAATTCAATCTAAGTTGTTCTAAAAATACAAAAGTTAATATTGTCTGAGGGGCCAATCTAACAAAAGCAGGAATATAGCCCTAAAAAATATGTATATAAATATAATTATATTTCATGTTTACTATAGCTAATTTTTAAAAATAACTTACTTTGAAAAACCCCATAGGTCCTAGCTTTGCAGTGTACTTTACCAAATCAAGCATACCCTGAAAATTGAAAAAAAAAATAGTTAAAATTTTATTATTATTATAACCAATTACCAATAATAATTTCAACATAAAACTATGAAAATTTTATCTTATTTAATTATTTTTAGCATTGAGAATCTGTTGTTTTAACTATATGTATCCCAATGCACGCAGCTACTATTTAACCAATATTGCCAATCATGCATCAAAAGAACATGAATTACTTTCAATTAAAGTATTATTATCAAAAATTGAAAATAAACATTCTAATTTTTTTTTATTAGCAAAAATAATTTAAAATTTTTTTATTTTAAAATATTTTTTATTAAAATCTAACCAAAATTTTTTTTTTTATAAAAAACTGTTTTTTAATACTATTATATATTAAAAGAAACTTGAAGTTTTATTCAGAAAAATAAGTAATTCTTTCTCTAAAAATTTTACAAAACTATTTTCTAACGCATTGAATAATTTCATAATTGTGATGTTAATCACTGTCAGATTTTAAACTGGTGTTTACTATGCTGATTTCACTATACTGGATCCTGACTGTACTAGGATTTTTATTTTAAGCTAATAAAATTTTACAAAAATAAGTTAGCATAAAAAATGCTGTCCCACTTGCTATTATCCTATACTAAATATAAAATGATCTTCTAAAAACAAAATGTATTATTATAAAACAAATATATTTCTGACTGCATAAAATAATAAGCAAAGTTAGTACATTAAGTTAAAAATTAAACCAAATTATTAATTTTGATGTAAAACTAATATTTATAATTGCTATGTACCGAAAATTCTCCAGGTTTAGCATTCATTGCACGTGTTTTTAAAACATCCAATGGTTGTGTTAGTGTTGTAGCAACAGCACCCTACAAAAAAAAAAAAAAAAAATTATAATAGAGTATTACATTTATTCAATTTTTGATAATTTAACTTACTGCAGTAAGACTTGACAAAAAATGTGTTGTAGAGTTATCACCAAAGAAACCAGTTGCTAATAACATTTGTTTGACTTGATCATAAAATGATAATTGACCAACAGTCATTAGCACTGCACGCATTGTTGCTGTTGATGCACCTGAAAACAGTCTAGTAAACCCTTCTTCTTTCCAAACTCTTATGAAGCCATCAAATGCATGCTTATAACTAAAAATGTATACATAAATTGTATTGAATTTACTAAAAATGTCCTCATATAAGAGAAGTTTAGAATAAGGATGGGCAACCCAAAGTAGTTGGGATAAAGACAAGGAAAAAGAAGAAGATACAAGAAAAGTTTAGAAATTAAGGTACAAAACTACTATTGACACCATTTATTTAGGAGTACAATATGCTTTAACTATGAGCATTACAAGTATGATCAGAATATATAGCACCTTATAAGGATATTTTAGAAAAATGTTTATAGCTCAAAAATAAACTTAACACAAAATTGTAAATAGTATAATATAAAATGATAAATACTGTAAGCTACTTAAAATTTATTTATTTTCATTATTCTGAACAAAATTTTTTATTAACAATTTTATTTAAAAAAAAACTATTTTAAGCTTTAGAAAATATTTGTATACTATGCTGTAGTTTGATCACAGCAGTCATGCACCATAACTGCACCACTGTTTTATAAATGCATGGTATCTATAAGCCACAGGATAATTTTTTTTTGAAAGTCTGTATACCTATTATGTAAATCCATTTTAATAATAAAAATAGGGGGTTTATTAATTTGCTTGTTTGATAAAGAATAACAACACAGTATCAATTGTCATAGAGAAGGTCTAAGACCATTTGCTTTACCGCCAATCAGTATAAAATCATAAGCTTTTTCATAAAGCAAATGGTTCAAGACCATCTCGACTATAATTTAAACTGCTATCATTTTTCATCCAACAGGTCTACTAGATCATTTTGATAATAAAGGATTGATTTATATATATGTACAGGTATTCAGGGTGATACAATATTGAAAAAAAAGTTATTTAGTTAAATATATTTCTTGATTTATCAGCTGTAAATAAATTTTTAGCATAATTCCTTATAAATTATAGAGGTGTTAACTTTATACTTATAAAATGCAATTTACACATTAACTAACTTATAAATTAGGAAATAATCTAATTAAAAAGAAAATGAGGGGTCAACAATTTTTGAACCAGCACTTCAGAAGTTATGAACAAGAGAAGTTTAGCAAAGAAATGTCTAATGGTATAAATAGTCATAACCATGCTTCTTCAGTCTTTATATTAAAATTTTCATAACTTTTTTCATCTCCTCATACTATTTTTATCAGAGCTAACAAAACTATATATTAAATTTTAACATTTTGTTTACTTTATTGTTTTATTTTAAAGGAATATATATGAACAAAAATTGAATTTAAAAACAATTACTTTCGCCGACTATCCACTGGTAATTTAACATCATTTTGCATTCTTACATTAATCATATCAGCTGGTGTACCAACAAAACCTCCAGCAGCTCCAGCTACTGAAGCTAAAATAACAGTTTTATAAAATGAAACATTTTCTCCAGGTTTTGTCATAGCCTGTTTACCAACCTATAAAATAATACATAGAATATTAAATAAACAAATTTCAATACAAAAAAAAAATTGTAGAATAATAAAATTAAAAACAAACCTCATATATTCCAAATCGTACAGTAGAATATGATAATTGACGACATAATGAAGCTGAAATTCCAGTATATAAAGAAAACACACCTTGTTCCTTAACTATTTTTATAGCTAAACGGCTCACAGATAATTTTCCTTCTTGTTGTGTTTGAAGATGAACCTAAAAAATAAAAAAATAAAATAAATAATTTCAATTTTATTAGATCAAGTATCTAACAGTAATATTACTTTAAGAAGGTCTAGTGGATGAGTGCAACATGCAGCACCAGCAGATCCTAGGCCGCCAAAGTACCACCTAGCCAGTTTCTTACTATTGTCATTTGTAGACATTTTGTACTAATTAAACTTTGAAAGTATCTTAACAATAAGAAAAGTTTAAAAAAATAATTAAGAAAATAAGCAAGATCTGAACATTAAAAATTTGAGGTATCAACTTAAAAAAATAATACATAAATTATCCATAGGTTGTTCTAAATGTTCTTAAATAAATGAACATAAAATTTTCAACCTCTCCCATCTGAGTTCAAACTAGTTTGATAAAACAATAAACATTAATTAGTTCATAAATTATTAGAGGTAATGAATTTTTGAATGGAAGAGTTGAGTAGAATCAAGGGCGAATATTGATAGCACAAGGTTAAAGTTATTAAGTTGATAAGAAAAAAGTATATTCAGAAATAATTCATACAGAATGATATTTGCAAGTATTCAAATTACTGATAACACATCTTTAAAATATACTTGTAACTCAACTTAATGAATTTTATGCAATAGATTAATTAAGTATCATGCGAGAATATTAACGTACTCAGCAATTTTAGGCCTATGGAAAATGACCGCCCTTAATACTAAAAATTTTTAATTTAGCTTGAGAATTTCAAAAAATTAAAACTTAAAATACTCTTCTTTATATTTACATACAGTGCCATCCAGAGGGAAATCGTAGGGTGTCACATCCCCTTATTTGATAAAATTTAATCGTTTTAGTAAGTAATTTTTTACCAATGAGAATGCTACCAAAATATGGTTATTTAAAAAATTTCGATCAATTTAAAAGAAAATTTCGATTTACAAAAATAAATTTTGGGCCCTCATTATATTATTAGCTTTGGAAAAGTCATGTTTACATGTTTGTAGATACAAAAAGAATTGGCCAAACAGCTAAAATTTTTTTTTTTAATTCTGTTATGCTTTTGAAATAAAAGATTTTTAGTTCAGATACATAGCTAAGAAATTATTGGTTTTACTTTGTAATGATTTTTACTTTCAATACACATGATTACTCTTCTTTTTGTGGATCGAATTTATCGATTTTCATCGATTGATGTACTGAAATTATACATTAAAAATCTATTTGAAACTATCAGCATCATAATTTTGAAAAAATCCCCTTGATTGTTAAATACAGTCAATGATTGATGTAACACACTTTTTAAATTAAAAAATAAACTGGATTGGTTGTTGCAAAATGTATTGATTATATTTCAGACATTTATCTTGTCGACTATATACATTTTTTGAATATCTAAAACTAAGGTACTGTGGGGTAGGAGCGTAATTTGAGCCAAAATTGTATAGTTTATTTATGTTGCTTTTAGAGTTTCTGACTTCCCTTTGACCAGTTTTGAGTTTTTATTCTTATAAAAATAAATTTAATTTATTCACTTGCAAACCAAATAACTGCATGCTTTTCTCATTAGGGACGAAGTGCACATTGTATAACACAAATACAAACTGTACCGACTCGTGCTATATTCTTCTTAAATGAATTAAAATGCTGTAACTCAATAAAAACTGACACTAAAGTTATCAACCCATAATTTTTTTTGTAAAAAAAAAGGATAAAAAATGGTTGTTCTATAATTTTACAAACATGTATATTTTTATTTTCTAATTAAAATTACCATTTATACGTGTAGAGTACCAAATAAATTGAATACATTGCAAAACTTATAATTTCTTTTTTATAATATTAAACCTTTTTGAAATACGGTATTTTCCTTAATAAAAATAATAAATAATTACTAGTATTTAAGTATTTAAAAATAAAAAGTACAATCCAAGCATTGAAGGAAAATCATTAAATTTTAAATATATACTTACCTTAATTAAAAGGACTTGTATTAACAAATTATTCATGAAAAATAATATAAATCTTAAAATAAAAATATGTTGCACTAGAGATTTCAATTATTATTGGTTTGAAGAGAAACCTTTTGTGCAAAGGTTTTTCTTCTCCAAATTTCTTTTTCCATAAAAACAAAAATACTTCGACATACATAATAGTATTAATAGGAATAAACCAAAGGCTATGTTATCGTTTTTTTTTTTATAATAAAAATATTAATAGAGAAAGTTTGGCTATTATTAGTTCTTTATGAAAGAGTGGTAGCATTTAGACAAGCAAACGTAAATTTAACTATGGACAATATATTAATCTTCGTTAAGAGTGGCACTCAGTTAATAAACATTTATTTTTTAATTCACTGATCAACAATTAATATAACAAATTATTAAATAACTATACAATATTATGCTTACACATTGAAGCAATAATTAATAAGAAATTATCATGGAACACCATGTAATTTGAAAGACAGCAAAATATTTTTGAGATCACAAAAATTTTAATCCTTTATTTTGTCAGAGGTCGCAAGCGTGACTAGTAATTACGCCCCTGTTGTGATTTAAAAAACATTAAATTTATTGTTTTTCAATATTTGATAATGTGTCCAAAAATATGTTCTCTTATAATTCAATAGCTTAGATTTTTATCAGTTAGTAACAAGATATTTAGTTTTTTAACCTTAAGTAGTTAAAGATTGAACAACTTTTAGTATGTATCTATTATATACACTTGATTTTTATCATAGAACAACAATTCTGTGATAAATGTATGTATTTCTGATAACAATTATGCAAATAATGATAAAGAATTTAAATTTAATAACATGGCAGTTTATCATTGTTTTTTTTTATGGAATCCATAGGTACATTTTATAGTTTTGTTTTACAATTATCTTTTTTATATATTTTTGTTATAAGGCAATGATACAACGTAATAATTAATTTCTCATTTTGAACTTGTCATTCTATGTCGAATACTAGTACTATGGAAGAACTCAGTCTGGTTTTAAAACCAGATAATGAAGATCGAAAAATAATATTTATCGAAGAAACGGGTACTAGTAAAGGTGATATTATCATTTCATTTTATTTATGGAGATTATTTAATAGAACTAATCATACAATTTCCATGATCGGTTTTCGAGATACCTTCGGTCATTATCACAGTCTTGGTATGAAATTACACTATAATTTACTGATAATGGTAAATAAAAATCGTTTTAAGTTTTCTGAAGGCAATTTATCAGTAAAATTTTTATACAGTCATTTAGAAAAACTCGTAGATGAGAACAAAAATGGTCCTATTTATTTAATTATTGATGACATTAGTATCCTTATGTTGATGAATGAATCTATTGAAAATATTATAGAATTTTTAATCTATGTTAAAAACCTTGAACGTATATATTTGATTTTTGGTTGCTGGAGAAATAAAGTTGATAACCTATCCAAGAGATTAGCTGCAGCAGCATCACACTTATCAGACTTAAAAATAGCATTAGCTCCATTAGCAACAGGTTTTTCTGATACTGCTACAGGTACTATGAGAATAACTTCTTTTGAATCAATATTCAATATTAACGATGTTTCTTACTTATATAAACTTTTTGATAATAATTTAACATTGAAACTTAACTCAGATAAAATAAGATGAATATTTTAGACCTGTATAAATAAATAACTTTTCTTAAATTATGTAATTTTAATAATAAAGAAAGTTCTACTAAAATTATTTGTATTATATTTATTTAAAAATATATCTAAGAAACAAACATATGATATAAATAATTTTATAAATAATAAAATTATATAGAAAAATTGCACTGAAATTAATTTTAATATCACATATTCATATTCTATTAATATAACTATTTTGTACAATGTATTTAATATATTAACAATATTTTAAAAGGTTTTTATCAAGAGAGAAGTTTATGGTTGTATCATTTTTTTAAAATAAGTTTAACTGAATGAAATAGTTTTAAAATTTTTGAAATAAATTTGCTTTGAAGATCTTTATAGTAATTGGAAATAAAATCTCAAATAAATATTTGAATTCAATAACATAAAAGATAAATAAGTCCATTAATTAAAATATAATTGAGTCGGTTTGATAATAGTATTACTAATATTATTAATAAACATAGGAACTTAATGAATTTATAAAACTTGTTTGGACTTCTTCTGAGACACTATTCAAAAAAAAAACTATATATTCGAAGATAAAAAAAATAGAAGGACTTTATTTTATACCCCTCGGGATACCATCACAATTATATATTACTATGACCTGAAAGATTTATACTCAAAGTATTGATTTGTATAAGTATATATTATACATCTTAAATCATAGTATTAGGCATAATAAAAATTATGTATTTTTCTTAATGACTAATGCTTGACATATACTTTTAATTAAAATTTCACAGCTTGGTTGTAGCCATGGTTCACCATCAACTTGAACAGGTAATTTCTGTAGCAACTTTATCTATATAAAATTATATAGAATACAAATACAAAAAATCATAAAAAGTCATAATACAAAAAAAAGTATAGCCAAAGAAGAATTAATTTACCCGAATAACTGATGCTTGACCAATTCTTATTGGTTCAGATAAACCTAATTTTAATTGAGCCATATGCATTGGAGATCGTATTCCAAGAACTTCTAACAAACCATCATTAATACTTTGTTCTCCAAAATCATTTCCATCACTATTACCCAATTTCCATAAATCTACACCAGCAGCCCATGAATTTATGTTGACAATAACAATAGATTCAAGGTCAGCTAGAGTTATTTTTTGATCATTAATATACAATTCAATTTTTTTAGAAAGACCTTTACACTGCTGTTCTAAAAATTGTTGTGTACCACATCCCAGATAAATAATTTTATTAAAAAGTGTACTATTAAATAAATAAAAGGGAGATATTCTAGTTTGATGAAAATTTAAAGCAATTTGAGCATCTAAACCTATTCCTATATAGTTGTACATAGTTATTGAATTAACAACTTTAATTTTCTTTAACACATTGCACATTACATCTACTTTCCAGCTAAAAACAAAATTTAATTCAATAATTAATTTTTAATTTTATTTAAATTTTTTTTTTTTTTAAATCAGGAGGGCATAGAAAATTTTCCTTGTAGATAGGGAATAAGAATACTTCCACAGCCCTTCTGCCAGTAGTAAGAGACGACTAATAAAGTTGTGTCTAAAAGTATGAAGAGTCCTGAACAGAACTTAGGCGGATTGTCTTATCTCAAATGTACAATATCAGGGACAAAAGATTAGAGGAAATAAAGTAGTTAGAAGCAAAGAAGGCCTAAAAGTTAAGTGTTTGATACCAGCAGGATAACTTATACTTTTTTTTGATACTTGCAGAAAAATGTCTTTAATTACTTTTATTAAAAGTATAGTTGAATTTAAATGAATAAAAATGAAAAAGTTTATTAATTTAAAAAATATATAGGTTTGTAAAAAAATTTTAAGGAGACTTAATTCTCAGTTTTATTATTTTTATATCTCTATGTCCCACTAATTCTTGCCAATATGTTAATAGAAAATATCTAAAATGCTCACCGATCAAATTTAACAATTGATATATTATTTATTGAATCCAATATAGACGACGAATTAATATTGCGAATATTTGCTCCCCAACCTAATACTCTTGATAAATCATTTCCAGTACCTAATGGAATTATTCCAACAGCTGGATCATTCTAATAAAATAATATAATTTATATTGACTGTAGTTACAAACTTATATTTTAAAAAAGTTAATTTTTATTTTGATACTTCAAGTTTGAGATTATAAATAGAATTGAGAACTCCTGCCACTGTTCCATCACCACCTGCTACTAATATGTATATATTATTTAAAGTAGAATTCTTCAACCATAATAATACTTTTTCAGGTGGATTTTCTATAACATCATATACTTGTATGGGATTAAGAATACGTCTGAAGTGCGACATTATTACAGATCCATCATTATTTCCAGATTTTTTATTTACTAAAAATAAATTTTTATTGCATAATTAAAATAGATAAGTAATCAAAAGATACTGAGATACCAAAAATGAATAAAGGTGTCCATATTGGCCAACTGGTACAAAGTACTTTTTCAATCATTTGTTTAGAAGTGTTGACTTTGTACTTATTATGTAATTTGACACAAAAAGGTGGCAATATATACTTTTTGTATTTACCAAAATCACATTTCTAATAATCCAAATATTTTCAAATAAATAAAACACAATATTGGAATAAAATAAATAAATATTTATAAGTGAGCAAGCTCTATAGGTAAGAAGGGAATATAGGCAAAGCCATATCCACAATATTTTTTAGTGGGGTCTAAATATGTATGTAAAAAATGCAAGAATTTTTTCCAAATTAGTTTTGAATAAAACAAACACTGTTAAATATTATGAAATTTAAAATTATTAAAATTTTTTTTTGAAAAGTCAAAATTGACTGATATAGTGCCAATTTATTGAAAAATACATATTTTTTTATTTGTTTGTATCTCTAAAAATATTAGAAATGGAAAAAAAAAGATAAATAGATAAAAACAATTGTTTTTGAATGTAAAATAAGAATTTTTTTTATGAAAATTTTAATAAAATATTACATTTAATAAGGTAAAAAATTGATTTTTTCATTTTCATTTTCATTTTTCTTGATGTCAAGGAGTGTTACAAATTTTTATGCTTCTTATTCATTCAAAAGTACACCCACAAAGCTGTTGTACATAATTAATTTGGAAAAAATTGATGCATTTTGAATTGTGCTACATAATTTTACATGAGTGGCAATATATGTATAGGATTGGTTTGAGTTTGTACATGTGTAACACCAGGTTGTGACATCTTTAATGATTTAGCAAATATTTTGTATTACTTTTTTTAAAAATTTTTTAGTTTTTAACTAAGTTAAAAGCATATTATTCAGTAATTGCCTCTAATAAGAAAAAAATTAATTTTTATTTTTTATTTTTTAAATAGTCATTTTCTATATACATTTCTAACTCTTATTTAAGAAAGTTTTTTTAAAAATTTTTTGGGTAATTACATTGTTTTTAATGTATTTTTGAATAATAATTATTAAGGATGATTATTATCCTCATAATTAATTCAAGTTTTTTTTAATAATCTGCCCGAGTACAGAAAGGATCAAAAGTACAATAAAATAGTAAAAAAAAATTTACCACATCTAAATATGATATACATCTTTCATGTGAAGTCCTTTGGCACCAGTTACATTGAAAAAAATTCCCTACAATATCAGATTCTTCTTCTGAACAATGCTCACAGATAACTGGGTATGATGTAAGTGCTAAATTAAAGATATATTAACTTATAATGAATTTCACAAAAAATAATAATGAATATTATTACATGTGACCCAATGATGAGAAAATGTTTTAGCTGACTTATTTGTACTAATAAGTTTGCATTTTATTCGCTTGTTCGCTTTTTTTAAACATATTAAATCAACAAGCAGGCCACAACTATCACAGTAACGTATATTAGATCCATGTATTAGAGTATCACATACACTACACACATGTGGATCCTAAAATAACACTTATAAATTTAATGACTAAAACTAGTAGGTTTAGTTCTTACATTTGATATAAATGAAGGTTTTTCAATCCACGTGTGGTACAAACAGTTTTTTTCACTGACATTAGTATAAGGGAATAATGACTTAAAAATTTTGATACTTGCAATAAAAACAACTGCAGCGATAAAAACAGTAATCAAACTTAACAATACTAAGTCATCCTCAATTGTATACATTATCATCTATAAATTAAATAAAAATAGTTTTATAATTATGTAATTATAATAATAGATAAAAATATTTCAAATAGTAAATAATCAAAAAGATAAAAATTGTCCATGAACTTACAAAACTTTTCAAATTATATTAATAACAAAACCTATTAGTGATGCGAGATTCACAGAAATGATGTCAAATCCTAATATGATACATAAAATGAAGGAAAATAGTTTGGCAGATAGTTTAAAATGTTTAACTAATTTTTATTTCAAAACCATTTCATATGATAGACAAAAAAACAGCAAAGTTGTTATAAATGATGGACGTCAGAATTTGAAATATGTGGAAACTATCATTGATATAACAAATATAATATCTCATTCAAATTCTTATCACAATTAATATTATTAAGTAGGTCTGTTTATTCTTGATTACGGGGATTGCCACGAACTGATAATGTTCCGATATTCATATACTCCGACAATGTAAAAAAATTCTCCGAATACATTTACTCCGACAACAATTACTGCGAATATCTCTTTATAAATATTTGAATTTTACTACAATACTTCAAATAGGACAATTAATTGATTTCTCTGAATAAAATTGACTCTGAAAATTGATAGTTTGCGAAATTGATTAATCAAATTTCGGAGTAGATGAATATTGTAGCAATTTAACATAAAATAGTGTTAAAATTATTTATCGTCTATTAACAATATTTATTAACATTATTTATTGTCATTTTTACCCTTTCTTATTGGCGCCTATTATTATAACCTCTAATATTTTATTAGTTATCGTGTTCTCATTTATTAATTGATAAAAAATATATATCTAGGGTACGTGTCACTGATTATAGGATTTGGCATTTTAACAGATATTTTATTAGGGTATTCGGTATTCCATTCTCTAAAACTGTCATTCCAATTAGTCTTGTATTAAATCAAACAAAAATATATAACTTAATATCATTTCATTTTGTATAAGTATTTTGTATAATCAAACAAAAATATATAACTTAATATCATTTCATTTTGTATAAGTCAACAAAATGAATTGAACCCAGTCTGAATTCGATCTTATGATTGATTGAAACCTGAAAGACTTGATGGGCCTTAGTCTCCAAAAAATCTGCCATAATCAACCTAAAATAAAATAATTTGTACTTCTTGTTGTATAGAAATATTTTTTAAAAATGTTAAAAAATTATGTAGTTAGAGCTCCCAAATATTTTGCTGCAATACGCCTATATTCTAGTCAATTTTAGCGAGCACAACATAGTTATAAGTTAACAGTGGACAATATTTAATAATTGATTATACATAAACTTACTTTACTCTTCTGTTAAAGTAATTAGATTTAAAATTAAACAACTCGAGTTAAAAATATACAGTCGATACAGTAAAATATGATTGAGATTTCTTTAATTAGTATGAGGATTATCTGAAGTTTTCACAGTTGTATACATAGAGTTAAAAATTTTAATTATAATCATAATTGCTAATCAAGCGAGTATTCATTTTTCTTGTTAAATAGAAATTAAATATAATAATGTAATATTGAAACAGTACAATTTTTTTTTTTAGGTATATACAAAGATATCTGGCATTACATTTTCTCAAAACATAGTACATTTCATTATTATACATATAATCAATTAAAACATTTTATTCTTTTGTCTAAATACATTTTATAATTATAACTTTTGACAATATCAATTTTTACTTTATAAATTACTAATATATTTGTATTTAATTGAAAAACGATTTGAGAATTTATATACAGTGGCCTAGCATTCATTGACACTTAAATAACTTTTGTGTTAGTTAAGTTATTTATGTTGTCAGTGAATGCTGGGCCACTCTGTATAGCGTAATAGTAACCTAGTAAACTAAAATTACTATATTAATTACACATAATAATTGTAAAATATTATGGATACATGAAAATTGTGTATGATTCCTATTCAATTCATAGGTAATAGGCGTTGTTTATACGATAAATATGTAATTTTATTTTGAAAATTAATTTTTATTTTTTAAGAATATTCGTACAACAACAGCATTCAACTTTTTTAAAAAGGACTATTTTGAATTTATAGAATAATACATTTGTATTTGAGGGTACACGTTAAGCTAATGACATGAAAACAATAGCAAAATAATCATCTTCTCACAATGATGATTTAATGCGGGCCTCCTAAGCCCGCATTAAAGTGGAGATTATTTTTTTATTGTTAGACCATTAAGGAAATCGTCTCAGTGGTCATTAAGAAAAATTGCCTTCAGGACTTTTAAGGTTTCAGATCGATACTGTACTCTTATTGAGATAGATTAGATCTCGCTAAAGATGAAAGTCATTTAAGCGAGGATCATCTTGGAAAAAATGCAACACATCAAAACACTGTCAAAAAAAAAAGTTTTACATTTCGACTATTTTCTTAATACATCTTAGATGTAATATAGATAGTAAATATTCAAATAAAAATATATATATAAATAAAAAAAAATTTTGATTATCGATTATGTAGGATTTTATACCACGTTTTATTTTTTTTTTAATGTTGGGGTAAAATCCGTTGTTGTTATGGTAACTTATAGTATCAGGTAACAATTTTTTGACCTCAATAATTTTTACATTGACTTAAGTACAAAAAAACTATAAATTTTTGTGTTCTAACTTCTTGAGTTTGTATTTATTTTATATAAAAAATACATCAAACTATGTTTTAAAATGTCAGTTTACTCATGTGAAAATTTGATATGGATTGCATTTAATTATAGACTCACCAGAGCATGTGTCAACCAATTATCAACATGTAGAATTTTTGATATTTATTAATCCAATTAGTTTTTTAGTTTTACATTATATTTTCTATGATTGTGGCTATCATACAACATTCTATTATTTGATTTTTGCTAGTCATTACAAATGCTGTATTTAATTACTTCATTTATTTATTTATTTATTTATTTATTCATTCATTTTTACAGACAAATGTCCAATTCACAATATAATTCAATGATAATAATTATATAATATAATATAACACAATGAAAATAATAATATAAACATAATAAAAGTTAAATAGAGTATATAGTAATAATAAAAAAAATAATAAAGGAAATTATTGACTATTTCCTACGGACATTAATATATTTATTGGGTCTTTTGACGCATATTTTTTGGTTATGTGAGGTATATAAAATAAATCATTGTTTCGGTTGCAATAGTTATTAACTTTAAAGTTAAGTTGGCCTAATATGAAGAGTCGTCAATCTTGTTATTTAATAATTTGGAGAGAAAGATTTTATATGATATGTTTCTACGAGATTTTAAAGTATCTAAGTATTTGATTATCAAAACAAAAAAAAAACCGTAGCACAGTAGAATCGCGGCATAGTTGAGACAAGTATAGATTATATATGACAATGATTAAAATCACTATCATAAGAAATACACTTCGATGTATATCTACAAATAGTGTTTAATTTTAAGAAATTAATGGATTATTTCAAAAGCAAAAGTTAATATTTCGTAAAATAATTGCTATTTTGAATCCACCCGTGGATAAGCAAAGGGTCAGTTTTTTTAAAAAAATTGTATCAAATAAAAACACGTAAGGTGTTTATAAAAAAAAAATTATTTTGATACGTTCTTTTTTCAAAAAGTTGTGACAGCTTTAAGTTACAAAATAACATAATGATAGAAGTTGATATTTTATACGAAAATTACATTATTTGTTCAAGTTCAACAGTGATTTTCACACAGAGATAAGTCGTCGGGACCTATTTGATAATTTTTGAAGAAGTTATAGTAGTTTTAAGAAAAAAATATCAAATATTACTAATTTTTTAAATTGTAATTTTTTTGAAGATTTCCCCCATTTATGGAAAATGAGAGAAATTTTTTCAATTCTTATGGGCAATTTCTTCAACTACATACGATATGTGATCTTTTGATGTATCGTTGAAAGTAATCGGTCCGGTGAGTACTGAGAAAAAGTGGCGTTAGACATTAAAAAAAAAAAAGCACTTACAGTAAAATTAATACTTTTCAGCTTCACATCGAAGCTAAAAAATATCAGCAAAGAGGAATCGCATTATAGTTTGAACAAGTATAAATAATATTTGACTGAGGTGAACATTACTAATATAATATAATATTATATATATTTATATAATATTTCGGTGTGTGCAATTTTACAATTATTTGTGTGATTGTAATTTTTCCAACAATTGTGCGATTGATTTTTTTTAATATTGTAGAACTCTTTAATGAGATATAATAAGATCTTTAATATGATATAGGTTAAATTATAGTAAACGTTCCGGAATTTGTTTACATGTGTGGGTGGTCTTTTTCAAACCATTCCTACGTAGGTTTTTTATTTAATTTAACTAACAAACTCAAACAAATTTTTATTTTCATTTGATTTTAAAATGTAAATTTAAAAAATGCTAGTTAAATTGCTCTCGTTTAATTATTTGAGTGAAAAATTATTTAGATATATCTAACAGGTTATGATAGACAAATCTAGTTTCTTAGGTGTTTTCACTTTGTAATAAACGTATTAATTTTCGCTTTTAGTTTCATTTGTTATTATGTTTTATTTATCTCATGTAAAAGTTTCCAATACAAAACCGGTTAACGCCTCCGGACTGATTGTATTTAATATTCTTACAGTATAAATTTTATATTAAATGTAATAATTTTAATAAAACTGAAATTTATATAAATTTATAAATAAAGATATTAATTTTTTAATTTTTCATAAGATATTTATAATGCATGATCTAACTTTTTTAATCAAGGCCATAATTATAATTTTCATTCATTGTAATAAAATACATATGTATTTTAACGCGATTTTACTTCTAATTTTTTAATTTGTTGTTTTATTCGATGGTGTCATTTAGGAAGTAGTTAATTTTTTATTCACTCATGATTATTAGAAATTTTATCTCCAAAATATGAAAATTATTTGTAAAAAAAAGAATATTTATGAAAATTTTTGCGTGTGAATTGGATTATTTAAAGTTTACCAACCCTAAAAAATAAAAATAAAATGACATTGTTGGTTTCATTATTTTTTTTTAAACATAATTTTTATATTTTAAATTCTTAATTAATATAAAATTTTATAGACTATTGAGACTTATTTGCTTAGATTGATCTCTTGTCCAACTTTTGCAAGCTAAGTATTCAAAAAGTTGAATAGTTGGAGTAAATTATTAATAAATATTATTTAAAAAATTATTATTATTATTTTATATAACATCATAAAATCGTATCAGCTATTAATTATTTTAAAATTATATACCTTTTGTATTACTTTATTTCCCTAGTTTATTCATTTCATCCATAAAGAGTACTAAGAGCCTTTCTTACTAAACTCATTATAATTAAAACAATTGTGAACAAACTAAATTATTGTTTCATCTACCCTAATGTATATTGAGAAACTTCAATCTGAAATAATGAAGTTTTAACATTATTACAGTTATAATTTGAAATAGTTCTTTTTAATTAAAGGAGGTTTCAAAATTCGACTTGTTTATTTTTATATTATATACATAACAAAAATAAATATTACAATGTTTTTTATTCGATTTTAATTGAACGTGAAGATTTGCATAGTAAAATAATAACATTTGATTTAAAATTGTATCTTTACGTTTCATTTTCTTGAAAACTTGTTTCATCAATGTCAGTTTGATTTAACCTGAAATTGAGTAGTTTAACTTTCTAGTTTGTTTTTTCATTTTAGTAAATGGAGACCCGTGCAAAACACTCGTATAATATAACATCATTATTGTTGCGTTAATTTAGATGTCTATTCGTACACAATAGGCCTGCTAAACGGAGAAGATCAATAAAACATTCCAATAACTAAATATCCTATATATTAAAATGACGGCACTAGTCTGATTTCACTTTCTTTGAATTATCAAACTTTAACTATCTTGTTTATATTACATTTGTAACAGTCATAATATACTAAAATCGTGGCTGACATAATAAAAACAAGATTTTGTTGTAGGCACACTAATAAACAGAGCATCGTAGTCACTTGTTACCATATATGAAATAGATAATCCTCACGTTTCGTCATAACTCAAATTCGTCATTACCTACAATTAGTATGTGTAACACGCAGAAACTTTCTTACATACATTATTCGCTAGCTAAATATGAGTTTTCAGGAATTATTATCGTGTTAAGCTTTTGTTCAACTGATTAAATTTGTATTAACAAAATGGCCATTTACGTATAGTTGGAAATTTAACATTTTTTATGAAGTACAAATTGTTATTATTACTACCATCATTAGATTCAATTGATAGAAATTAATAACCGGGTATCTTTAGAGGTATAATTAGCATTACAGACAATATTTATTTAGAAAGCATATAATTTCGAAGAGAATCGTCTTAAGAGATTTCAAATAAAAAGTTCATTTTGATTGGAAAATTAGATTACATATTATTCAGTCGTGGATAGGTGATTCAATCTCACTAGACTTATTTTGATTAATTATAAACGGCAGTAATTGTTTGTCATTATGAAGTGGACTGTATTAAACGATACATATTGTACGTTACGTTACTATTGTTACTTATCAGAAAAACATCGGCCGGTCTTTTTATCGCTATTTAATACTGTAAAATTTCTTTGTCACACAGCGCCCGTACACATATCATCACTTAGATACAACGTAGTAGTAATTTCGTTGGCGAGTTTCAGATTATTCACAGTTATTTACTAAGGAAATATATTAAAAACGTTAATATTTTAGTATAATTATTACAATTAATTTTTTCATGATTAGTATAGTTGTATACATAAATATACTAGACGTCTAAATTCACGGTCACGATTCTTTGGTATCTTAAATATTAATCGTAAATATAACTAAATATTGTCTTTTATGTGTTTAAAAGAATGTAAAAATATCAAATTGAGGAATAAGAGTCATCATCATCACTTTATGCAAATATGTCACCGGTTCTAATGTGTAATTTGAACAATAATAAAAATTAAGATTCTGTACGATGGCGCCTCATTATATTGTTCCTTTCACTCTCTATATTCGCCCTTGCATTCCACGGGTTCGCCCACAATACTCGAGAGTGGACAATTGATGGATATTACTCTTTGAGAGTGACTCGTCATAGGTATTATATGATTATGCAATGGTTGCGCATTTGTAAATAAATAAATAAATACTACAGTACTATATTGTTGTTGCTATACTTGTGAACATTGAAGCAAATTGTATTATAATATACGCACACACAGTTTGGAATATGTTTAGAAAAAAAACATTAGAAATTCAAGAGAAAGGCCAAGCTTAATATCGGAAGTGTGAACCTATATAATTCTAGAGATTAACTGTAATTTATATTTGAATGTGTACTTTATTTTTGATAGACATCCTGACATATTTAACTTAATATTGTATGTTAATTATTATAGCTGTCTGCTCTTTTGATCGTAGTATCATTGCTCAGTCAGTAGTTTTATCACAGTACCGTTTTACTATATCATAACCAGCTGTAAGTTACTTGAACTAGCTGCTAAAGTCAATATTGATAGCATAAAAACATAGAATTAACTAGCTTTAATGTACTAATACATCTTAACAAGTTTTTGTGAAGGCTGAAAGTATATCCGAAAATTGGATCTATAAAAGTTTTTAAATTAACTATTGTAGAAAAATTAAATATGTTAAAACGGATAAAAGTTACATTGAAAAGAACAAGAGTTCTTCGTTAAAACAACTTAAATCATGTGGCCAACTATTTGAGTTTTCTACAGTACTAATTAAAAAGTATATACATTTTTTCATTTTTGTAGATTGACCTTATTAGATCTACTAATAACAATAAATTAATTATCAAAAAAGTAAGTAGAGTAATTTGATCGTTAAAATCTGTTGAAAGTGTAAATGTTTAACTAATTTTTGGAGTGATCTATACTCCTTACATAAGTGAAATTACGACTGGACCTACTGAGCGTCCTTTTTGCGTATAAATTAAAAGTTATTAATAAATATATTTATTAAAGGTTATAATAATAACTTATTATTGTAATCTTTATTATTAAAAAATTGAACATGGTATGTATAATCTTAATATACATTTAATTAAAAAAAAAATTACTGATTGTATAAGTAACTGTCTTCAAAGTTATATTATAAATAAATAACTATTTTACAACCATCCCTATGGTATCTTGATATAATAAGCCCAAAGTTTAACCTGGAATATTGTTGTAAACTGATAAGTATAAAACAATTTTGTTTTGAATTAGCCATAAATGTATTAACTAGTGTATAGGTCTACAGAATAGGAACGATTACCAAAAACGTCCCCTTCTACAAACTGATAATATTTAAATTTTATAGCACCGATATTATTTTTTGGTGATCACTATATTAAAGAAGTTTTTAACAAAATATGATCAAAAGCATATCTACTATAGCAAAAATTGATTTTCTTCCACATTAAAAGGAGTTTTAAATAATTACTCCTCAGGTAAAATCGAATTTTTTCATCTTACGTCTATTTCCCTAATGGACTTATTAACTTAGCGCTTGTCATGGCCATGGCAAAAATGAATACTAGAATATTAACTAGAAGTTAGTAATAAAAAGGTGCTGGTATAATTAAAAAATTGATAATAAAGGTTTAATTTAACTTTAAATTTCAATAATATATTAATAATTTATGATGAATTTTAGTATCTAGATATGAAACCAATATTTTTTTCAGAAAATCCAGTGAATTATAAAAATTCTTTTGTAATGTTTTACATAAAATTTGAATGCAAGTCAATTTCTATAAAAAATGCTAATTTTTCACAATTCACATGTAAAAAATAATACAATTCTATTTTTGCTTGGACAATCGCCAATTCTAAATTTAAATTTTATTCAGTAAATTGAAAAAAAAAACTAAGAAGTTTGATGAATACAAATTGATTTTTACAAGTGAATAAATGTTGTAGAACTGATTTGATATTGTGTTAAAAATATTAATATATTTTGTGTGAATATTTTTTTGTGCTGTTTATGTGAGCAGTTTACAAAATCACATTATCATAATTGGTGGTAGTTACATTGTTTCATGATTAGGTTTTGGTTAAAAAATAATTTATTCTTACTTTTATTATTTTATGTAAGAAATAACATAATAATAATTCATTATATTATTTACAATAATATAATTATTAAAAATGTATGATCAAATATTATTTAAATGTAACATCAAGTGACGTGATATATATGTTAAATATACATAACATATATATGTATAGTGTTTACATCTTACAAGATTTCGTCAAAAATATTGTAACTAATCATTATTTTATTTTTTTATGATTATCAGCTCTTTGTTGATCTACTTTACGCGAAAAATTAATTCTCTGCTACATCTATTATACTTTTAAAATCTATTATTTATTTTATATTTTAACTATTATTTATAATTGGTTCAACTATACGGCTGTAATTATTTCAATTCTATAATTATTTTGTCGCTATATCAACAGTGTTCTTTTATTTAGGGTAACTATTTAAATTACTGTTCCTCGTCATTCGAAGATACTTATCTAATTATTATGAACTCAAAATATTTGACTTAAAATTTGGAAATTTTCAAAATACTATATAAAAAAAATAGACGTGATAGAGAAAATAGAACCTCAGAATCGTATGTAATGTTGAAAACTATTTAGAAATTATCGTTTTTTGTTCCACTGTATATCAGTATAAAGATAAAATTTTGTTCTAATGAAAAAAGTGTATTATATATTTGAGATTCATAATATTAGAATATACTATATTCGTTTTATACAGAATTATTATATTCGTCTTAATCACGAAAAAAACTATATACTACTTAGTTTTATCCATGATATACGTTAATATTTAGAAGACTTAAGAATTGAGTTTTTTAAACATACTATTATTATATTTTTTCACTATTACAACTTATTTTTATTATATTTACAATCTAAGTAGCTTAATAAGTAAATTTTATGGCAACTATAAACGTGTTTAGAGTCTAAATGAGGATATATATAAGAGAAAAAACCTAACCCTTTAAACAATAAAATGTATCTTAACCGTATAAATATTTATTTTCTGAGGAAACTATTCTCCTCATCGCCCTTAATAAGACCTTTTCATATAATCAGGTCATTTAAGTATTTGGCTGATAAAATAATATTAGTTTATTAAAAATGATGTATAACTTATTAATTAATTAGCGAATTATATTTATTACATTTAAGCCCATTAATGATTTTTTTAACAGACGACCTAATATATTTTTAGGTTTTTTTAAGTAGCAAAAAATACATTCGTTTTATCATATAGTTTTTTTAACATTTCAAGAAACATTAATCAAGGAGGAGCATTTAATAATGGGTGTTTACTTTTTTTCATAATTAAAAAAATATTATTTATCAAGCGTCAAAATATTAAGAGTCATTTTTCTCACAAAAGTTTGTTTTTTACAGTTCAAAAATGATAATTTACATAAATCCTGAATAAAATTCAATATTTGTTTTTGATCACCAAAAAAAAGTTAAGTTGACATATCAGTTTTTGGAAAATAGTTACAGAATTATTTTTAATTTTAAGAAAAATTTTGAATTTATTGACCCTGCATGATTTTAAAACATAATTAGTTAATTAATAAATAACTGATGTATAACAAAAAAAAAAAAGATATTGGGTAATATCGAGAAGAGGAAAAACATATATAAAGTCTAAAATCTTCAGAAAATGTTGCGCTTAAAATCTCTTCATCATCATAAGTGCTCTTAAATTTAAAAAATATTATATAGAGAGATCCGTTTATCATAAACCACTATACTACTCGCAAAATAAATACAATATTGAAATGACAATTTTGTTATTTAGTTACTTACATTTTTGATTTATCAGCTATTAATAACTTTTTAGATCATGTCTTATATGTATGTTACCATTAAAAAAAATAAAATTGTCGCCCTCATAAGCTATAAGGAATAATTATAAAAATTAACTTAATTAATAAATGATATTTTAATAAATATAAGTATGTAAAAAAACTTTTTTTTTTCAATTTTGTATTTATTTTGCGAGAAATTAAACAGTTTATGATAAACCAATCAACCTATGTTTTATTATATAGTTTTGCATTATTATATACTTTATTATGTAAAAAAACTTTAGTAGGGAAAAAAATAATTTATATCCCTCAAAAATATTTTTCTAATCGTGCTTATGATAAAGACATGATACATTTATTTTTCATGTAAACCGACTGAAAATCATTTTTCATTATTTCAAGATATTGAATTTTACATTTACTTTCTAATAAGTATCTGGTGTTGAACTTCAAAATAACTATTTCTGTGAACAGGTCTTCAATGTTACATAATATATCAGTTTAACACTTAATAATATTCAAATTTATGTGATATGTGTTACTAATTAGATCTTTTGTGTTCTTTACATTGAAAGTTGTTTGTTTTAAATTTGAACATTAAAAGTTCTTTTTATTAAACAAATATAAAAATAAAAAATAAACAATCAAACGTATACACATATCTAATGTTTTACGAGAACTCATATTTCAAAATTCAAAATATTACATAAAGATTACCTATAGAACTCAATAAAAAAGTGAGCAAGACAGTGCATAAATATTGGTAATCATATTATTGCCGGGATTACCACACTTTAATGCAGAATTAATTTGCTTATCAAAATATTCAATAAGAAGTTGAGTTCAAAAAGTATATCTACATTATGAAATGTAATTTTAGTGCTAATTTTATAATAGTTTTATGCTAAAAATGCATTTACATAATGGTAAATAATACATTTCAGTATATTCAATAATGGTTTTATTACTGTTTTACATAAAATATTTATTAATATATTCACAGTTAAAAGTGAAAATGATATAATTGAGATTTTTTAGTTACATAGTTGTCTTGATCTTGTAAGGGCGTAGCCTTGACTTACTAAAGTTTGTTTTATGGGGACTTGTTTTTATGTTTATATTTGACAAGTCAGCTACATAACCTATCCCCCGCTTTTTTATATACATTAGTCTTTATAAACAAAATATGGACGTTGGTCACGACCGTAATAGATATATTATTTGATATTATATTTATCTGTAATTTATGTATATAATAAATACATGACGAGTAAATATATTAAGCAACTAGTTTCAAATTATTAAATTGAATTACTTTATAATAATTTTGTATCATTATAAAACATCAGACACGTTTAAACGACCCCTTCGAATACAATGGGATCGCCCACCAAAAATAATTTCTACCTTGAGCTGTCTTATTGATTTTTATATAAAGTGAGCGTGTTACGAAATTTATAACTTTAATATTTTTATAAATCAATAATGATTTAAACAGTTTCCAGATCAGATACTCAACTCGTAGAATTTCGAAAGGTTTAGCCTTTATAAAATTGCTCATGACCTACTAATATTCGTGCCAAAGCTTTTATTTTGTATATACTATTTTTTTATCAGCTTTCATTAAATTAACTGATTTATATATTCGAGAGTCCCATTGATTTTCATATTTAAGGGAAATACCTAAAAAAACTCAATTGTAAAATTGAATGAATTAGATTTTTTTTTTGCGACCTAGATTAAATTTTTTCATAAAAAAATTCTTTGACAAATTTTCTTTTAGAGTATTTTTTTAGTATTATTTTTTTTTTCAACCTAACTATTTATGGGATTTTGATAATAATAATGTGTGTATTATTAAGAAACTTTTCTTTTTAAACTTTAAAAATTTCCTGGAAAATCTGTGTCCTTCAAATAGCTTGAAAAAATTGAAAACTAATAATAATAAATATATTACATCCTTATTATTATCATTCCGGCGCCTTAGTCTAATACTCAAGTCACCCATAGCTTTCACTGACCTTCATTAAATTCTTTTTTAATTTTTAAGCATAGTTTATAAGTTTTAAATTTATAGGTTAATTAAAATAAGATAACTAAAAATATTCAACAGTGGGCCAAAATATTTTGTTCAGTTTTTGTTTATTTAAATGTTTAAAAAAATATTTGGGTTAAGCCAATAAGTATTATATTTTATACTAAAAATATTAACAAAATACACGTTTAAAAATTTTACATAAATTGTTTAGGCAAATTTCACCGTTATTAATATTTTGACAGTTTTTTAATTATTATGACCAAATGACTTTCTTCCGTTTGTTATTCAATAACTGTTGACGATAGCGAGAGTAAGATTATTTATGCTCAACAAAAAAAAAGTAGGAGGACAAGAAATAGACAAGGGCGTTCTTCGTCGACGGATTACTTCAAAAAAGTGTGATAGTATTAGTTTAAGAACTGTAAGTGTGTGCAGTGAGATACTACCTAAGAAAAATGATTTGACCGTTACATTTTAAACAAAATCGGAGTCTCAAAGGTTTTTCGTTCTTTATTCTTACATTTTTTTTATTTCGTAGTTTTACAAGCTGTTATAACAAGCTAATTATGGAATTATCAATTATTTTAAGGTATGTAGTTTATATTAATACAGAATAATTAATGTAAAAGACTGTGTGGAAAATAAAGTAATATTAATAAATTTAACCAAGTACAAATTATTTTGTTTTGTATACTTTGTTTGATAAATCATGATATGTTCATTTTTAATTGTTATACTTGACGTTGTAATATAATATAACAACAAACCCAAATCTCTAATCTTATAATAACAGATATTCTTATAGAAAATATAATTTTTAACAAAAAATAAACTATTTTTCAAATTAAAAAAATTTTGGACTCCAAATAAACTTATTGATATTATAAAATATAATTAACCTTTTACTTTTGTGGTGTGTATTTAAGTGAATTTAAACTAAACAAAAAAAGTATATATGAACAAATTGAAAACACAATGAATTGTTTTGTATTACAAAATTGTAAAATAATATATTATATTTAATATTGTTATTTTAATGTTCAAAAATAACCTTTTATTTTTTTCGAAGACTAATAAATTAAATGTTAATTTTTTCATTACTTAAAAACATAATTTTTATATGTATATATATATTTATGATGATTAAAAAATATGAAAAAATAAGTTTTACATATTTTATTAACTTGATTTTTTAGCTTCGCATCGAAGCTTAAAAGGTTTGATTGGGTTGGGTTTTTTTTATACATATTTCTCTCTTAATATGTATGTTGCATCAATTAAAAAAAAATCATATGAGCAAAATTAAATTATTTAAAAGTTTAAACAAAAAATTTAATGAGCTGAAGTTTTTATTTCGGGCTTACATCTATTATGATAGCAGCATAAATAATAATTAGAATTTTTTAATTTAAAATAAAATCTGTTAAATATTCAATTTTTAAACAATTAAAATATTAAATTTTAGTACGTCAAATTACTTGAAACTTACAATATATTGATGTCAAATTGATCTCATTAACTGTATCAGGCAATAAACTTTTATTATTTAAACTTTAAAGTGTTCATTTTATATTCACTTACATCACATTTATTCGCATAAACAGCCCATTAATTCTAAGTTGAAATATTGGATATTATGGTTTTCATATATGGTAAAAATTCGAAATTATAAAATAATTTTATGAATGTATTGAGTTTGGAAAATGATAAAATATTATTACAGTTGTCAAATAGGAAAATTATATACAAAAGCTTTAGGCCTCATTTAAATGATAAATTTAATTTAAAGGTTACTAACTTTATTTAAAAAAAAACATTTAATGTTGAATTAATTTTAATAATAAATCATATAAAGTACTCGAATATTTCTTTAAGTGCATTATAATACATAAGTCACGTTTAGGAACCTAAATAGTATTGTTTTTTGACAATTTTCTTATAATCTAGTATATCCGCATTTATTTTTTTATATATATTTAAAAAATAATGATTGCAGAAACAAAAAATATTGTAAAATTACCTTTGAAATCTTAATTGACCTTAAAATTTAACTATAAAAAAGTGGAAACCCAAAATTAAGCAAATGAAAAATTTCGGTAATATCAATTTTTAAACTAATGGCAAATATTAAGTTTGGTTGAGAATTAAAAATGATTTCATCATACTTTCGATTTTTACAATTATTAACTTTTTAAATTCTTAAAAAAAAAAAATTGGTATAAGTCAATTAACTTGCTAGATACCGTAAACATTTTCAAAAAACTGAAATCATTTTGGTTTCTACTTTTTGATTAGTTTAACAAATAGTAGGTTTTTGTTATTTTATTGTCATTTATCTTCAACTCTAAAATATTTTTTGAACATTTGTCAATATCAATTGTTCATTAAGTGTTATACAAAATATTTTTAAAAATCAATATTTTACAATTTAGATACTTATTTAAAACAGAAACGCAATGACAATGTTATCATAAATATTTTACTCGTGTAATGACAAATATACTAATATACTAGATAGAGTATTTTAAATCAATTGGGTTAATTTAGGTCCTAATTAAATTTTAGTTTTTATAATTTGAGGTCCCAATTATTTGAAATACGCTGGCCATGTCGGAAGGCACAAATCGTGGTATGTTCTTCATTAATACAGGGCTGGATTTATTTATTATTTATTTTTGTTATTCAATAGAAACAAATATTATTTGAATTGTTGTTTTAACTCAATTTTTATTTTGAATAAGTTTATAAATACACATATAAATTATAAATATGTATTGTTTTTATATAATCTTGCTTAAGAAACAATACTAATCTACAATGTATTATCGTAACTTTTTTCTTAAACATTTCAGTTTACCAAGTTTACAATTTAGAACTTTCTAGAAGTTTACTATTTAGTACTATACTAAATATTATGCAAAATATTAAGTTAGATGTATGAATACGTAATTTTTTAGACTATTTTAAAATTGTCTGTGGGATGAATATTTTTTTATTTAGAGTATATATTTGATTTTATATTGTTATTATAAGCGTGTAATGAATTTTTATTTTAAAATATTTATATTCATTATTTTTTGGACGTTATAGTTCTAATTAAAATCAAAATGTACTCCTGCTTAAATGGAATAGTATTTTTATTTGACAAAAATTATAAATATATAAGTAACTGAATAAAACAAACAATTAATTTAAAAAAACTAGATGGCATACATTTATAATTGCAAAACAATTATGTAAACAAATTATTTATAAATTATAGAAAAAATGAATTTAATTACTCATAATTGTTCTTAGTTACCTTCTAATTTATTGTGTAAGAACTTTTAGTATCCTGAAAAAAAAATATTTGAAAAATAAATTAAATAATTGAGTTAAAAAAAAATTTTATTTATATATATATATTAATTAAATCTTTGCACCTAGTATGTATTGCGTTACATTTTATTTTTTATAGTGTATGTTTTGGCAAAGTAGCATGAGATAATAATATTAAGTTAGTTTATAAAAGCAAATTATATGGTATTGATTATATGATAAACGTTTTACATTATTTATATTATACTTAGCTGTAGAAATTTGATTTTTATTAATTGTATTTTCTAAAAGATAGTGAATAGAAACGGATGTAACAGAAAAAGTAGTGTGGTACTAAACAATGATAGCATACGAGTGTTACAAAGAAATGATCAACAGTTAAAAGTGAAAATCTGTAAAATTGCAGACGTTCAGTTATAAATATGAAATAATAGATCTTATTTAGTACATTATTAAATTTAAACTGTAAATACTATAAATAGAATGTCTTCTGCGAAAATATTCATATAAAATGTTACATATATTGCTTCTCTTATTGTGATATCGCAAAAGTACATTTTTTCAACATTGCCTTGCGTACCTAGCTGTGAAACTATTGGTTTTACTATGCTGTTTTTTTTGTGACATGACTCGATTAATTTCCTTCAATGGTCCGATTTTAATCAACAATAAGTGTAAAGATCATAAATCATATCTTCTAGAAGCCAGAAGTGTATATAATGAGGAAACTATGATTTACAGTCATAATATATATATATATTAATATAATAATATATAATTTATTTATTATTTTTTTTGTAGTTTTTTTAGTTAAGTATTTTTTAGTTTTAAATATATTTTTAATTTGAAATACCGTGGAAGCTTAAAAATTACATTCAATTTTTTTTTTCAATTTTCTATAATGTTCTAAGTCCCAACTTTTTTAAACCTACATCAAATTAAAGCTAATACAATATGCTTTAAAATTAAAAAAAGAAAAATTATCTGAAATTTCGATCCTTAGGAGTTATTGAGCATTAAAGACAAAAATCATGACTTGACTATGACTTACCTGTCTTTATAAACTATAATCATAAAAATTTTGATAATTTTATTTTATTTATCTATTTTATTAATGCATCGATCAATTTTTGACATACTTTTATTGAAAATCTAATCATTAACCAAAGTACTGAAAAGGATGCAAGATCGTCATATTATTTTTTTTTTCTATTCAATTTTTGAAAATGTTTCAAAAAACCTACATCCTTTAAAATTATGTCATATTAAATCTAAAACAATATACTTTACGATGAAAAAATAAAAATTTTGTAATACATTGCATAGTAACTGCATATTTAAACCGTTCTGTGTATTTTCAAATTAAAGTTGGTTTAATTTAATGTATGTTTAAAAAAGAAAGTGGTTCCTTGTCCTGCAAGTCAAAAACCATGTAATTTCTGGTTGATACGCAAAATTTTAAAATTTTCTTATTTTATTTCTATGTTTGATAAGGCAATTTATAGTTAATATGAATATAAAAAAAAGCTTATTTTCCAACATATGCTTTAGTGTAATGAAATGTGTGATTAAATAATCTTCAATTATTTGCAATTTTTATCACTTAAAACCTTAATTAAATACATTCATTATTGTCATATCCCGAATAACCAACTGTCAAAATACTACTACATAAAAAATGTGATGTCATTTTTAGTCCACTCGATTAGTATTTTATCCAATTAGTGATATATAACCATTAACGTACACAAAATATTTTTTAATTACAAAAGCTATTTTAGTAACTCCGAAAAATATCAAGATCAGTTTTGATACAACACATCAAACATTTTATTATTTTTAACTCGTCAATTTTCTATAATTATAAAGTAAACATTTTTTTTAGAGTGTATTTCGTGTTGGTAACTTATCTAGTCTACACTTCAGCGACAACATTAACTGATGAAAAATGTTTAGCAACTAAATATAGAAGTACAGATGGACGTTGTAACAATGTACACCATCCAAATTGGGGTACTAAAAACTCTCAATTTCTTCAACTTAAAGTAGAAATGCAAGGTAAAATGTTTGAAAACAATTATATGTCAATAAAAAAATTGTAAAAATTAAACTCACCATTTTAAAAGAAATTTTATCAATTTTATTTTATTTTAGATACTATTTATTCAGATAAATTGCCAGAAGTTTCTGATGTAGCAGATACTTTAAGTAAATTTACAATATCACAACGTAAACATTTTACTGTAATGTCTAGTTTATGGTCAGATTTTCTTAAACTAGATTTAGCAATTGAAAATATAACTGGTAATACATAGTTATTTTAAAAGAGTTATTACGTAATAAGGCACGGAATTGTCATTTTTCTTATCAGGAAATTATTTTTAAATACTAACTTTTTTACCTGAGAAAATATTGATGATTTTTTTTCTCATCAATTTTTAAATTGGAATATTTCTAGTATCTTGGTGGACTAATATAGTTATACAGAGTGTTCAGTAAGTCAGGAAACGGGTTTCTATTGTTCTCTTTCTTTCGAACAATTGTGCTATTTTCTTTAGTTTTGAACACCTTGTATACTAAGTGTATACATGTATAAAAATGTATAAAACAATATAATATAGCTACTGTATGATTTATATTGTTTCATCTATACATACGTATTATTATTTCGAATCATATACAACATAAACTCATTTTTATAAATATTTGACTTGAACTGATTTTGTTGAGCACCGCCAATATTACACGTGCATCTTTAAAAATATAAAATATAAAATAATGTTTAATTGTTAATTGATTTAGAAAATGGATATTTATTAAACTCGGCTACTAGTTTTTTGGACGCTTCTCCTTTATATAGTGATATTTCATGTGATTCACATTTTTTCACTATTTTCAAAACTCAATCTGGACATCTCAATATGAGTTACTGTTCTGAGTTAGTATATTTTTCATTAATTAATAAGCATAATAAAATAATTTATATCTATTTTCAGTTTTCAAAATCTTAAACCTAACAATTCGCTAACAATTCATAATCTTTTAATATTAGAACATAATCGCCTTGTCAATACTTTAAGAGAAATTAATCCGAAATGGACTAATGAAACTCTCTTTGAAGAAGCGAAACGATTAACAATAGCTCAACTGCAACATATCACGTATAATGAGTTTATTCCTGACATAATTGGGGATGTAAGAACGTTATTTTCTTTGCTTTTACAAATTATAATATCTAGAAATTACAATTATTCAGGAAATGGTAGATGAATGGAATTTAATCCCACTTAAACGTGGATACTATCAAAAATATTCAAGTGCTAATAGACCAGGAATTCTACAGAGTACAGTTGCAACAGTTTTACCATTATTACCAACAATAATATTTGGTAAAAATAAATTTAAAAGTTCAGAGGAATCTAATAATTCTAAAAAAAGTAAGTTATTGGAGAATTATTTTTTTTTGTTTACTATGTTTTTATTTTTACAATTATTACACATCGACTAAGTATAAATACTAAATTAATTAATTTAAATAAAAATATTTTTGTTCTGAAGAAAGAAAATAATGAGTGAATAACTATGATAGGTTTGGACTACAAAATTATATCGGGAGAAAAAGTATCAATACTATGTAGACCTAAAGAATTGACTAACTAAATTCTGTTTTTAGAACTAATTTTAATCTTACCAAAATATTATGACTTATGTTTCAGATATTGAAATATTATTGAATTTTGGGAGGCAATTAAAAATCCCTACTTATAAAACTTGGAGAAGTCTATGCTTTTCTACTAGTTCAAATACTAACATAGAAATAGACAATAAAACATTATACAGGTTTGTCAAATAATTATTTAATTATTAAAAAAGTCAGTCAAACAACTCGAATATTGAAAGTTATATAATACTTTATTATTAGAAACCTTGATGAAATCGATTTGCTATTTGGTGGTTTATTAGAGACTCCACGAAAAGGAGCAGTATTTGGGCCGACCTTTTCATGTATGATTGCTAAACAGTTTTCCAAAATTAAGAACAGCGATAGATTTTGGTATGAAAATGATTTCCCTCCTTCTACATATAGCATACGTCAGTTACAAGAAATAAGACAAAGTAGTTTGGCAGGCATGATTTGTACTAATTTTAAAGAAGTTACAACTATTCAACCAAAAGCTTTTATCGAAAAAGATGATTATTTGTAAGTCTTGAAGTAACAAAATAATACTCTTGATACCATTATAAATCTAACTCTTTTTTGGATTGCAAATTCCAGAAATCATCCAATAAACTGTGACCAGTATCCTAAATTAGACTTGTATCAATGGAAGGAAGAAGTAGTGGACAAAATGACAGCATATTATAATACAGAACGAGATTTAGAAGAAAATAGCAATGCTGTGTTAGTAAAAGAAGCATGGAAGAAAGCTGAAGATGATGTCAATAGAAGAAAACAAACTGAATTTTTATTATGGTCAAAAAGTAAATATTGATTTTAATCTTTCTCTAGATTTTAACTATTTTTAATCGGTTATATATTTGACGGCAAAATATTTTTTTTAGAGGGTGGAGTAGACCCAAAATCTCCTCTTGGAATAGCTTCAGCATTTAGTAAAGCTAGTAAATCAGCTTTGATTATAGCAAATAATTCATTATTATTTGAATATGCATCTAAAGAGCTATTAAAGTCTCTTGGAAAAAAGTAATAATAAGAAACACGTTTTTTTAAGATCTAAATTGTTCTCCAGTGAATTAATAAAAATAAAATTAATTATTATTTTATAACTTCTATAGGCGTCTCCGTCGTCAAATATTAGATATTAGCGATCCTTCATCAAGCATAAATTCTATAGGGCCAGGATTATTTGATGGTTTAAAGCTTACTGAACTTTATCCTCCTCCTCTTTACCACGCTGAAGGTGAATGTCCAATTGAAACTGAACCCTGTAATGCATTAAATCCATATAGAACATTTAGTGGCTATTGTAATAATTTAAAAAACCCTAATTTTGGTAAAGCAATGACCACTTTTCAACGAATATTGCCTTCTGTATATGAAAATGGTAAGCCAATTTACCATGAATAAAAAAAATTATCTATAACTTTTACTATCATATTTTTAGGAGTTAATCATCCACGATTAACATCTGTAACTGGTGCACCATTACCATCTGCAAGATTAGTTAGTGCTATGTCTCATCCAGATATTAGTCATCTCCATGGTCGATATACGCTAACTCTAATGCAATTTGCTCAAATTTTAGATCATGATATAACATTTACACCTGTACATCGAGGTATACACATTTTTTCTTTAACACTCTTGTTTATATTATTTAATTATCTAAAATAAGAATTTATACTCCTTCTTTAACATTAAAATATTAACTATATGAATGTGATGATAGCAATTTTAATAATAAGTATTTTACGTTAGGATTTTTTTCATCAATTCCCGACTGTCGATCTTGTGATAGCCCACTAACTGTACATCCTGAATGTATGCCAATACCAATACCACCCGGAGATCCATATTACCCTCAAGTAAATTATACTACTGGACAGCGCATGTGTTTGCCTTTTATGAGATCCCTTCCAGGTCAACAACGATTAGGTCCCAGAGATCAGATTAACCAAAATTCAGCTTATTTAGATTTATCAAGTGTTTATGGCTCAGATTCGTGTATGGCTAAAGATTTGAGATCATTTTATATCGGCAAATTAAATGTTACTAGACACCCAATATTAGGAAGAAAAGATTTACTTCCACAATCACCCAAACACCCAGAATGTAAAGCTTCTTCTGGTTATTGTTTTATTGGTGGTAAGCAGTTATATTTTATTTGTTAATAAAATATAAGTTATAATTCTAGTTAGAAAATATAATACATTATGATTAGGGGATGGGCGAGTAAGTGAACAACCAGGATTGACAGCGTTACATACGATTTTTTTGAGAGAGCATAATCGAATTGCTGAAGTATTGCATAGATTAAATCCACATTGGAGTGACGAAACATTATACCAAATCGCTAAAAAAATTTTTACTGCAGCGTATCAGCATATTATTTACAACGAATTTATCCCAAGGATATTAGGTTGGAATGCAGTTGATAAATATGATCTAAGACTTTCACCATCTGGCTATTATAAAAGTAATATAACGAATATAACTGAAACTTTACTTTTACGCTAAAATTTTATTTTTATAGCTTATACGCCAGATTGCCACCCAGGACCATTCGCCGAGTTTGCTGTTGCTGCTTTTCGCATTGGACATAGTTTATTAAGACCACATATTCCTAGAATGTCACCAACTTATGAACCTATAGAACCAGCTATATTACTTAGAGATGTTTTTTTCAATCCAGATATCATTTTTAGGGTAATTTTATTCAATGTTCTAAAAAATCAAATTAAATTAATGAAATAACTTATTTTAAAAATAGGATCAAATGATTGATGAAATAATCAGAGGTCAATCTAGTACACCTATGGAGAACTTAGATCAGTTTATAACAGCAGAAATAACGAATCATTTGTTTGAGAATAAAAAAATACCACATTCAGGAGTAGATCTTCCTGCTCTCAATGTTCAACGAGGTATAAAAAAATACAACTCATTCAAAAGTTTAATTAGTACTTATTTACAATTATTATTATTCTATGGATTATTTTTATAGCTCGAGACCATGGTGTACCATCATACAATGCATTTCGAGTGAGATGTGGTCTTCAACGAGCTATTGCTTGGGAAGATTTATCGCGTGAAATGTCTCCAGAAGTTATATCAAGATTTAAAACTATTTATGCTCATCCAGATGATATTGATTTATTCCCCGGAGGGTTAAGTGAATATCCAGTACAAGGAGGTCTTGTAGGTCCAACTTTTGCATGTATTATTGGCCTACAATTCAGACACCTCAAACAATGTGATCGTTTTTGGTATAATTTATTTGTATTTTACTGTAAACATATTTTTAAAATATTAATAATTTATTGAAATATTTAACAATTAATAAGTTTTAAATACTCGTAACGTCATGAACTAGGTTTGAAAATGATGATCCACTTTTAAGATTTTCGGAAGTACAACTTGCTGAGATTCGTAAAGCTACATTATCAAAAATATTATGTGAAAATATGGACATTGTTAGTGATATGCAAAAAGCTGCATTTGATCAATCTAATGACTATTTGTAAGATAATTTAATTTTTAATTTTTGAATACCAATAAAATTTTCTCATATTTCTATGATAAGAAATCCAAGACTTCCGTGTCAAGTCCTACCGACAATTGACTTGACGTTATGGAAAGATAATCAACAAAGTTGTAATATAAATGGTCAAACAGTTGCTGTTGGAGAATCTCATCTTCCATCACCATGTACTAGTTGTATTTGCACACCCGAAGGGGTAAATATTTATAATAAATATCCCGATTATTAAAAAATGTACATTTATATATAGTTTTTTATTAGCCAAATTGTGCTTCACTAAGAGTTACCGACTGCGGTCGTCTGATGAACGAAGTTGGTGTGAATAAAATGATGCAAGATGATGTGTGCGCTGCTCAATGTGCTAGTTTTGTAGAGCAAAGTTTTATAAATCCCGATCCCTTATTGTTATCATCTGGAAATCAGGTACCGCCATTTTTAGTCCCTCCTGGGAGAGACACGCGAGTCCTAAGCGAAGTAGATTTATTACCTCCCCCGCAATTCACTCGACAAAGACCATTGAGAAGATTAAAAAGTAAACGAAGACCATATAGAAAAAATTTCCAGTTTCCTTCGGATGCAATAGTTATTTAGTTATATATAAATATTAATAAAATAATCAAGGTTCATTTGGATTTTATATCATGGAAGTGTTATATACTAATTCATTATGAAAATGAAATCTTTATTAATGTTATCTTATATTTCTATTTCTATTTTGATAAAATTTTAATTTTATAATATAGATTTACCTAAGGAAATACATGACTGATAGAGATTTATAAAAAAATATATTTTATATTGCCATAATTTAGTATAATTATGTAAAAATTAAGATAGTACATATATTTATGTTGAAAATAGATATTAAAAATTAATATTTGTTTAAAAACAATTTTAAAATAGTTTTTAAATTCAATAGGTTTATCTTATCCCTAATACTGAACTTTCTATCAACGATCATAGCATGATAATCATGCTAATTATTGTTGTAGATTTATATATAAGCGAAAGCAATAAAATTATCTTGTGTAAAATATAATACATATATTATTATTTATTAATTTTTCATTATTATACAATTGTTTACATAACACCACTATTTTTTATTATTTTTGTAAATATCAAATAAAACTTTTAAAATACAAAAATTCCTTGTTTTTTTATAACTTTGAATTTTGAGTTCATCAGTATTAAATAAAAAATTTAAATCTTGATTTTTGATTATTATTGAAATTTTTTTTATAAACTTTTTAGTTAAAATTTTATTATCTACAGAGTTAAGCAACATTTTCAATCAAGAGGAACCTATCATATTATATTACATAAAAAAGCACACCATTAAAAATTAACAGATATAAGAGTTTGCATGAAATTGTAAAAACTATGAAAATAAGAATTTTTGCTGTATTGTACCTATTTTATTAGAGAAATAAATAAAACGATAATTAGACAACGACTTTTTAAATTATTTGTTATCAACTTTATTTTTTAAAATATAAGTATATTTAACTAGTTTATAAAACTTGAAATGATTATTAAAATAACTGATCGACAACTGTTTTTGAATAAGTATTTTGGAAGTTAAAATACTTTTATACCTAGGTGAGAGGAAAAGTGTGACCGAGAAATGACTAGTGATTAAAACAACAACACCCACTCTTCATCTCCAGTCTGCATTTAAAATTTACTGGCTGGTTAATAATTTACAAGATTATTAATCAGTCATTTCATAACTATATCATAATATATTGCATTAGCAAGTAAATTATGTTTCCATAAAAAAAAAATTGACACTCTTTTTACGGTATAAGGAATGAACATAAAGAATACTCTATAATTAATTTATTGAAAAAAAATTCTCAATAATATTTTTATTTTTCTATTATTTAAGTGGTCATGATAAATGAATTCTATAAATCAGCGAAAACAAAATCATGAATGTTATTTATGTAGTATTTCAACTGTATTAAGGAGTCGTTATTTAATTTCCATTTTACATGAGGAATATCATAATTTACTTAATGAAGCAAATACAAAACCAATTTTAAATTAGTAATTAAGATGCATTTTTATTTTCATTTTGAAAAATATCTCCTTTTACGGTTAAACTTAAAATACACCATTATTATTATTATTATTATTGTTATATGGTATTTAACAAGCATTACAACTCACTAAAATTATTTACAAATAATCTTAATTAGAATAGGATATAAAAATAAAATGATTAAGTAAAATATAATATTAATAGTCAAAAAAACTCATGATAACTTCTATGTGGGGAATGTCTTCTTATATATGTTCTTATAGGAGAACAACAAATGATCCCAGTGAGGTTAAAGCTGCATTCAAAACTCTGTGGATGTGTTAATTGATTTATTGAAAGCTCGGATCGGTTAATACGTTATAGTATGTTCCATTGTTTGAGACAGATGGTTGCAGTCACAAGCAAGAGAATATTTCATCCCCCATTTGAATAACATTTCTCCACATCTTCCGTGTCTGGTTCGGATTCTATTCAAGATGAACCATTCACGTCGTTTAAGTAAGAAGCCAAGTATCTAAGAGCATTGGTACTTGATTAATTGATTACTGTCAAGGTTTGATAGGCTCCAATTTATTCTCCAATCATTCTCTCCATTGAACTACTTTTCAATAAGGCCTTTTGCATTTTGTAATTCAACAATATCTATGTTTTAAAATTTTACTAAAATATTAAATGCTTATTAAATTATATGCCCTATGGAAAATAATTTTTTTTTAAATTACGACTTTTTTACTTAAAGTACCATTTTTTCATAGTAGAGCAATTTTTGGCAAGAACTTTTTTTAATAATGTAGTACACTTCAAAAGCTTGAATTTGTTATATGTTTCAAGAATGCAGATATTAAGGAACATTTTTAAAAACTAAATTGAAAAAAAAATTTTTTTTTAGGTGGATAATTTTTCTCTATTTAGATTTTAGCTTCGATGCGAAGCTGAGAAGGTATTGGTTTTACTATGATGTGTTTTTTTTTTTTTTGTGTCTGTTACCACTTTTTCTCAGCTTTCACCGAACGGATTTCTTTCAACGATACGTCAAAAGATCACAAATCGTATCTAGTCGAAGACATTACCCTTCAAAATTGAAAAAATTTCCCTTGTTCCCCGTAAATGGGGGAAACCTCCAAAAAAATTACAAATTTAAAAATCGCTAATTTTCGAAATTTTTTCAATTTTTTTTACTAAAAACTGCCGTAACTTTTTCAAAAATGAACATATCAATATAATTTTTTTTTTTTAGATGCTTGATGTCTTTACCTATTATTTGGTATATTTTTTTTGTAAATTTGACCTTTTTTCTGCCCACAGGGGGGGATTTAAAATGACAACTTTTTCACAAAAAATTAACTTTTTCAACTTAACTTTTGAAAATGTTCCGGAAGGTCTGACACTTTTATATATATCTTAAATTAAAGCTAATGTAATGTACTTTAATTTGAAAAAAAAAAATTTGACCTCTGGACTTGTCTTCATGGTGAAAACGGCTACCGAATGCTATTTTTGTGTGAAAATTTTCGATTTTATAATTTACATTTTTTACTTTAAAGTGCTATAACTTTTCAAAAAATGTATGGATCAATACAATTTTTTCATGAGAAGTAGTATTTATATACATCTTTCAGAT